>NW_022630997.1:10349462-10549265 GCF_010015895.1 Lontra canadensis
CCTCAGTTTGTTTTGTGAGATTAAGAGTCACTTATGGTTTATCTCCCTCCCAATCCCATCTTGCTTCATTTACTCTTCTCCTACCCCCTTAACCCCCATGTTGCATCTCCTCTCCCTCATATCAGGGAGATCATATGATAGTTGTCTTTCTCCGATTGACTTATTTCGCTAAGCATGATACCCTCTAGTTCCATCCACGTCGTTGCAAATGGCAAGATTTCATTTCTTTTGATGGCTGCATAGTATTCCATTGTGTATATATACCACATCTTCTTTATCCATTCGTCTGTTGATGGACATCTAGGTTCTTTCCATAGTTTGGCTATTGTAGACATTGCTGCTATAAACATTCGGGTGCATGTGCCCCTTCGGATCACTACGTTTGTATCTTTAGGGTAAATACCCAGCAGTGCAATTGCTGGGTCATAGGGTAGTTCTATTTTCAACATTTTGAGGAACCTCCATGCTGTTTTCCAGAGTGGTTGCACCAGCTTGCATTCCCACCAACAGTGTAGGAGGGTTCCCCTTTCTCCGCATCCTCGCCAGCATCTGTCATTTCCGGACTTGTTAATTTTAGCCATTCTGACTGGTGTGAGGTGGTATCTCATTGTGGTTTTGATTTGTATTTCCCTGATGCCGAGTGATATGGAGCACTTTTCCATGTGTCTGTTGGCCATCTGAATGTCTTCTTTGCAGAAATGTCTGTTCATGTCTTCTGCCCATTTCTTTTTTTTTTTTTTAAAGATTTTATTATTTATTTGACAGAGAGAGAGATCACAAGTAGGCAGAGAGGCAGGCAGAGAGAGAGAGGGGGAAGCAGACTCCCCACCAAGCTGAGAGCCGGATGTGGGGCTCGATCCCAGGACCCTGGGATCATGACCCGAGCCGAAGGCAGAGGATTTAACCCACTGAGCCACCCAGGTGCCCCCTTCTGCCCATTTCTTGATTGGATTATTTATTCTTTGGGTGTTGAGTTTGCTAAGTTCTTTATAGATTCTGGACACTAGCCCTTTATCTGATATGTCGTTTGCAAATATCTTCTCCCATTCTGTCAGTTGTCTTTTGGTTTTGTTAACTGTTTCCTTTGCTGTGCAAAGCTTTTGATCTTGATAAAATCCCAATAGTTCATTTTTGCCCTTGCTTCCCTTGCCTTTGGCGATGTTCCTAGGAAGATGTTGCTGCGGCTGAGGTCGAAGAGGTTGCTGCCTGTGTTCTCCTCAAGGATGTTGATGGATTCCTTTCTCACATTGAGGTCCTTCATCCATTTTGAGTCTATTTTCGTGTGTGGTGTAAGGAAATGATCCAATTTCATTTTTCTGCATGTGGCTGTCCAATTTTCCCAACACCATTTATTGAAGAGGCTGTCTTTTTTCCATTGGACATTCTTTCCTGCTTTGTCGAAGATTAGTTGACCATAGAGTTGAGGGTCTATTTCTGGGCTCTCTATTCTGTTCCATTGATCTATGTGTCTGTTTTTGTGCCAGTACCATGCTGTCTTGATGATGACAGCTTTGTAGTAGAGCTTGAAGTCTGGAATTGTGATGCCACCAACTTTGGCTTTCTTTTTCAATATTCCTTTGGCTATTCGCGGTCATTTCTGGTTCCATATAAATTTTAGGATTGTTTGTTCCATTTCTTTGAAAAAAATGGATGATACTTTGATAGGAATTGCATTCAATGTGTAGATTGCTTTAGGTAGCATAGACATTTTCACAATATTTATTCTTCCAATCCAGGAGCATGGAACCTTTTTCCATTTCTTTGTTTCTTCCTCAATTTCTTTCATGAGTACTTTATAGTTTTCTGTGTATAGATTCTTAGTCTCTTTGGTTAGGTTTATTCCTAGGTATCTTATAGTTTTGGGTGCAATTGTAAATGGGATGGACTCCTTAATTTCTCTTTCTTCTGTCTTGTTGGTGTAGAGAAATGCAACTGATTTCTGTGCATTGATTTTATATCCTGACACTTTACTGAATTCCTGTACAAGTTCTAGCAGTTTTGGAGTGGAGTCTTTTGGGTTTTCCACATATAGTATCATATCATCTGCGAAGAGTGATAGTTTGACTTCTTCTTTGCCGATTTGGATGCCTTTAATTTCTTTTTGTTGTCTGATTGCTGAGGTTAGGACTTCTAGTACTATGTTGAATAGCAGTGGTGATAACGGACATCCCTGCCGTGTTCCTGACCTTAGCGGAAATGCTTTCAGTTTTTCTCCATTGAGAATGATATTTGCGATGGGTTTTTCATAGATGGCTTTGATAATATTGAGGTATGTGCCCTCTATCCCTACACTTTGAAGAGTTTTGATCAGGAAGGGATGCTGTACTTTGTCAAATGCTTTTTCAGCATCTATGGAGAGTATCATATGGTTCTTGTTCTTTCTTTTATTAATGTGTTGTATCACACTGATTGATTTGCGGATGTTGAACCAACCTTGCAGCCCTGAAATAAATCCCACTTGGTCGTGGTGAATAATCCTTTTAATGTACTGTTAAATCCTATTGGCTAGTATTTTGGTGAGAATTTTCACATCTGTGTTCATCAAGGATATTCGTCTGTAGTTCTCTTTTTTGACGGGATCCTTGTCTGGTTTTGGGATCAAGGTGATGCTGGCCTCATAAAATGAGTTTGGAAGTTTTCCTTCCATTTCTATTTTTTGGAACAGTTTCAGGAGAATAGGAATTAGTTCTTCCTTAAATGTTTGGTAGAATTCCCCCAGGAAGCCGTCTGACCCTGGGCTTTTGTTTATTTGGAGATTTTTGATGACTGTTTCAATCTCCTTACTGGTTATGGGTCTGTTCAGGCTTTCTATTTCTTCCTGGTTCAGTTGTGGTAGTTTATATGTCTCTAGGAATGCATCCATTTCTTCCATTGTCAAATTTGTTGGCATAGAGTTGCTCATAATATGTTCTTATGATTGTCTGTATTTCTTTGGTGTTAGTTGTGATCTCTCCTCTTTCATTCATGATTTTATTGATTTGGGTCCTTTCTCTTTTCTTTCTGATAAGTCTGGCCAGGGGTTTATCAATCTTATTAATTCTTTCAAAGAACCAGCTCCTAGTTTCGTTGATTTGTTCTATTGTTTTTTTGGTTTCTATTTCATTGATTTCTGCTCTGATCTTTATGATTTCTCTTCTCCTTCTGGGTTTAGGGTTTCTTTCTTGTTCTTTCTCCAGCTCCTTTAGGTGTAGTGTTAGGTTGTGTACCTGAGACCTTTCTTGTTTCTTGAGAAAGGCTTGTACCGCTATATATTTTCCTCTCAGGACTGCCTTTGTTGTGTCCCACAGATTTTGAACCGTTGTGTTTTCATTATCATTTGTTTCCATGAATTTTTTCAATTCTTCTTTAATTTCTTGGTTGACCCATTCATTCTTTAGAAGGATGCTGTTTAGTCTCCATGTATTTGGGTTCTTTCCAAATTTCCTCTTGTGATTGAGTTCTAGCTTCAGAGCACTGTGGTCTGAAAATATGCAGGGAATGATCCCAATCTTTTGATACCGGTTGAGACCTGATTTAGGACCGAGGATGTGATCTATTCTGGAGAATGTTCCATGTGCACTAGAGAAGAATGTGTATTCTGTTGCTTTGGGATGAAATGTTCTGAAAATATCTGTGATGTCCATCTGATCCAGTGTGTCATTTAAAGCCTTTATTTCCTTGTTGATCTTTTGCTTGGATGATCTGTCCATTTCAGTGAGGGGAGTGTTAAAGTCCCCTACTATTATTGTATTATTGTCGATGTGTTTCTTTGATTTTGTTATTAATTGGTTTATATAGTTGGCTGCTCCCACGTTAGGCGCATAGATATTTAACAATTGTTAGATCTTCTTGTTGGACAGATCCTTTGAGTGTGATATAGTGTCCTTCCTCATCTCTTATTATAGTCTTTGGCTTAAAATCTAATTGATCTGATATAAGGATTGCCACTCCTGCTTTCTTCTGATGTCCATTAGCATGGTACATTGTTTTCTATCACCTCACTTTAAATCTGGAGGTGTCTTTGTGTCTAAAATGAGTTTCTTGTAGGCAGCATATTGATGGGTTTTGTTTTTTTATCCATTCTAATACCTTGTCTTTTGATTGGGGCATTTAGCCCATTAACATTCAGGGTAACCATTGAGAGAGATGAATTTAGTGCCATTGTATTGCCTGTAAGGTGACTGTTACTGTATATTGTCTCTGTTTCTTTCTGATCTACTACTTTTAAGGTCTCTCTTTGCTTAGAGGACCCCTTTCAATATTTCCTGTAGAGCTGGTTTGCTCTTTGCAAATTCTTTCAGTTTTTGTTTATCCTGGAAGCTTTTAATCTCTCCTCTTATTTTCAATGATAGCCTAGCTGGATATAGTATTCTTGGCTGCATGTTTTTCTTGTTTAGTGCTCTGAATATATCATGCCAGTTCTTTCTGGCCTGCCAGGTCTCTGTGGATAAGTCTGCTGCCAATCTAATATTTTTACCATTGTATGTTACAGACTTCTTTTCCCGGGCTGCTTTCAGGATTTTCTCTTTGTCACTAAGACTTGTAAATTTTACTATTAGGTGACGGGGTGTGGACCTATTCTTATTGTTTTTGAGGGGGGTTCTCTGAACCTCCTGGATTTTGATGCTTGTTCCCTTTGCCATATTGGGGAAATTCTCTCCAATAATTCTCTCCAATATACCTTCTGCTCCCCTCGTTCTTTCTTCTTCTTCTGGAATCCCAATTATTCTAATGTTGTTTCGTCTTATGGTGTCACTTATCTCTCGAATTCTCCCCTCGTGGTCCAGTAGCTGTTTGTCCCTCTTTTGCTCAGCTTATTTGTTCTCTGTCATTTGGTCTTCTATGTCGCTAATTCTTTCTTCTGCCTCATTTATCCTAGCAGTGAGAGCCTCCATTTTTGATTGCACCTCATTAATAGCTTTTTTGATTTCAACTTGATTAGATTTTAGTTCTTTTATTTCTCCATAAAGGGCTTTTATATTTCCCCAGAGGGTTTCTCTAATATCTTCCATGCCTTTTTTGAGCCTGGCTAGAACCTTGAGAATCGTCATTCTGAACTCTAGATCTGACATATTACCAATGTCTGTATTGATTAGGTCCCTAGCCTTTGGTACTGCCTCTTGTTCTTTTTTTGTGCGGTGAATTTTTCCGCCTTGTCATTTTGTCCAGATAAGAGTATATGAAGGAACAAGTAAAATACTAAAAGGGTGGCAACAACCCCAGGAAAATATGCTTTAGCCAAATCAGAAGAGATCCCAAATCATGAGGGGGGCGGGGAAAGGGGATATAATGAGGTTCAGAAAGAAAAAAAGAAAAAAGAAAAAAGAAATAAAAAAAGAAAACCAATAATAAAAAATATAAAAAGGAAAAAATATATGTATATATTAGATAAACTAGTTAAAAAACGTTAAAAAAGAAAAGGGTAGAAGTTAAAAAAATTTAGCAGAAGAAGAAAAAAAAATTGAAAAAGAAAAATAAATTAAATTAACTGCTAGGCTAAAGAATCATGGGGAGAAAGCCATGAGTTCTGTGCTTTGCTTTCTCCTCCTCTGGAATCCCGCGGCTCTCCTTGGTATTGAAACTGCACTCCTTGGTAGGTGAACTTGGTCCTGGCTGGGTTTCTTGTTGATCTTCTGCGGGAGGGGCCTGTTGTAGTGATTCTCAAGTGTCTTTGCCCCAGGCGGAGTTGCACCGCCCTTACCAGGGGCCGGGCTGAGTAATCCGCTCGGGTTTGCTTTCGGGAGCTTTTGTTCCCTGAGCACTTTCCGTAGAGTCCAGAGGACGGGAATGAAGATGGCGGCTTCCTAGTCTCCAACCCGGAGGATCTGAGAGTCTGGGGCCCCACTCCTCAGTGCGCCCTCAGAGAACAGCGCCCAATTACTCCCGTCACCCTGGCCTCTGGCCGCGCTCTGACCTGACCGAGCCTGCGACTGGTTCAAGGTAAGCCCGAGCTGAGAGCTCACTCCTCGGCTCCGTCTCTGTAGCCGGCTTCCCCGTTCTAATACCTGTGAGCTCTGCGACACTCAGACACCCCCGATCCTTCTGTGACCCTGCGGGACCTTTGGCCATGCTGACCCCGCGTTGGCTTCACCCCGGTTAAGCCTCTGGAGCGATGTCCCTCAGCGGAACAGACTTTTAAAAAAGTCCTGATTTTGTGCTCCGTGGCTCCGCCGCTTGCCGGGAGCCGGCCCCTCCCCCCGCGGTCTATCTTCCCGTCGCTTTGGATTCACTTCTCTGCCAGTCCTACCTTTCAGAAAGTGGTTGATTTTCTGTTTCTAGAATTTCTGTTCTTCTTCTCTTCGATCTCCCGTTGGATTTGTAGGTATTTGCAATCTTTAGATAAGCTATGTAGCTGATCTCCCGCTACCTGAAGTAGTCTCAGCCTGCTACTTCTCCGCCATCTTGACTCCTCCCCCAGTTTCAACTTTTTACACTGATATTGATTAAGCTTAGGAAAAAAACAGCAGATGTAACCCATAGCCAGAGGCTATGCAGTAGCATTATTGTCAATTGTAATAATAACAATAAAAATTAGTTACACTAACTGTGTGCTGGATACTGCACCTAGTGCTTTGTATATTGTTTCAGTCAGTCCTAAGGAAAGAGACATTTATTACATGCCCATTTATGGGTGAGAAAATGAGGCACAGGGAAATAAATGACTCTCTCAGGGCCCCAACCAAGTTGCCAAGCTGGGGTTTCAGCCTGGTAGTACACTGCTGGGGCTACCTGCTAACCGCTGTGCATAATTGTGATCCAGGTCTCTAGATCCTAGCTCAAGATTGCTTCTATCCTCTTTCAAATTAAGAGACGCATATCCTAGGAGGCTTCATGTAGAGAGTTTGTTCTTTCCTTTAGTGCTTACTCATAGTGACATGAAATACTTATAAATCCCCTATCTCTTTTTGGTAGCATGGTGAGGTGTTCTGTGGTGGTTAGAGCAAGAACCTTAAAAGCTGTGCTATTAAAAAATGTTCTGTAACTGACTAAATCCATTTCCTGTTTTCAAAGTGGTAATAAGGGTATCTATATTCTAGAGCTGTATACTGCTTGACAGCACAAAGGCTAATTTAGGAAGGTAAGCTATTATTATTTTATAATAACAATAATAATTACCATAAAAGTAGCATGGGTCCTTTGTTTTTCTGTCATGGAGTGAATATAGAACAGTGGGTGAGATTTAGATATAGATGCTGAATAATTTAGAAGACCTTTGATCATTAGATTCCCCTCATATTTGTGTAATTCTTCCACAGTCAATTGTCAAATCAAAATTATGCAGTTATAATGACTGTATTTTCTAAGCAGAAAGAATAGGATATCATATGATCTGAAAAAAGATTTTGTCCTGGTATATAAACACACCAAGAGAGACATATACACATACACACAGGGGCTTAGCAACCCTGAATAGTAGATTTAGTTATATTTCATTGAACAAGACTGAGAAGAATAAAACTATCTACAAACATCATTATCTTGTAAATCCAAGATGCATAGCCACTGTGCCTACAGGGCAAAGTATCCCTAGGGAGATGCTTCTTTCTGTATTCAAAGCTATCAAAGGCCTATTTTGTACAAGACATATTTTTCTTTTGTCCTACTCCTCAACCATCTCTTCCATGACTGTTTCATTAGCCAACAAGGCTGCTACTTCATTATCTTTCTGGATTGATTGTTCCAAATTGTTCTCATTTTCTCAGCTCTTGGAGAATTTCCATTCTATGGATATACTGCTCCACTCTCTTCCCCACTTTATGTTACGCTGCTGGGTAAGTTTTTTTTTGTTCTTTTTTTTTTTTTTTTTTTCCTTCTTACCATTCCTTTTCCTTCCTTTCCTCCCCATACTCTTTCTTTCATGAACAGTTATGTTCTATATATACGATATTGGGCAGGATGAGGGAGGGACTGGTGCTAGAAGGAAAGGGAAGCCACGCAGCCTGCCCAGGGATTCGAGGTGAAGCTGGGTGAGGAGGGTGTACATTTCATGATGGGTGTGGGAGGAGCCTGCGCCGCAGTGTGCAGTATCAGAGAGATGAAAGGGGGCATGGCCCTGCATAACATGTTGGAGCTCACATTGGATGAGGTGGTGACTGGCAGATGTGAAAGATTTGGTTATATACAGGGTGATTGATGAAAAAAAATAAATTAAGGATAATGGAAGCCTTGCTTCTCATGGTCAGAAGGTAGATAAAATTTCCAAAACAAAATGAAACAAAACCAAAAAACCCTGAAAAGATTCCTTTCAAGATTCAAAGGAATCAGGATTCAAAAGGAATCTTTTCAGTTTTGGCAGACTGGAATTTGAAGTTATCAGTATGACTTTGTGGAAGTATGCATGTGTGTGTGTTGTTTGATTTTATGTGTTCCTTTTCTCTGTCCATTGAGAGGGCCTGGGAGTGGGGAGATACCAATAAAAATGAGCACACCTTATGCCCAGATCTTGTTCTTGGAATAAATTATCCACTAGTAGGAACCAGGGATATCTTTTTGTGCCATAAAGAAAGTAACAAAATGCTCAAAGAATGATGGGGATATGTCAAATAGACACAAAAGCCAGTTAGGAGGGCCTCCCTGTGCCAAATTATACAATAATTTGAGCATCAAGATAAATAAATAATGCTAGTAACAGATTGCAACCAATTGCATAAAATAGGAAACCATGAACCCAACTGTGTACAAATAAATGAAGAAATAATTTCAAAGAGGAAAGGGATCTTTGCGTAGTTTCAAAGACACTCTTCACAAACAAAATACTTGAAAAAAATGAGTTAGCTTCACAGTAGAGACGTTCACTTAATCAACACCATCATTTGTAGTAATAAAGTGAACATTATGAGTAATGGGATATATTAAAACCATTTGGATGACAAAAGAAGAAAAGGGAACTAAACATGCATCTAACCTAATCCTGTGGTAACAACAAACACACTCCTGAATGTCTTTCTGTAAAATAATTGGCCTGAAATCTTCAAAAGTTATGAAGTCAAGGGAAGACTGAGGAAATGTTCCAAAGCTGAGAGAGACATAACAACAAAGCACAGCTAATTATTCTACATAGGATCTTTGTGCTATGAAGTCATTTTTGGGACAATTGGTATCTGCCGGTAATGTACCAATGTTAATTTCTGCCTTTAATGGTGGTCATTGTGTTGTGGTTATGTGGAAGAATGCCCTTGTTTAAAGAAATAACATGAAACTGTTGTGGGGACCTCAGGTAAGCAACTCGCTCTCAAGTCATTCAGCAAGAAAAAATTCTTTTTCAGATGCTTTTTTTTTTTTTTTAAAGATTTTTAAATTATTTATTTGACAGGGAGAGATCACAAGCAGGCAGAGAGGCAGGCAGAGAGAGAGAGGGAAGTAGGCTCACTGCTGAGCAGAGATCCCGATGTGGGGCTCAATTCCAGTACCCTTGAGACCATGACCTGAGCTGAAGGCAGAGGCTTTAACCCACTGAGCCACCCAGGCGCCCCTTGCAGAAGCTTTTATAGCTATAGAAACTATTTTGAAGGGACCAGTGGCTTCTTCATAGCCCATAGTCTATTAACAGGTGCCTCTCTCTCTCTCTCTCTCCCTCCCTCCTTCTATCTGTCTCTTTCGGAGTTGGGCAAACAGATCTCTGCTCTGCTTTGCCATTTTTAAGTTGTGTGAATTGAGTAAGAATATAATCTTTCCAAACCTCAATGTTTTCACCTATAAATTGTGGATAGTAATAGATGAAATAGATTAGCTTAATATCTGACTAATGTTAATCATTCAATAAAAGTTAGGGGTAACAGGGTGATAGGTATTAAGGAAGGCACGTGCTGTCATGAACACTGGGTTTGTTATACTTAACTAATGAATCATTAAACACTACATCAAAAACTAATTAGGCATTATCCAGTGGCTAACTGAACATAATAAAAAAAAGTCTTTAATCCAAAAAAAAAAAAGTTAGGTGTACCATTATGTTTTCATTATTGTTCAGGTGTTTCTGTATCAAATTGAATAGACCTATCTTAATCTTTTTAACAATTTTTAAATATTCATTATTTTGATATAACTATATGTGACTTATAAATTATTTGTGCTTTAAATTATTTTCAAATTTGTTGCTGTTGTGTACAACATTACAGTGGACATCTCTGGGGCTCAATGTTTGTTCACTTGCTCACATCGCTCGTTAGGGTATAATCATAGAACAAACTAATTTCTGGATGAAAGACATGCTAGTCTATTTAAAATAAGGGTTAGCAGTTTTTCTGTAAGGGTGCAGATATTTTCAGCTTTTCATGCCATATAGCCTTTGTTACAACTACTCAGCTTTGTCACCATCGCAAAAAAAGCAGTCATAAACAAGTGAGTGTTATGTAGTCCTATAAATCTTTACAAAAACAGTCAGTGGGCCATATTTGTTTGTTACTAAAGTTATGAAAGGAAAGATTCTTCTAGTATTTTTAGTTTCAAAATGCTGAAAATCAGGAGGAAATCAGCGTCCATTTTACAATAACCTGAATATAGAAATCGGACAGCATCATGGAGATCTGTCAGTGGCCATAGATAGATAGAAGTATGTTTGCTCTCATCTGGCAGCTGTGACTCCTGTCATCTGAGGTTCACTGACTCCTGCCCACACTGACACTCAGGCAGAGAAGAACTTAGAAAAACATTGCAGTGGTGCTTCAGTCTCTAATGTAGAAGAGTAATCCTCTTATAATGGATTTTATGCTTCGTTTTATAGTGGAACACGATGTAGTACTAGTGTGGATTTTTAAAAAAAGGAAGGGGCTATGGATATAGTAGCCTTACGAAATAGCAGAGATTAAAGTTTCTAGTTTCTTCAAGGTTAAAGCCTTGTTACAAGTCGTTCTCTGATACCTTCTTGTATATTTATGTGAGCCATTTGATACTGACTTGCCTTTTTCTGTCTTGAGATGGTTTGCATTTCCCCCGGTTGATATCTAGGTTTTCTGAGCATCTGGGCGCTTTTCTGCTTGAAGGCTGTTAGTTATGGGGGAGGAATCTAAGCCGTGATTGGGTGATACAGCCTGGACTGACAGTGCTTTGGGGCAGAAGGTCAAAGGTGGCTGAGAAGAGGACTTCCCAGGACAGATCATCCTGAATTAACATTCCCCTAGCACACAGTGTGTGGTGTTGGGGGGGCTGGAGGTTCCTAGAACTAAGGCAAAATGCCCTTCAGTGAAAAGAAATAGAATGTTCATTCTGGAGCTAGGCTGAAGATGTCAGTATGATGGTGTCACAATTAGGTAAATCAAAGCAAAAGCAACACTTATATAGGACCTACTATTTGCCAAGCACTGTCCTGAGCTCTTCACATATATGAACTCATTTAATTCCCGCAACATCTTATGAGATATATGCTTTTATAACACTCATTTGAGAGTTGCACAACCTGAGGGTAAAGACTGCTCAAAGTTACTTACACGGACTCTAAAAAGTAAAAATGGCAGCACTGGTGTTGGAACCCAAGAGGTCTGGCTACAGAGTCCAATTGTTATACTGAGCCACATGATGTAATATGATGGCTTAATAGTAAATTAGATGGTCCCTAAATTTCCACAGCATCTCCAAGAGTCACACACATCTCAGGGTCCTGGCACAGCTAATGACTAACTTTTGGAAGTACCATATATGTCAGCTTCCAATACCATGCTATAGAGTGTACATTTTATTTTCCCAAATTTCTTGTAAGATAGTTCTTATTTATCTTCTCATTTAACAGATGATGGACCCACGGCTCAGCGACATAAAGTTTGTCTTTTTACATTACACCACCACTAAGTGGCTGGGCTGACTTTCACATGCAAACTTCTCTCTAAAACCCAAAATCTTAACAAGTATCCTATATTTCAGAGATGAAATTATGGGAAATGAAGGGCATGTGGGTGGTTCAGTTGGTTGAGCATCTGACTCTTGGTTTCTGCTCAGGTCATGGTTTGGGGTCATGGGATGGAGCTCTGTATTGGCCTCCATGCTCACCAGGGAGTCTGCTTGAAATTCTGTCTCTCTTTACCCCTTCCCCCTCAATAAATAAATCTTTAAAAAAATAAAAAATAAAATTATGGGAAGAGCACTGGATTAGATGAAAGATATCTAAACTTCAGACCCAGCTCTCCTGTTGTATCATTAGGAGGCACTAGTCAGTCATTGCTTTTTTTCTGGGTCTAAGTTTCCTGCTATATGAAATGAGACCATTTGTCTTAATTACTCTTATTTCCAGTAAACATAATATTGTATGATTCTGTGGTTTTTTAAATATCAAAATATGCATGAGTACATTTTCAAATTCTAAATTATCCCAAAATATATTTCAGTCTCCAGAATTTAGTGAAAAACAAAGAAAAGAAACTCAGATAAATGGTACTTTCTGTCTTTGGAGTAGAACATTAAAATCTTAAATATAGAATACCTACTTTTGAAAAATAAGCTAATTCTCATCTTTAATAGAAATCATGTTGATGTCTTCAGACTCCATTTTTCACATCTATACTCTGGCTATGTGAATGCTAGTGCTCAAAGCCTCTGGTTTTGGATGCCCCACTTACCATATATGCACTATAAGACCATAGGAGTTCAGAACTCTCTTGTACCAAGCTGCCATGCAAATCCTGAACTATATTTCCAAGTATCCATCAATGCTGAATTTCCTGTCTATTTAATCAAGACATACCAATGAGACATGGAGAGTGAGTGGACTATCATGTTACTGTCTCCTCTGCATTTTGCAGGATACTACTAACCCGTGTCCACCACTGACTCTTTCGGGGTCATTTCCAGTTTCTAGATAAATGTAATACTGTGTCATAGAAAAGCTTTCACTGGAATATTTCTAGGTTTACTTTATTTAGAATCCCTCTTTCTCTTCTTAACTGCCCTCATTTCCCCTATACACACACCTCTGTAATATGTCTAGGACTCCTTCTACAGATTGTTGAATTCTGAAAGATAATGTTCCTTCCTGTACCATTTAAACTGAAACAGTTTCCTAAACTTTTTTTCCCTCTCTTTTCTTAATAATTGTATTTTTCCAACACAGTTGATTGACACCCGGTTCTTCTTTGCTAAAAGTCTGTGATATAAAGTCTGAAAATGCCACAGAATACGTTTGCTTTCATAGGATTCTTTGGTTTTAGGACATAAAAATATGACCTAATCCATGGAATGTGTCCTGAGGGAAAGTATACAATGGTGGGTGATGAGAAGGTCACTGGAAAAGAGATGCATATGGAGACTTTCTACATTTTCTTTCCACATGGTTAGGTGAATACATGATGCATGGAAGAGTGGCAGCCATTTTGTGATCAGAAGGCATGTTTCTGGGGACTAAGACCAACATGCTAAAGATGCTGAGTAGTAATATGGAAATATTTGGGTCGTAAATGATGTTACTATTCTTCCTAAATAACCAGATCTGGAACTCTCTGGATCTTTTAGTTGAAATGATGAAAGCCCTGATCTTGAAACACCTTTAATTAACTGTTCTATGAATTTCACCTAAAAGATTTTTGCTACATTATGCAAATCCAAAATAGTTATTTGCAAATTTTTTAATAATTCCTTCATCTATTGTAACATGCTTTATTTCATGATCTGGCAGAAGTGTTATTTCAGAAGAACACTAGATGGCAATATATGCTCCATAATTTATGATGGGGGAAGGGAATTTAAAATTGAACTATCAAAAATACATAAAGTTGACTTAAATGTGAAAACATATCAGTTTTGTTTATTTTGTAACATGTAAGATTTATTCTTTTGATTAAGAAGAAATAAAAACGAGGGACATATTTGAGTGTTGGATCATTAGAGTAACTATCTCTAATTTCCTTCCCAGGTTTTATGAACAGAACACCCTATCTTAGAAGACTGTGTCCAGACAAAAGCTAGTGACATGTAAACCTGACTTATCCCCTGCTATTTATGTGAATCAGGCTGCTAGGTCTATGGCACAGATAATAATTCAGGAGTGCCATGTGTAAGGTAGATATGTCTCAATCTTAAGAGTTAGATTTTCTTTTGTGTCCAGAGAGAAATTATTTAAGAAATATTAAGCACATATCCAAGTATGCAGTCTAAGCTTTTGCCCAAATATCATCCTTTAGATAAGATAACTTATTTTATTTTTAAGAGATAGTCTTAAAGATTGAAATTGTTTTTATTCTTGAATTTGCATATGAGTTCTCTTTTGTGCCTTAATACATCAGTAGAGTGCTGTTATATAAAACATATCTTCCTCTAGATAAGTTTATATAGTATAGTATCAACAGATGTTTGGGCATGTGATACTTATACATGGTACATCACATGTCACACATTATTATTGTAAGATTTTTTGTATGTATTGAAGAGATAATATCTATATATTTATATTCAGAATTTGCCTCATACACCCTTCACTCTCTGGGGCCATCTGTGAATTTCCTATACTTGCAGTCAATTTTTTCAGACTCATAGTGGTATATCAATAGAATGATGACTTTTTTTTTTTTTTAAAGATTTTATTTATTATTGGGGCACCTGGGTGGCTCAGTGGGTTAAAGCCTCTGGCTTCGGCTCAGGTCATGATCCCAGAGTCCTGGGATTAAGCCCCACGTCCGGCTCTCTGCTCAGCGGGGAGCCTGCTTCCTCCTCTCTCTCTCTCTCTCTCTGCCTGCCTCTCTGCCTACTTGTGATCTTTGTTTGTCAAATAAATAAATAAAATCTTAAAAAAAAAGATTTTATTTATTTATTTGACAGAGAGATCACAAGTAAGCAGAGAGGCAGGCAGAGACAGAGGGAGAAGCAGGCTCCCCGCTGAGCAGACAGCTGGATGTGGGGCTTGATCCCAGGATTCTGGGATCATGACCTGAGCCAAAAGCAGAGGCTTAACCCACTGAGCCACTCAGGCACCCCAGAATGATGACTTTTTGAACCCAATCAGTGAGTTCAGTATGTGTGTGTGTACATATATAAATATATATATATACACATATATACATATGAACATGGATATATATATATGAACATGGATTTGAGAAACAGATGGAAAGTTTGTCAGTGTATTATTTGCTATTGTGTCCCAGTGGCTAGGGTGTTGTTTTTGGTGTTGGTCTTACTTAAATGCTTTCATTGACCCATAATAGTCCAGTTGAAAAATAAACAACTTCTTTCAAAATGTCTCCCTCAATAATTAATGAGGAATTAATTTGCTTTAAGTCTGATGACAAATAAAAACTAGAGAATCTTTATCTTAAACATTTATAGAATAACAATGTTTAAAAATCAGAGAATAAGTGTGTGTCTTTATATAAATATTTTAGAGGAAGATGTGCAGCTGGTTTTCATTAGTATTTTTCTTCTCTCTGATGCAAAAATAAAACAAAACAAGTTTTTTTTTTTTTCCAAAATAATATGTTCTCATTCTCTCACTAATGGATTTGGGAAATCAAAACTAGGTGCTAAAATTACTTGTCACTTTGAAAGTCCTCCCCCGTAAGATTATGAAAGGAAAAGTGTTAGTACAAGACATTTTACTTGAGTGTATTCCTAAAAGGATCAGTCTTGGATGGAGGCATATTTATATTTTTTCCTCTGTAATTGAACAATTGGACTCATTTCTGAGTTTGAAATTACTAAAAGGTTTCTTACACAGGAAATTGTTGCAAAACATTCAATTCAATGAATATTCGATGGGGATGGACCTTCCCATACCCATATCAATGGCAGAATTGAAGTCAAATAACATTTCTTGCAGGCAGATAAAAATAGCTAACATTTTGTAAGAGCCTACATACTAGGTGACAAGAGCTTAAAGTGAATTATCTCTAACAACATTTTAAGGTAACTGTTTTCTCCCAGTTTACAGAGGTGAAAATGAAGTGCAGAGAGATTAAGTAATTTAGTGATAATGGAATTTGTCTTTATTACACACAGACAAGTTAATAATAATATAATTCTCCAAATACAATGGATGTCCACATGCGCATACATGTGCATACGTACACACGCACACAGGACAAGAAAGATTGCAGGGTTAGGCTCATTTTAAGTAATTGATTTTCTTACTAGTTGTAATGAAGAAATATGTTTCTCTAATCCACGGTGGAACAATAATCTATGTTTGGAGAAGTAGACAGTGTATATACAACATTGCCTAGAACATAGCAGATGCTTAGTAAACATTTAGCAGAAGACTGAGTGCAATGGCATTGCATTAAGCTTCTATTTTTGACAGTGTAAACCATATTTAATATTGTTTAAAGCTTTCAGTATTTTGAGATAATATTAAAAATGTGCTTGATAGAGAGGCCTCAATCTGATGAGCATAGGCAAGAAGAAACAATCTTAAATTTTCTAATTCCAGCAGAGAATTAAAATTATTCCTGAAGACATTTAGTTTAACTTTAGATGTGATTTGCAAACAAAACTCACCATGAAATCCTTTAAGAAAAGTCATTACTCTATTTCTGAGAAAGAATGTGTGAGCAGACATTATAATTCTTACTGGTCCTTACATCTCTTTCTCAAATATTTATTTTTCAAAACTACAGTTAAGGAAAAAAATAACTGTCCAATGGAACAATGCTTATGTTCCAAAATTAGATTTTTTAAAGTTTGTAAAGCTCTTCAGGTAGAAAATAATTTGAAATTGAATTATCCAAGACACCATTGTTTTATTAACACTAATAAAATAAAGGAGGAGATTCCTTGAGAGAAATTCAAATCAACTGTATTCAGTGGCAATTAGTTAGTAGCTTCTATATAATAATTAAAATCAGTTGTTGTTTGGAAAAATAGGAAGCACATAATGAAGCATCTGTTTTAAACTAATTGTCACGTCAGAAAACATTTTTGCCTCACCTAAAAGAAATAGCACAGGAAAATACTCAGTTAACTTTTGATAAAATATTAATCTAGTGCCTCTTTATGAAATTGTTAATATTAATTATAGGAAGTTAATATTTGTGATTTCTGTATCCAGCAGTGTAGTTGAGGAATAAAATTACCTCATTTCAGAATGTGTTATTTGCATTAGATTGTTGTTCCTGAACACAGAAGATTTTATTTCATTTTAAAACTGATAGGATTTTTTATATGAAATATGTGCAAGAAATGTTTTAGAGAACCAACATTCTTTCCTTTTTCTTTGTACCTACCAAGCTATCTTTTTTTCCTTGCTGGGTGAATCAAAAATATAAAATGAGCTAATGTTTTGTTCATTTTGCATCATCTTTAACAGCAAGTGTTTCCTGAATATAAACCATGTTTAAGGAATGCAAGGGCTAGAGATTGGAAAGAGGTGAAGACCCGGTTCTGAAGGCAGAGCCTTACAAGTTGGGGCTGGGTCTTCATGTCTGGCAAGAGACAAGCCCCTGCTCTCTCTGGAAAACTAGTGTTTGTTGTCTGTGCAACATTCTGGGTTCCTCTTGGTCCCCAGTTAGGAGAATCTCACTGAAATTCTTTATTGTACCCCCTTATTGTTGAGTATTTCCCCTTCTGAGTATACCCTTCTCCTTGAAAAGTATGCATAGATATCTTGGGATCTTCCCAGATAATCAGGAGCTTAGATTTTTACTTCTAATATCCGACTAGATTCTTGTAAAGAAGGCATTTGCATTCTTTATCAAGTTAAACTTGGGCCCAAGGGGCCTTGTTGTGGGGGAGGGTCTCTACTCAGAAAGGGGCGACAGATTGACCAATGAAAGCTGCCTCGCGAACAGGCCAAACAAGATCACCCTCTTCCTTGAAGAATCTTCCTTTTCTCACCTCTGCCATCAGGTGAAGATTCTCTTCCTGACTAGCCTCTAAGGTTAGAGTTTGATTTTACAGCAAGATGTGGCAGAGTCCTTATACTTTTGAGTTTCTTCTAGAGCTAAGCCAACCCCACACACAAAAAAGAAAGAGCAAAAAAGGGAGGCAT
Organism: Lontra canadensis; assembly: GCF_010015895.1. Classification (NCBI taxonomy): domain Eukaryota; kingdom Metazoa; phylum Chordata; class Mammalia; order Carnivora; family Mustelidae; genus Lontra; species Lontra canadensis. Next base: position 10,367,344 of record NW_022630997.1, read on the forward strand.
ATTTTTATTTAAACAGATTTTTATTTTTATTTTTATTTTTTAAATTTATGGCTGGCCATACTGTAGATCTGGGGAGGTGGCTGGATGGCCTGGGGTTTGCCCATCACACCCAGGCCCTGATGGACATCCAGAAGGCCCCAGCCAGGAGTCTCAGAGTGAGTGAGGAGAGCAACCGTGGGCACTCTAGATCCAGGCCTGGCTCCCTGGGCCTGTCTCCTATCTCAGGGTGGGTTGGAGGAAGTAATGTTTCCACAGACCTAAACAGATTTTTTTTAATTAAAACCAATTAGCAGCTCTCTTTCATGTAAGAGAAAAATCACCTTTATGCGAGAGAGTAAGTTATAATACTTTAAACGTATGGGTTAGGAATCCCTTTTGTTGCAAGGAACAGAAATCTTTCCTATTCCTGAAATGGTTTAAAATATTTAAAATATCGTTTTTTTCAAACAAAAAGGATTCCAGATGTCAGCAGTGCAAAGTTGGTACAGCTTCTTAGTAATCCTATCAAGGATCTTTCTCTCTGTCGATTCTGTTATTCTTAGTGTACTGGGATTTTATCCTCGCGGCTGTTACCTCGTGCTTCCCAGAAGCTGTTGTGTTGCCCAAAGATACATTCCAACAGGAAGGGGAAGGAAGAGGAAGAGACAAAAAGAATAAGCTGTGTTTGTGTCCCATTGGCAAGAACGGCATCATATCTCCCCTTCCATCAACCTATTAAAAAAGCTGGAAATGTGTTTTTTATTTTTTATAGCTTCTATTTTAAAGGTAGTAGACAGAGAAGGTGATTGCGGAATGAATGGTGGTTCTCCACCACAAGGTGTCTGCCAGAGAGAAAGATGTGTGAATACTCCTTAGCTCATTTTTGACATGTTGCTAACATAAATTAGTACTAAGTCCTTTGAAGAGTTTCATACAACTGGGGACTGTTCTCCCTTTTCAGAATCTAATAAGTTTCCTTATAAAATTTTGGAGAGAATTTTCATTAAGAATCTCATATTTTCTCAAAATTGTACTGTTATCAGTACCTCTGTAAACACATATTTGTGAAATCACTCATGTTGTGGAATTTCAAAAAAATCTTATATTTTGTTTTCTTTCTATCTGGTTCTTTTTTTTTTTTTTTTTTCTTTTAAGATTTATTTATTTATTTTGATGGAGGAGGGTCAGACAGAGAGGAAAGAGAATCTCAAGCAGACCCCAGCTGAGCCTGAAGCCTGATGCTTGGCTCCATCTCAGGACCCTGAGAACATGACCTGAGCCAAAGTCAAGATTCGAATTCTCAAGGGACTGAGTCACCCAGGTGCCCTTATGGTTCATTTTTATGATTCTTCATCCAAAGGCCCAAATTCAGTCAATTTGATGAAAGTCATCACAGTGACCTGTTTGCTGTTTTGTACTCTTTCTCTGATGAAATTTTTGCTATCTTTGTAGTTCTCATTTGAGCATTTTTAAGTTCCCAGTGTCCCACCCTGGGCAACAAAACATTTGTTCACTTGAGACTGACTCAAACATCTGGCTCTTTTAAAGGGGAGCTCCCCATTGTTCATTAAATTCTCTTGCTGGGATGACCTTCTCTTAACAGGTAAGATGTGGGTTATTACAGTTGCCAGCTGTACCTTAACTTCGGTACACTATCAGGAATGAATCCATCTTTTGAATTAGCTGACATATTCTCTTCCTCTTCATGTACATTCTATGGCCACCTCCTACTCTGTCTCATTCTCCTTCCAGAGTCTCTTGTTCTCTGCCTTTGTAGGTGAGCTTTGATTGAGTGGATCATACCTGTTTTTCTCTCTTAAATTTGAACATCAGTGAATATCAGAGGGCACTGGGAAGACAACAGCAGTTTCACTGGTTTGGCTCCTTGGAGTTTCAGACCTCTTTGTGTCCAAAATACAGTAGTAAACACATATTCTAGAATTTAATGGAAACTTGAGAACTATGAAAAAATTTTCCAAGTCAAGTAAAAAAAAATACAGAAACAACTCCAAATCTGGAAAGCCAAGGACTGTCTTTTGTGTGCATTGAAACAGTCAAAAGTGATGAGAAAACATCATTTTGGAGAAGGAAGCCTTCATTGCAAAGGGTCTAAATCAGTTCTTAAGGGCTAGGATAAGAGGCTACTAGTCACAGTTATACCCACAAAGGCAGAAGAGATGGATCAGTGACCTGGGCACGGTCAGTCTGCTGTTTCTGCCTCACCCACAGACTGTCCTATCTCTACACTTCCTGCCCGAGCCCCTGTCCTCCTCCTACACAGCTTCCAGATCCAGAGGCAGGTAATAGGAGGCCCTGATTTGAGGGTGTGGTTGAGAGTCACAGGTTTAATTTAAAGTCCTAGGCAGTCTACTAAGAATGTTTTCAAGAATATGGAAGGTGGATTGTAAATAGTGCTGAGGCTGGGGCTACACCAGGGGTGGCAGAAGGTGGTTAGAAAGACATAAGACTTTGGCATCGGGATGACCAAGGGTCACATTCTGTTTCTGCCACTGTCTGCTGAGTCCTTGGGCAAGTGACCTAAATTCCCTCAGTCTCAGTTTTCTCATATCTTTCTAGAAATTACATGGAGGAAATAATATCTCCTACAGAATTTCTTTTTTCTTTTTTTTTTTTTTAAAGATTTTATTTATTTACTTGACAGAGAGAGAAATCACAAGTAGGCAGAGAAGAGGCAGGCAGAGAGAGGGAGAGGGGAGAAGCAGGCTCCCTGCCGAGCAGAGAGCCCGATGTGGGGCTCGATCCCAGTACCCTGAGATCATGACCTGAGCCGAAGGCAGAGGCTTAACCCACTGAGCCACCCAGGTGCCCCTCCTACAGAATTTCTAAGAGGATCTAATGATATAAGAAAATATATACAAAGTTAACTACTGCACAGTACATGATTACAAATTGGTAGATATTATTGTAAAATATCCAAATTATGAACAAGAATTTCATGATTTGGATGTATTCCATAAATAATGGGGTCAGCCAGACAAGTGGGAGTTTTATGTCTGTGCTTCCTTGCTCCACATAAAGATTTTTCTGCAGTGACGGGTGAAATCAGTTGCTTGGTAAATGCATGCTAGAGGTTCATCCTTATCCCTGCTGTGAAAGGTAATAGTGTGAAGACTTTCTACAAAATCCATCATTTTTAGAGTGTGTGATTAATTATTCATTAAGTAATATTTTCATTGATGAAGTATGCATGTTATTTCCTTTATCTCATTTTTTCTCATAAATTTAATTGTTGGGTTAATTATAATCACTTTATAATTACTTATTTTGGCATTAATTATATCACATCAAGCCGTTAATATTATTCAGTATAAAACTAATCAAATCATGAACACCATGGCCCATGTGGCTTACCTGTAATAACTTGTTTCTTTCTCCTGTTTCTCTCCCTCCCTTCAGTCCTTCCTTCCTTCCTTTCTTTCTTCACTCCTTTCCTTCCTTCCTTCCCTCCTTCCTTCTTCTTTCCTTCCAACACATTTAAAAGTCTTCTCAGTGACTTAGTTGCTCTTCAGTCCCATTTTCTCAGAAGCATGCCATACCCCCAAATGTCTTATTTGCCCTATTTCCTGTCACCTACCAACGATCTGGACTCATCATTCATTAGTCTCTTCAGCTAAGAGGGGCATTTACCTTGTTGGATACCCTAGGACTGGATTCTTGCTACAAAACATAATTCCATGTCTGTCATTCCACATACAAATTTTCCTAAGTCTGAATTTTTTTTTAATTTGTTATTTTATGCTTCTGCCAGAGGGATGTTATATATAGAAATCTATCACTTTTTTGAGTTAGGGAATACATTAAATCATTTATAAGATAATTTCTGTCAAAACTTCTGTTTTTCACTTTGTAACTATTTTCGAATATGTCAAAAAATATTTAAACTCTGGAATGAAAAAAAAAAACAGATCATAGTGTCAGCATGTGTCTCATTTTCCCATTTGTACATTTGTGTATATGAAATTCAAAATGCTTACATAATCCAGGAAGTCCTTCACTACTTCCTACTCCCCAGTTCCTCTTCCCAGAGGTAATATCTTTTTATTTATTTTAATTGTTTATTTAGGTATCTATCTCTGTATTTCTAAGTGATGTATTTATATATATATTTTTTAAATCTTATTTTGTCAAGTACCCTTTGGTATACTGTAATAATAGATAGAGATAGAACATTCTTCTACAGCACCTCATGTCCACTTAAATTCTCCCATTCTCCCAACGGATTTATCCCAAATACTTTCAGTTAAATAATCACTGTATACACTACATTATTATGACTATGCATGTTGCAGATACAGAACTGTATTCTTTTTTATGGAATTTTTTGTTTTTCCTTCATTAATATCTGTTATTTTGATCAGCTTTATAAACTTTAATATGCATATAATTTGTTCTAATGCATCTATCAAATGCCTATTGAGCATTTTCATCCCTTAACCACTCAGACCCATTTAATATTTAATATGTAATTTTTTTTAAAAAAAAAAACAAGAAACAAAGCAAAAATGTTTCCCTGGTGTTCTCTCTCAAGGAATTTCAGTTCACATATTGCAATCTGGGTTGATTGGTTCCTAGATTTGTTTCACAACCATTGTTTCCTAGATTTTCTGTCTTTCATCTCATTGATAAACTTCCTTTACTTTGGTGGGTAATAGCTCTTCAGTAGATTCCTGAGAAATGATGTCTTAGAACAAAACACTGAGTCATTGTATACATGAAATGTCTATTTTCACACTTGATTGAAAGCTAAGCTGCATATGTAATTCTAAGTTAAAGATAATTTTCTTTCAAATGTTATGTTAAATACAACTGTGAATGCTTCGCTAATTCTTTTATGAAGGGGATGCAGCATAATTACCCTCTCCTTGAATCTGAACTGGCCTTTGTGACTCACCTGACAAATAGAGTTGGAAGAAACTATTTTGTAAATTCTGGAGCTAGCTCATTAAAAACTTTGTTGCCTCCACCTAGTCTTCTTGAAAAATTTGCTCAAAGGAAAAGGCCACCATGTAAGGAAGCAATCCAAGCAAGGTAGTCCTATGAGGACTGCTTGGATAGTGAGATGTGTATGTAGTCCACAGCTAGTCCAGCCCCTCCAGCCAGATCCCAGACTTTGAATGAAGAAGCCAATTTGAAGATTTCAACTTAGTAGATCTTGCTGGAGAAATAAAACAAAATAACAATGTATCGAACAATAAAAACTGAGGTCCTAGACTTATGACATTAATCAACCTATCTTAGCTATGTCACCTATTTGAGCCTCCTGGCTGAGGCCTTAGTAATCAGGGAAAGAAAAGAATTATCACCACTGTGGCCTGCCATAAGTTTGTAGGCACAATTAAGTGGCTATTTCTTTATGCCACTAAATTTTAGGGAGGTTCATTATTCAGCATTTGATTGAAAACCTACCTCTGGTGTTAATGCTATGTTGAGAAGGCTGATGCCATTCTAAGTTCCTACTCCTTTGGCCTCTCTGAAAGCTTTTTAGGGATTTCTCATTATTCTGAGATTCTGAAATTGCACAAAGATGTAAATTGGTTCTTTTATCCCCTTCATAGTGTTAAGCACTTGGACTCTCAAATTGCAAACAGGTGATTTTTGTCCTTCATTCTCCTGATGTGGTATATCACATTAATTGGTTTTCATATGTTGAATCACCCCTGCATCGCAGGGATAATCCCAGTTGATCATGGTGTATAATCTTTTTAATGTGCTATTGAATTTGGTTTGCTAATATTTTGTTGAGGATTTTTATATCTATATTCATCAGGGATATTGACCTGGAGTTTTCTTTTTCTTTTGGTGTCTTTGTCTTTCTTGGTATCAGAGTAATTCTCATCTCATAAAATGTATGTGGAAGTGATCTCTTTTCAACTTTTTTCAAGAGGATGAGGAAGTTTGGAATTAATTATTTGAATGAAATATTATTTTAAAAAGCTATACTAATCAAACAGTATTGTGTTGGCATAAAAACAGATACATAGATCAATAGAACACAATCAAGATCCTAGAAAAAATAAGCAGACACATATATGGCCAACTAATATTTGACAAAGGAGCAAAGAATAGTCAGTGGGGAAAGGATAGTCTTTTCATTAGTGCTGGGAAAACCGTATATTCACATGCAAAAGAATGAAATTGGAGCCCTATCTCATGCCACTAACAAAAGTTAATTTGAAATGAATTAAAACCTTAAATATAAGAAAAACTTATAGAAGAAATCATAGGAGATAAAACCTCCTTAACATTAGTCTTGGCAATGATTTCATGGATATGACACCAGAAACACAAGCAAGAAAGGTAAACTTAGGCAAGTGTGACTACATTAAACTAAAAACTTCTATACAACAAAGGAAACAATCAATGGAGTAAAAAGGCAACCCATGGAATGGGAGAAAACATTTGCAAACCATTTATATGATAAGGGGTGAATTTCTAAAATATATAAGAAACCCTTGTGACTCAAAAACAAACTAATACAAAACAAATTTATAGCAAAACAAAGCAAACTAATAATAATTTAAAAATGAGCTGAAGCCTTGAATATACTTTTCTCCAAAGGTTTCAGAATGACCTGCAGGTATATGAAAAGATGCTCAACATCGCTAATCATCAGGGAAATGCAATCAGAACCACAATGAGATATACCTCACATCTGTTATCAAAAAGACAAAAGACAAGTTTTGGGGAGGTTGTCGAGGTTGTGGAGAAATTAGAACCCCTTAACACTGTTGGTGGAAAGGCAAAATGCAACTGCTATGAAAAATAGTATGGAGGTTCCTCAAAAAATTTTTTAAAAATTCTATTTTTAGTAATCAACTGCTGAGTATCTATCTAAAAGAATTAAAATCTGGATCTCAAAGTGATATTAACACTCCATGTTCATTGAAACACTATTCACAGGAGCCAAGATGTAGAAAGAACCTAAATTTTCATTGATGGATAGGTAAAGAAAATATGATATATACATGGAATGGAATAGTATCCAGACCTGAAAAAGAAGGGAATCCTGTAATATGTGACAACATGGATGAATCTGGAGGACATTATACTAAGTGAAATAAACCAGTCACAGAAGAACAAATTATGCATGATTCCATTTATATAAAGTATCTAAAATAGGCAAATGCATAGAAACAATAGAATGGTGTTTACCAGGGGCTACAAGGAGGGAAGAATGAAGAGTTGCTAATCAACGTGCATAAAATTTCAATTATGCAAGATGAATTAGTTCTAGAAATCTGATATACACTATTGTGCTTATAGTTAACAATACTATATTGGACATTTAAAAATCTGTTAAAAGGGTAAATCTCATCCTGTGTTTTTATGAAAATAAATTTTATTTATTATTTTTAAGATTGTTATTTATTTCTTTGACAGAGAGAGAGAGAGAAAGCACAAAAGCAGGGAGAGCTGCAGGCAAAGGGAGAGGGAGAAGCTGGATCCTCTCTGAGCAGGGAGCCCAATGTGGGGCTTGATCCCAGCACCCTGGGATCATGACCTGAGCCGAAGGCAGACACTTAGCCAACTGAGCTATCCAGGCACCCCTGAAAATAAATTTTTAAAAAGTAAATAAATAAGTCAAAACCAAAACCAAACTGTAAAGAGATATTGGTCAGTTCAATGAAATTCTCCCATTAATATTGGTTACTCATTATCATTTTAAATCAGAAATTTGTTTTTTTTTTTTTTTCATCCCATTGTCTATTTGAAAAACAAAATTACTCAAACCTAATTCCCTTACTAGCTTTTCTGCAGATGTTGCTTGGTGTGGTCATAATGGTGAACAAATAGTCATCATTCTATGTTAAACTCATTGCCATTCTTATGTCTTAGCTTCTTGCTGTGCCATTTCTCCCTTTCCATTTTCCCACTCAAGCCTCATATCCTTAGGAGGGCTTCTATCTCTATTCTTAGCTTTCTCTTTTTTTTCTCGTGATTTCCTAAAAGCCGGTGTTTCACATTTATCAATTTTCTATGCATCAAAATAAGCGGTTCTGGGTCAGTGCCAACCTGCAGAAATCTATGATGATAGCTAAATATGTAATTTAAATTCACTAATAGTCACCATAAAAAAGAAGAGTGAAAATACTTTTATTCATGTGTTTTAACTCAGTATACATAAAAATACATCATCATGCAATTCTGATCAATATCAAAATATTAATGGGTTATTAAACATTCTTTGTTAGTATGAAGTCTTCAAAATACAATGTGTATTTTATACCTAGAGAATATCTTATGGTGTGGTCTAGTTCATGTTCTTTTGAATTATTGATAATTTGCTTGAAGTAACTGTATTTAGACACTATATAGGAGCTTGCATGATGAGCTTTGTCATGTTCTGGTGTGTAAATCTTGCTTCTCTTGGTCTTTCTTTGCTAGTTTATGGCAGCTCAAGAACTGTAAACTCTTTAGCACACAGTGTTGCATGCATTAGGTCAAACTTGTTAATTTTATCTTTCCAACTACATTATGGCATTTCTGCTTTCCTGCATCCCCTTCATACTTGATATGATGTTACATTTTGGGTATTTGAAAACCCTTGATTTCCTCTTCTTCTCTGTCTCCTTCCTTCTCTCCCACTTCTCTCTCGATCTCTCTTTCTCATTATTTTCACTTTGTTCCTAAAAAGCATTTCAGATTATTTAAACAGCATAACATAAAATGATATTGATGCTGTTGGTAATTATAATAATCATAATATTTTAGAATTTGATTTAGAACTTAAACTTTAAAGCAATATAATATTTATCAAGGTACTTTCAGCTGAGATGCCCAGTGGTTATTTCTTCTCCAGGAAAAACAGTACAAATTGCTTTAAATGTTTTCTAGGAACATTTATAAACATTCAAAACTAAGGTAGATTTTTTTGTGAATTGTTAAAAATATATGTAATATTTTGCTCCTACATGCTTATGATGATTATAATACATTTAGCTTTGATGAAAAACTCTAAATGATTTGGACATTTTCACTGAGCTGCAGTCTTTATTTTTGTTCCTTCTGAACAATATGGGTGCCATCAAATATATCTAAGTATAAAGAAGACATTTATTTCTACTGGTCTATTTGAGCCAGATAAGACTTTGTAATTCTATTTTAACTTTTAACTATATTTTAACTTAAATGTACTTCAAAGCATAGCTTTAAATTTCACTCCACTAAATCACAAAAGTGTTTTAATTTTTAAAATAATGCACATTATAAAAATACATCCAAAATGCTCTTGGACAGGATCATTAAATATTCTACTTACATATTTTTGAACTTATTTAACTGCACTTTAATTTATGGAGTTTTAGAGTGGTAAGGTACAAGATGTTACTGCAAATTGTCAAGGTCCCATTTTCAAGACCTTTACCCAAGAATTGTGGAAGCAAAATAAATTTACAAAACATAGAGAACTTCAATAAGCTATTCAAAGCTATTTTTGTATATCAGGTTCACTTACCAGCATTTTAACACAGATTTCTAGGTATTGCATTATAATGAAGAAGAAAACAAGAGTTGAATTAACTCCTACTTAGATGAAATTTTCACCACAGACATCAGTTATCTAGAATAGTGTTTCTCAAATTCCCTTAGTAGTAACCTTGCCTAGGATCCTTGATTAGAATGCATACTTTAGAGCCCTGATTTGAGAAGTTCTGATTTAGAAAGCCCATGTTATAGACCTACAACTGACATTTATAATGAGAAATCCAGGGAAATCAGATATAGTTTAAAAAAAGTCCTTAATTGGATATTTTTGTGGCACCAAGACTTCTTAGGTGGCCCATATGTTGCCCTTGAAGAACGTCACACTTAACTTATTAACACTCTCTGGTCATTGCTCATTTGGTCTTCATTTTCCTTTTAGACTATGAAATATTTAAGGGTAAGGACTGCATTACTCCAATGCTAATACCTACTACTTAACCTTCCCCACAGTAGGTGCTTAATAGCTATGAGTTAAAGAAATAAACACTGTAGGATATGGAGAATGAATGAATGAATGAATAATTATGAGGTGGTCTTAGAGTATTCCAAGTGATGAATCCTTTTTTAGATGACTGAGTTTATTATGCCTAATTGTCTCACTTAGCAGCATATGTGTAGATTAAAAGTAAAATGTTTATTTCAGTGACCTGTTCTGCATTTAAAAAAAAAAAAAACACGCTATTAGCTTACATTTCTCTTCTCTCTCTGTTGATATTGCCCAATTTTAAACTTCCCTCTCAAATTCAATTCTTGTAATTTTATTCCATTTTGTAGAGTTTCTCAGAAACATGCTTATGAACTAAACTATGGCACTCACTGAAAATAAATACACTTTTTTGGCAGTTTCTTTGGAAGAATCAAAGTTCCAGGATATATTTGCATATTGTTCTTCTTCTTGGATAGGAGACAGAACCTTGGACTTTCACAGTTATGTTTTCTGCTCTAGCATAGACATTCATCAACGATGGGTCTACATCATTCATTTTAACAAGTATTTAATAGTAAGCTTGCATGATAAATGCTAGAGAGGAGTAATTTAGCATGTAGATTTCTTTTCCATTTTTATAGCATTTCCTCACACATTATTCTGTTTTATTTTTGAAGTAATCATGTGAACTAGAGAGTACACTTGGCATTATTCTTATTTTTTTCAAAAACACTATGCCTCAGAAGTCAAATGATTGCCCAAAGTTAAACACCTGCCTAGTGACTCAGTTGGGACTGGAACCCATTTCATAAAATTGGAAAGAGAATACCATCCAGATTCTCTCTCAGAGAACTCATTCAATTAAATCAACAAACATTTACTGAGCCAATCCCCAGTGATGGCTAGTGAGCTCGGAATTGGGAATTCAAAGACAAATAAGAAATTCTACTTTCCCTCAAGTAACTTGTAGATTATTACAGAAAATAGACTTGTAAGCAAGTGCATTAAAATCAACATAGTAAGTGATATTATAAACGTATGAACTGAATGCAAATTGCAAAGGAGCAAAACTTGCTCAGGGCAAAAAGAAAAAAGCTTTTTTCTTTTAAGTTCAGTAATGAACATGAGAAAGATGATTTAGATATGGGTGCCAGTCGGGTGGGAGGAACTTAAATGCTTCCAGGAAGGAAGAATAGTACGGTAAAGGCAAAGCATTATAAAAGACTCATTTTGTTTTGGACAGGTGTTAGTTCATAAACCGGACCCCTACCCAGAGAGCGAGGAGAGATGGAATAAAGAGCCAAACCACTCCAGAGGCAGAAACCTCTGGAGTGCAAAGGAACTTACATATGAGGCTTGTCTTGGGTGGCTATAAGATGAGTAGATCTCCACACCTGCCTGTTAGAATCTTGAAGTTCATACAGAGAGCTGAACTGGGTTCAGGTTCAATCACATACACCATCCAGATCTCAACAACACATTGTTTTCTACAGACTGCATCCTTGAAAACAGTTCCCACTGTGGGAATGGCGAGTGCAGTATACATTGCAAGGATAGGGGAGGGAGTGAGGAACCTCCCTTGCTCAGGTCCCGCTCTTGGTTGACCCAGTGGTCATGTCCTCTTGGTAACCATCTCCAACAGCAAATGAGATTTTCAGTGCAACTAGACCAGGTTCAGATAGGATGGGAGGATGTCAGGGAAGGTAAATAAGTTGGTGTTCCTTTCAATCAATATACAAAAAGAATTTAAAAATTATAAACACAAAATTAGCATTTTTGGTAAAAATAAAGAAATAAAATACAAGTTTATGATAGAGGTGCTCAAATTTGAGAGAGATTTGAAGGAAAGGCCTGGGGCTTCATTGGTCCCAGATTACTAAGAGATGTTAGACTAATCAACAAAAATTTAGTCATTTCTAGCTTTGGCCTCATTATCATCTAGTGTGTGCCATTACTTGAATAAATCCTAAAATGTTAATTTTCTGTTTATAGTTTCTAAATTATTTTTGTTTGTTTTTAAGATTTGATATTAACTCACTTGCCAGTCTGCTGGCTGTGGGGATGAAACACAAATCATAAATTTTGACTCAAGGTTCTTACTCAGACCACGACCTGGCAATGTGACCACTGATGGTGTGGCTCATTTTGGTGATACAAAGTGCATGACGACAGGTGTGATTATTTGGGTCATCATTCCTGCATGTGGAGTAAGGTCAGGTAATTCTGTGGTACCTACAGATCTCTGTCACTCTTCCCCATAAGACAGCTAAGAAAATATTCAAATGTTCTTCCTTCAGTACATAAAACAAATACCCAGAGGATGAAAAAGTATTTTCCTATTCCATCTTATATTCTTGCACTATGTGTTGGTTATTCTAATTTGGAGATTCTAAGAGATTGTGAAGGCTGGGAGCAATTTATGAATTTGGCAAGATGGCTTTTGATTCTACATGGGTCATACTTTCCATACTTGGAAAAACTTACAGCTTAGCCATAGATATTTAGGTGCTAGAACTATAAATAATCTTATATGCCACTTATTTTCTCAGTTTTCAATCTTGTAAGCAGTGAATTTAAAAGCAAATTCTAGGGCAAATTTCCCAATATGTAAAGTGTACAAAAGCCAATTTTGCAGGGTAAGGATTTAAATTTTGTATTGTAGGTCCTCTATTTACTAAATGTTCTAAATTCAAAGATTACTAAGTTTCTCTAGTCTTTATATTTTAATCTGGAAATGAGAATGATAATTCCGGTCTTGCCTACCTCAAAGATCAAAGCTGTTAGTTTACATAAAAACTGTAATTTGTAAAATATTATGTATCACACACACATATTAGTTTTGCTACATCAAAAGAGAAACACGGTTGTACATGATGAAGGGATAAATGAGTAGTTTAAACAACATATATTCTAGAAATGAGAAGAAAATATTTGAGATAGTTTATATACAAACCATTTTCTATTTATTCCTACTTAACAAATGAATAAGACATACTATTCAATCAGAGTATATTAATTATATCATATGATGATCCAAGTCATAAATGAATAGGCTAACACTAGATATTGTCATACATTATGGATGAAAAATTTGTTGAAAAAATTGGGGGTGACTTCTTGGAAGATTGGGCTCATGGGGATTTTGAAGCATCCTCATTCCCTACCAGAGAAGGGTTTTGTGCTAGATTAGAGTTTATATAAATGGCTTCAGTTTTTGCTCCTCTTTACTTTCAGAGTCTAATTCTCCAATCTTGCAATATGGGCTGGCTTGTGACTTGATTTGGCCAACAGAATGTAGTAAAATCTGAGTTCTGAGCCTAGACTTCAAGAGGCTTTATATGATTCTGCCTTTGCTTTAAGAACTTTGACCACTACCATCATCTGAATAAGTCAATGCTATCCTGGAGAATGGGAGGCCATGCAAATGCAAAGAACAGTTTTTTTAGCTGAGTCATCTTAGTTCATTTGGCCCTGAACCAACTCTGGTACTGACTACAAATGTATGAGCAGACAGAGCCTAGAGCAGGTGAGTCCAGCTCAGACCTGCAGAACTACCCAGCTCCCTTGCACAATTATAAACTAGTATGCTTCAAGCCCCTGAATACCCAGTATTTTGTTACACAATAATATATAATTGTTACAATTGTAATGATTGTTACAATTAGTGATGTCTGCTGTAGGTAGAAGATAGTACTGATTTTCCATCACTAACATAATGACCTTCACTTCTTTGAACACCCCACCCCTACTTTTCCAAGGTCACAATTATGGTTTCCTAGTGCTGGGATTCAAGGCATTTCTTAGGACAGTTGGAATCCATCATCCCTAAAATTGTAGGGTGGGGAGTGGTACTGAATGCTCATGCTTTCTTAACGTACAGTATGTGTCTCTGTTTCTTAAATCTCAGAGTCTAGAATTCTGACAGTCTATCACCTTATTAGTGTCCTTTCCTTTATAATGTACTACTATTAGGAAATCACACATGAAGAGTGTCCCTTGGGCCCACATAACTTGTGGACTGACAAATCTATTACTATATCATTGCAAATTCCTTACTTCTCTCTGATATATTTTGAGTATTGACCCAAGTACTCTTTGGGGAAATTGAGAATTATCTTAATAAATGATCACTTTAAAAACAGGACCATGAGCAGAACTTATTCAGAAAGAGTAGTTAAAACTTCCTCTGCAGATTCTCCATTTGTATGTTTTCAAACCTGTTTCATTTGCTTGGCAAATGGCTGTTGGTGCCTCAAGAGAAGGAACAAGAGGAAGATGAGCAGCTCCATGGGACCCAATAGAGTGGATGAGGAAATGAACTCTTCATGCCCTAGAGGCAGTGTTGCATATCTTACTACAATGTGGTGTTTCCGATTTCTTAGTATGTGGTTTCTGCCCATAGCAATGGCCTTATACATGCCAAGAAGACATAGTGATAACAGCAGCTCTATCTCTAAATCTTGCCTCTATAATTATAATGGCATATGAAATTTTTGCCTCAAGTCTAGGAATGAAATCCTCAGAAAATAGTCCTTTTCCTTTCTAAAATCCACTAAATGACTGATTGGAGTAGATAAAAAAAATCACCTTCTGCATGATATTTTGTAGATTAATGACTACATTGAACCATTCTGATGATAGATAGGGAAATTATTTCCACTGTAACTTAAAGAACTAAAACTGCTGTATTTTAAATTAAAGAGTCCTAAAATTTGTCCAGCTCATCAAAAGTGCATGAGCAATGAAGAGGTACAAGTTTATAACCCATTATGGTGCATGTTAATTTCTTAACATGCATAATTTTTCTACTTCATTACTGTTGGAGTGATCCTTGTGGAAAACAGTAATTTTGGAAAAAAAATAAATATGGGACTGAATAATAGCTTTCTAGGGAAATGCTGAGATTTCTTCACTTGATTAGCATGTTGCAAATTAACTTTATTTCATTGGTATTTCCCTCTCCGTAGCCTCTGTATCCTAAGCTAGAAACATGATCTACTTTGTTTAGTAATTAAATCCAGATTGGAACTAAATCCAGTGAAAATGTTAGCCAAGGCTGTAAGAATAGTGAACAAATGGTTTAATAAAGTTAGAAAAGCAGTGAGGAAAAGGTAAAATTAGCTGAAAAAAAAAAAGACAATTCAAATTATGCAAGTTAAAACTATCACCTTGGTCACCTGGAAGATAAATTTACATACTGAATTTGTGAGCCTTGGAGAGATAATTTCCACACAGTATGCTACAAATTCCAGTTGGCTTCATCTTGCTCCCTGTGAAAAATTAGGAAAAGAGAGAAGTGAACTAAGGAAGTAAACCTGTTTTCAAGTTTATTTTATTTTTTTTTTAAGATTTTATTTATTTATTTGACACAGAGAGAGAGAGAGAGAGAGATCACAAGCAGGCAGAGAGGCAGGCAGAGAGAGGGGGAAGCAGGCTCACCGCTGAGCAGAGAGCCCAATGTGGGGCTCGATCCCAGGACCCTGAGATCATGACCTGAGCCGAAAGCAGAGGCTCAACCCACTGAGCCACCCAGGTGCCCCTCAAGTTTATTTTTTGTTCAGAGACTCTACAAAGGATAAGTCTTGGCGTGGTTGGTAAAGTGTTTCTCATCTTCATTTTGCAGGAAGTAAAAGATTTTTCAAGTGAGATGAGGCTGGGGGCAAAGTGCAAATTAAGGGCAGAGCTGTAAGAACCTTTGTTAAATTCTTTGTAAAGTTCAGGATGACCCTTTCATAGTTCCTTTTAGACCAAGGGGCTTCGAAATCCCCTGAGGGCATTATTCCCACAGCTGCCTGGTACAGCCAGTTTAGGGAGAGTTCTATCTCCCTGTTTCTCAGCCTTCCCAGCTATTTCCTTTCATACTTTTTTTTTTTTTTTTTTGTATGTCTAATCCCATCTTGCTCTCTGTTTCTCCCAGAACTTTATTTAAGTTAAGCAGAAAGAAATGTTCTGTATCCCAAGAGTTGCAATTAAAAATCTAGAGTTCTGTTTCAATGGTTCATGTTTCTCTGACTTGAGTTGTGTGACTATCCCTAAATCAATCACTGTGTTCAGGAATATATATGCCTTTTCCTTGGTCATTCCTGAGTGACATTTTAATGCCAGATATTCAGGCAGGATTAACCCCTTCCCGCCTGAACGACATGTTAAGAAAATACTGGAGAATCAACTCACTTAGGAAAATAAGGGACTATCACCAGAAGGGAAAACGAACACACTGCAGGCAAAGAACATCAACTGTTTACTCCATCTTCAAATTCCTTTCCAGCTCTTTTTCAGAGTGGCAGCTTGTGAGTTGTAGTCTTCCCCTATCATGCTGTCAGCCCTCAAGTAACACACACGGTCCTGCTTGGCTTCTCACTTCGCTTCCTACTTCCCTTTCTGGGCAAACACACATCTCTTTACAAACACTCCATTAGTTTTGATGTTTGTCTCAGTGCTCTGATGTGTTTGAAGGGTTTCTCTAAGGTCTGCTGACATTTCCTGATTGCTTATTATGCATGGTTTCTGTTTTCCTCCTGGGCCATCATTCTTAGAAAGGCATCCACTTCATCAATATCCTTTAACACTGTTTGGATTTGTGGATGTGCGTTCAAGCAGGAACGGAGGCCTACCGAGGTGAGCAGGCTCTCACTGATGTGTTTTGTCAAGTTCCAGGAACATTTCGTGGCAAACAGAGGAGCAGGCGTAGACAGGCAGGCTGCTCCTTCCATCACGGGGCTAATAGGACAGAACTGGAGGGTAATGGAGGAAATGCTCAGGTGACAAGGAAGGGACACGTTGCTGAATATGGGTAAGGTTAGACTCTTACATTTTATCTCTCTGGTAGCATATCAAGTCTTGAATGCTTTCATCAGAGGCTGGGAAACTGTCACTACCACTCCAGGGTGGGATACAGAAAACTGAAGCACTCAGTGTGTATTCCACAGCTTTCCTCCTGCTCACTGAGAATACTCTGTGATATCCTTGATTGGTCCAGGCATTGCTAGCCTGGATCATATTATAGGAATGACAAAACTCTGTCTTGAAGATGCCACTATAGATGCAGTTCTCCGTGGCTGGTACACGGTTCTGAGAATGTAATGGTGAATTTAAATTTCTGGATAGCTCCAGGCTGTTGCTCAGAACCTCAGCAATTACCTGTATAACAGTTGTTACTTGATCCCAGTGTGGAATGTAGAAGAAGGCCTACAGGATTGTGCTACAACAGTATGGACTTTTTTCCCTCTTCAGACTTCCACCAACTTCTTCTACTATCTATCCTTGGATGATCCTGATCTGAATTATTGATTACATTGTTGTTGACAGAATGTTAAACTTGTAATATTACCGTTCTTTGTGCTCTTAAAAGCTGGTATTCTTTACAGCAAGAATTTAACTTGGGAAAGTAAATGTTTTCAGTTTAGAGTATGAAATATTTATGTTATCACTGATGTTAGTATCCCATGAAATACTTGTTGTGTTTCATAAGTAACCAAGGAAAACCTTGCACTCTATAGATATGCCGCAAATGCGTGCAGCTGTGTTTCTCATTCTTTGGACAGAATAGAGACTCACTAGAATTCTTATTGTCTGTTCACTTGGTCATTTTCCACCCTGTTTCTACAAGCAGTGGTTCCGCTTACAGCCTTATAGTGCTAACTGTATTAAATTCATCTCTTGAAGGGTTTGTCACAGTGTTTTGGGAGTATGGTAGGGTGTTGCATATTTTTCAGTGTCTTATAGTTCAGAGAGTGCAGGGCTAGGAGTCTGGAGGATAGATGCTCTCAGCCAGATTGTGACCTTCAATCTCCATATTTACTAAATGAAGATGTTTGGCTTTACTTTCTTTTAGTCCTAACATTGGTTGGTCCTGGAATTCTCTGTCTCTACAACTTCTCATGAATGTTTTTGATGCATTCCCGAGGACTTTTTTTTTTAAATAAAACCTTCACTATTTTAAGATATTAAAGAATACTTTTAAAAGTTTCTATGTTTTTAAAAAAATTTAAGAGTATAAGTCATACTGTAGATATAAAATCTGGTATCATTATCATCGTTATTATTATTATCACAATTATCAGCCTCCACATCTCACCAACATTTACTCAGTGCATTTAATGTTCTAGGCCTGATGATAAAGACCTTACATGTATTTTCTCATGTGATCTTGCAATGAAATGTGCTAGCATTATCTCATGACATAGATGAGAAAAATTATATTGAAAGAGTTTGCCTAAGGATGCACAAGTAGGAAACAAAGGAATTGACTTCTCAAAGTTAGTTTAGTCTGACTCCAAAGTGTATGTCCTCCACCGCTATTCTGTAGTCACTCCTGTTGGACACAATTAATGAGATAAATTAATAAATCCTTTATTATCTTCATTTTCAAATTAAGCAGTAGAGCAAGAACGTTATTTTCCGTTTTATATATGGGTGCCCTACACCCGTGTATACCCACCATATACATCAATGCTCATCCTTAAATTTTACCTGTATCCAATGAAAATGGGCCCCACATTTGTCCACGATAAAGTTGCCAAAAGCTGGCATCAAACTTCAAAATGTTTCCCTTTGGTGCTCTTTTGTTTTAAATCTCTCTTATGAGGAACTTAGTTGTCCCATTTCTTCATGTCTATTTTAGAATTTTTCTTTCAATGATTCCCATTTATTTCTAGGATTGAATATTCCAGTGCCTCATTACATTTTAGAAATATTTTCTCACAGTAAAAGGCAAATAAAAGGTCCAAAAAATACAGTCATTTATGTGCTGATATCCATAGTTAGAAAACAAATGATAGAGCAAGGAATATTTGCTAATTTCTTTTCTTCTACCAAACCTTTGACAATGGAAACAGCTACCTTTATTTGTTTCATTTCCTTACCAGCATGGTGAGTTTGTCATTTCTCTACTCAGTGAGAAAGAAGGCAATTCTCATAGAGTTGCCCAGGGACCTCAGACTCCTTTCCCACCCCAGCCTTCCCTTTGAGTGGACTTTTCCGAGGATTTTCAGAGGCCAGAAGCAGAGAGAGAACTACTGAGAATTTGCCTGTGTTCTGGTACTCTCATGTATTTATTTCACATGCTTCCCAACATTTTCCCTGTGACCTTGAGGTGTCCATTTAAAAATTAAAACCTTTAACTTCCTACTCAATTTGAGGAAGGAAATTTTGCAAGTGGATTTTTATGGTGGCACTCATTTTAACATGTCATCATAAGAAAAATGGCAAAAGAAGTAGAATCTGAATGTATGACTGATTATGCATACGCCCACATTAAGTGTCTTGTCATAATCTGTGCCTGGCTTTATAAGCTCATAGGGGTGAGAACCGAAACAACAAAATAACAGATTTGGGCTCTGTCTTTATGGGAGAAATATACATTTTTATATATTTCCCATCTATCTGTCTGTCCATCTATATAGTTCACTTGACTATATTTTCCTTATGCCAACCCCATGAGGTTGGATTAATTATCCCCATATTACAGAGGACTATGCAAAACAGTACATACACTGCGTACACTCCTCATTGGATGGTGAGTGGAAGATGGAGAAGTTCATTGGATTAGATGCCTTCCCTTCAGGTACTTCCCCTCTAGTAGTTGTGCAATCAAAAAGAAGCCCGTGAAAGTTCAAGAACACATGACAGTTTATTATTATTCATAAGCCAGGATCATTCAGATAAAACAGAGAGAAAAAAAAGAATTAATGAAAGGAGGTGTTTACTGTTGGGTTGGGCAAGGTCAGTAACTGAAGAAAAGACAATAGTTGAGATGAGAGAACAATCTACATTGTGAATTTTTCAATTATACCCATATGTCACATATTGAATTAGGAAGATGGGATTGGAGCCAAAGGGGTTGATCTGGGAAGACATATATTCTTTGCATAATATACTTGTTTTATTTATGCTAGAGACTATATTTTTTTTAAAGATTTATTTTTTATTTTTTATTATTTATTTATTTATTTGACAGACAGAGATCACAAGTAGGCAGAGAGGCAGGCAGAGAGAGAGAGGAGGGAAGCAGGCTTCCCGCTGAGCAGAGAGCCCGATGCGGGGCTCGATCCCAGGACCCTGAGATCGTGACCTGAGCTGAAGGCAGAGGCTTTAACCCACTGAGCCACCCAGGCGCCCCTATGTTAGAGACTATCTTAACTGTTTCTCCCATATAAGCTGTATGTGATTTGTATTATTATCCTGATTTTATAGAGAGCCAGGCTATACTGTAGAATAAAGTATATAATTCCTAAGTTTCCAATTGCTATGCACTTATTTCACTGTCCAAGCAGGGGATGCAGCGGCAAGTGTTACAAAGAAGAAGATACATAATAATTTTGTTAAACCGCTAGATGTAGCCTTACCTGACAGCATTTTCCCAGTTGGTTTGTTTGCTTGTTTTAGCTTAAGGGCCTGAGGACACAGTTTAAATTAGATTTTTGTCATTGTAATCAAGACAGTTGCAGATTTAGTGTGGAAAAATGAAAGGGACAAAGTTAGACTGCACTACAGCTCAGGGTCCCTCTAGCAGAGGAGCTGGGGAAATTTTCCAGGGTGAATTTTACTTTTCATTTGTTACAAAGACTCTCCTTACCAAATCAATTGTCACATCAGTATAACTAAGACGTTTTCTTTTTTTCTACTTCCATGAAAGGGAACCTGAAAATTTCTGACTAAGCTAAGCAAAAGATAAAGCAGAAAAAGACCGATATTTATTATGAAACATCTAAAACCAGTGGTGTCTCACTTAGACTGATTTAGAGTTATTCAAGTGTAGGGAGCTGGGAAGAGATGCGTTCTTCCCTACCCAAACACCATTCATTTTATTTGCACTGGCTTCTTTCCAGAGAGCTGTTGCCCTTTCCCATTCTCATGTCTTTCCTCACTCCCCCTTTATCAATAGTCAATTATTCAGTGTGTCTTTCTGACTCCCTTTTACATCCCTTTCCTGTTATTTTTCACCTCAAGGAGATAAACCTTCTGAGAGAGAAACCTCTAACCTTGCAATAACCCCATGATGGATGACTCTGCCAATTATCTTCTTAAAGGAATATAATGCAGGTTTTATGTATCTTCTGAATGCTACATTCTCAATCCCTTATCCCACACTCAAAGAGAAAGAGGTAGATTTCCTGCTCTTCACACTTTAAATAGAGGTTGCCTTTCCTCTTTCCCTGTAGTTTTTGATGATCAGAACTTAAACTAATAAATTTTGAGGTAATGGGGTAAAGGCAGGTAAATTGGGGGTTTATAAAGAGGATGATGCCTTGTCATTCCAACAGATCTCAAGGTCTCTGTGTAGTCATTAATGAAATAAGGGTTTCAGGACTCATGAACACACACTCATACACACACATAAGTATGCTTTCTAGTATCTGCTCATTATTATTGCTAACCTGGGATTGTGCTTAGCATGACTATATGAGCAATATTATAATCAACTGTTTGGAATTCACCAAAGGAATTAGATTGAGTGAAGAAAGGGAGCAGGAGCGATGCCCTGTTGATGAGTCATCCTCCTTTCTTGTGTCCTTAAAATTTTAGAGAAGTTGGAAGGAACCACTACACCCACTGAAGGGTAGCAGAATGGATCTGTAAGAGGAGCTGCAGACAGTGGAATTAGTCAAATCGGTTCATAGTCTGGAGAAGGAGGAATGAGGAAATGACTCAAGCTAAGGGGTTTATGGAGAAAAAAATGGTGGGAAGCTGTCCTTAATTATTTCTGAAGTGGGAGCAAGACTTGCCAAGAAACAATTATACCTGGAACAAGTTAGATTAAGCAGCAGGGAAAACCTTCTGAGCAGTGAATATGAAGGCTTTAGAATAGGTGGGAGAAGACAGATATGTAAGCTTTCTACCCCAAGATCTGGAAAGGAGAGATTTGTTTTCACCTAGAATGAAAAGTTCTGCAGTGTTCTCACAAGACTTCTTTTCATCAGACACCAGGATTTGAGATAAGTGTGTTTGATGAAAGCCTGTAGAGAAATGGGTCATTTTCTCCTTCTGCTCTGGATTCTCTTGCATAGAAGGAGAGAAGAGGGAAATGGAGGAGAAATACAAAGAATAAGAATTGATGAATAGGGAGGGCATGATAAACAGGACTCTAATGGGTGAGAGTAAAACTTTGAGCTATGTCCAAAAATATTGCTGTCAACATGTCATGAGGGGATCTTGTTAAACATCATATTCTGACTTAGCAGTTTTGATTTGGACCTGATATTCTACGGCTCTATCAAACTTGCAGGTAATGCCAGTGCTGCTGGTACGAAGACCTTACTTAGGCTAGCAAAAATAAGACCACAGATGTGTATCCAAGTGAAATGTAGGTTGACTTAAACGTCAACAAGTTTGAGGGACAAAAAGAAAAAGATGATGCAAAGTAGAAACCTGCAACCTGGACAGGAGTGTAGGGAAGCTGAGAGTTGGTATTTCCTACAAGTTTATCTGTTATCTCCTTAATGTTGGGTATGGCCGAGAGTGGAAAATCTCATACTGGTTATATGAGTCTCTGCTTTGGCAACGCTTCACAGCATCCCCCTTTTCTCCCTGTTTTCTCACTTCTTCGCTTTGTTAAATTCATGTGGGGCAGGGTGGCTGTGTTGGGAAGAGTAAATGCTACCCTAAATAGAGTATAGAGGAAGTATAATCCAGGTCTGTTTTCTCCTGCTTTTCAGGGTGATAGGTCAATAGACACCCTTCCAGCACTCATTTCATACTTTCATTTCACACTTTGAAACATTCTGTTTTTAATTTGGAGTCATTTGTTTTCTTAGAAGAACACACCGAGAGAATGTTCACTTTTACATACTCTTCAAATAAAGGATCTGATGCTAAGAACATGTAAAAATTTCCAGTCATCTCAACAGAAATTCTACATTGATCCATTTCTCTTTTTTCCTGTAATTTTTCCACATTTAAGGTTAATTGACCTTCCCATAAGTGAGAGCAAGAGTGTGGCAATATTTCAACACGTGTTAAAAGAAACTGTCAACTGTTATCATCTATTCTTTCCCCCACCTTTTGGAGGCTAAATGGTGCTGTCGTGTTTACAGCAGTACCTGCATGAATCTGGATATTTTATTATTTCAATCTCACATTGGAAAATTTCTGAAATGTATTAATTTATGTTCTTATAAATCACCATGCTGGAGGAATGAAGAACAAGTATTCAGGACAGGAATGGATTTAGCAGGTGCTAAAAGGAGCATCAGTCATAGTTGTCCTCTTCTCGACACTGTAGCCCCCTCCTACAATTTAACTCCCTTTTCAAACTGCAGTTCCGAATGATGTCATCAGGCAATGTTTCCAGGAAAGGAAAGACAAGTAGGTTACATCTTATGTACTGACTGGAATCATTTATCAAGTGGCTGTTCAGAGCCTGTGTTAGAAAGGACCCCGAGACCTGTATAGACTCAGAAACTGCTTGGTTTGATTAGTGCTGACCATCATGGACACAGGAGAGGAAAGTGGTAGTATATGAACCATAAAACTTCCCAACTAAGTGTTTTAAACTGGACCAAGGTTGAAAACTTATGTCCCAACAAAAACCTGTGCACAGATATTTATAGTGACTTTATTCATAATGACCAGAACTTGGAAGCCCCTAAAATGTCCTTCAGTAGCTGAATGGATAAATAAACTATGATACATTCAAACAATGGAATATTGTTCAGTGCTGAAGAGATTTGAGCTATCAAACTATGGAAGACAAGTGAAAGGAACCAATTTGAAGGGGCTATATGCTGTCTGAGTCTAACTATGTGACATTCTGGAAAAGGTAAAACTATGGAGAGAGTAAAAAGATAAGTGGTTTCCAGGGAGGGAGCAGGGGATAAATATATAGAACACAAAAATTTTTTAGGTCAGTGAATATACTCTGAATGATATTATAATGATTGAGTATGTCATTATCCATTTGTCCAAACACATAGAATGTGTTCACCAAGAGTGAACCCTAAGGTAAACAATGGACTTTGGGTGATTAGGATGGGTCAATATAGATTTTTTTTTTTAAGATTTTATTTATTTGGGAGAGAAAAAGCTAGAGAGAGAAAGAGAAAGAGAGAGAGAAAATGCACAAACAGAGGGAGGGGCAGAGGGAGAAGCAGGACTCCCCACTGCCAAGACTCGATCCCAGGACCCTGAGATCATGACCTGAGCTGAAGGCAGATGTTTAGCTGCCTGAACCGCCCAGGTACCCGTGTCATTGTAGGTTTATCCTTAGTAGAAACATGTACCATTCTGGTAATGATGCTGATAAATGGGATGGTTATTCACGTGTGGGCGCAGAGAGTATATTGGAAATCCCTAACTCCTTCTCAATTTTGTTATAAACCTAGAATTGCTCCAAAAATTAAATATAGCCCAAAGAGCACAAATGATTTTAAAAGCTATGCTAGAAACCAGGTATCATAAAGAGATAGGGAAAGTTCACTGTTACATGATGACATTAAATACAGAGAGCACAGTGGGATATATTTTTGTAGGCTTCTGCCATCTTTGATCATGGAACTAACACGTAGTGTTTACTAAACCAGTTACTATGTGCTAGACACTCTTTCTCTCAACCTTCACTGGAGTTATGGATGGGTATTATACATATCCTGGTTTATTATTCTCCTCAACAATCCTGTGGCAGAATTGTGATGATTCATAAAAATCAACCCTTAGAATCATTAGTAAATTATCAGAATGATGGGGGCATCTGGGTGGCTTAGTCAGTTAAGGATCTGCCTTCAGCTCAGGTCATGATCTCAGGGTCCTGGGATCCAGCCCCACGTAGGGCTAACTGCTCAGGGGGGAATCTGCTTCTCCTTCTTTCTCTGCCCCTCTCCCCTTCATGCTCTTTTTCATATAAATAAATAAAATCTTTTAAAAAATTATCAGAATGATGAATATTAGATACATTAAATTATCATGTTGTGCTAAGTATCTATTATTATTACTACATTTTGAAATTTAGCTTTGGGAAAACAGAGCAGGAGAAAAAAAATAGGTATAGACTTTTTCAGGTTCTTTTTCATGTCGTAATTGGGACCTTCAAATAAAAATGCAAAAAAAAAAAGGTTTTTATTATAGAAAATCTGTATATAATAGAATGCTCTGTTTTCATTTCTATATGTGAGTTTACCATCAAATCCTACTTCACTGCAGATAAATATTTTATGGAACTCATTTGTGTTTCCAATTCATTATGAATCTCATTTTCTTCTGCCATTATTTATTCTCTATCTTAGAAGCTAAAAATAGTATATGAAAATTAAAATAATAGTGATAAGGGAGGACGATTTCTACTGTCAGCCAATTCTCCACCAAAAAAACATTATCTACAAAATACGAGTCATGTTGGTTTATTTGTATTAACTTTTGCTTCGCAAAACCCCTTTCTTTATTCTGACACTTGTGATAAAATTATATATCCACTCCCAATCCATTCCTTGAAAACTAATAACATGGATGGTCGAAGGTTCACATAAGCAGGCTCAGGTCATATAAACAAATCTTCAAATTCAGACGTTATAGCAGAACATCCTGGAAATAAAGCCAGGATGTGAGTAATAACCAAGTGCTTCTACATATCTTCACACAAGTCCGGTTTGGAAAGGCGTGAATGTTGCTTCTATCCACTGGGAGTGTGCTCAGGTATAGCAACATCACTGCTTCACCTAAAAGAGAGTGAAGTTCAGGGATGAACCATCAGATGGCAGGAAATGGAGTCATTTTCAGTTAAAAAATTTTTTTTTTTTGAATCAAGAAGTGTTGTATGAAAGAAGTGGTAGTTAGAGCGATGTCTGGAAATAGAAAGCACCTACAGTCTCTAGCTGTAACTGTAACTGCAGAAATAATAAAATGTAAAGATACAATGGACCATGATAGAGTGGAAGGAACAAGGGCTTCAGATTCACAAAGGTTTGCTTGAATCTCACACTACCACCACTCAGCTGTGTGAGAGTATTCATGCTAATAATTATTGCTGAAGGTGTTTCCTCATCTTTGAAATGAAGAACTAGGGAAATGCCCACAGCCTACTTTATGAGGTGGGCTTGGTGCCAATGTGCAGATGGGGCACTAGAGATTGGATCTCATCAACTACAGTAGGGACAAATATTGATCTATTTATGCAGTGACTAATTGTTTCTTCTGGCAGCAAAGTGGGATGATGTAGAATCTGGAGAAGAAAAAGGAGACTTTCATTAAAGAATATTAATAGTTGATGTTAAAGTTTAAGATTATCCCTCCATCAATAACCTCTTTTGATTCAAAATTCACAAAGCAGACTCCATCAGCTTTGGATCTTTTAATTAGATGTGAGCAGGTATAATTTGTTGCTATATTCTGATAGTCTTAAAATTAGCTTTTTTAAATATGGGTTTTCTTGAGACAATGTATGGAGTAATAAAAGGAAGGTAGATTGATGTTTGTAGTCCTCAATCTAATACCTTTTAGGTGTGTGATCTGGGATAACTTCATTCACTTTTCTAAGCCTCAGTTCCTTCCCCTAAAATGGAGATAAGAATTCCAATATCATCACCTGGTAGTTTTTTAGGACGCCTTGAACACTTATGAAGTGATTTCTCCTTTTTCTGGAAACCCTACACCCAGATCATCCCCTTCCATTTCTTTCATGTTGTGGGCCATTTTCTTCCCTTTTGTCTCCCTCCTGAAAATGGGGAAGTGTCTTATTCATTGTATTTCTAGCAGTGCTTGTTATGTAATAAGTGCTCAAAATCACCTTAAGGATGGGAGACAGGTAGGAAGAAGTTAAGGAAAACATACTTGTTGATTCAATCATTAATCTATACAATTCATTTACCTTAAAAAAATGCCATGAAAGTATCAAGTATTGTTATGATATTTAGCCAAGTATTGTTATGATATTTAGCCAAGATAGTGAACTTCTGACTTCAGTTCTCACTAAAAGCATTTTTTTTTTAAATAATGGTTATTTTTTTATTCTTCCTTTGGCTGCTTTATAGGTGATGTGAACTCTTCATACAACCTCTCTCTGGGCATGTGTTTCTGTTAGGAATTTGGAGACAATTTCATCAGTAAGAGGAAAAAAAAGACAAAAAAAAAAAACCCACAAATAAACAAACAAACCCAAGTGTGCTTTGGAAAGAACATGTACCTGGAAAAGGTGGCATCCCCTTTCATAGTGCTCCCTTACATACTTTTCTTTGTCGAGCAGTGTTTTTATCTGTTTGCTTTCTTGACTGCTTGTTTTCTTTAGAATGCAATCATAATGAAATTTAATTGGATCTTAAAATCGACTCCTCTGGAGCAAAAAACCCCTACAGTTTTCCTTAAGCTTGACATTTCCAGACCTAACTTCTGTAAGCCCATGGCATGACCAGAGTTACCTCCTTAGAGTTTACAGATTCAGTGAATCTGTATCAAAATCCCAGTGATGTTCTTTACAGTAATAGGGAAAAAATTCCTAACATTCATATGGAACACAAAAGAAACCAAATAGACAAGACAATCTTGAGAGAGGAAAACAAAGCTGAAGGCATCATACTTGCTGATTTCAAAATATATTACAAAGCTATATTAATTAGAATAGTATGGTACTGGCAAAAACAAACAAACCAAAAAGCTCTAAAACCAACAAATAGAAAGTGGGATGGAATAGAGTCCAGGAATAAATCCACCCATTTATGTTCAATAGATCTTTGAAAAAGGTACCAAGTACACACAATGGGGATAGTATAGTCTCTTCAATAAATGATGTTGGGAAAACTGGGTACTGAAATGCAGAAGAATAAAACTGAAGCTTTATCTCAATCCCTATACAAAAATCAACTCAAAATGGATCAAAGACTTAAACATAAGACCGGAGACTGTAAGACCACTAGAAGAAAACATAGAAAAAAATCTTCCTGATACTGGTCTTGGCAACAATTTTTTGGTCATGACACCAAAATCACAGGCAACACAAACAAAAAATAGACAGACTAAAAATCTGCCCAGCAAAGGAAACAACTAATAAAATGAAAAGGCAACTTATAGAACAGAAGAAAATATTTGCAAACCATAATTATAATAAGGTGTTAATATCCAAAATAAGTAAGGAACTCAGATCAATAGCAAAAAACCCCCAAATAATCTGATTTTTAAAAATGGACAAAACACATGAATAGATATTTCTTGAAAGAAGGCATACCAATAGCCAATAGGTACATGAAAAGTTGCTCATCACTAATCATCAGGGAAATGCAAATCAAAACCATAGTGATGTAATCACCTCATATCCCTGAATGGTAATTACCAAAAAGTCAAAGAATTACCAGAGTTGGTGAGGATGTGGAGAAAAGGAACTCTTGTACACTGTTGGTTGGAATATAAATTGGTACAGCCATTATGAAAAACAGTATGGAGGTTCCTAAAAAAATAAAACTATACCATATGACCCAGCAATTCCGTTCTGGTTATACATCCAAAGGAACTTAAGTCTGGGTCTTGAAGACATATCTGTACTTCCATGTTCATTACAGCATTATTCAAAACAACCAACATATACAAACAAATGTTCATCAGTAGTTGAATTAATAATTAAAATGTGACACACACACACACACACACAATGGGATATTTGTCAGTGTTAAAAAAAAAAAAAAAAAGGAAATCCTGCCATTTGAAAAAACATGGATAAAATTAACCTGGAGTACATTATGCTGAGTTAGATAAGCCAGACACAGAGAGACAAATAACATATGATCCTAGTTTTATGAGGAATCTAAAACTGTCAAACTTATAGATGCAAAGACCAGAATAGTGGTTGCCAGGTCGGAGTAGGGGAGAAGGAAGAGATGTTGGTTAAAGGGTTCAAAGTTTCAGTTATGCAAGACGAGTGAGTTCTGTGGATTTTATGTACAGCACAGTTTTATATATTTGAAATTTTCTAAGAGGATAATTAGATCTTAAATGAGATTTCACTACACACACACGTGCACACACACACAGATTAAAAACTTTTAAGTACATCGAGGCAATCATTAAGTTATTTAGCTTGACTGTCATGATTTTTTTTTCACAATATATATGTACACCAAAGCATCAAGCTGTATACCTTAAACATACACAATATTATATGTCAAAGATACCTAAACAAAGTTGTTAAAATAATTTAAGTTTCTCTAAATTTAAGTAACAAATGTCCCACCATGCTTTGTTTTGTTCTGTTTTCCTGAAAGATCTGCCAGCAAATTCAATCCCTCTACAAGCAGATTCCAAACATTGGGTGTTTGATGTTGTATAAGCAGTTTGTCACAAGAGACATGAAGTCACAGGTACATATGGCCTACTTTCCCAGGAGTGTTTATTTTGCTCTGTGATCTTAGGGAAGGATTTTTATACTAAACCAAACATGAATAAATGGAATGTCACCAGCACTTAAAAGATAAATACATATTTCAAAGAGATGTCTCACTTGTACCTAGCCATTTCATGAGACTACCTGAGGTCCCCCAAGAAGACTTTAGTGAGAACTACTGGTATAGGGAATCCCCAGAGATGAAGTTATCTGTGACACTTCTTGTGTGGAATGGTTCAAGTTAGAATGGGATGGCTCTTATCTAAAAGCATCATGCTTCTTATTTATATACAGGTAGGCTGAGATCAGAAATTCTAATATGAGATTTTTTTTTCCTGATTCTTAAGAATTTATTTAAGACTTGACTATTCATGATTTCAAAAATCCTTTAGTACTTCCTTCCTTGCAGTTTTGCTCATTCTGTCCCTGTTTTATAGGAAATCATTTCAAATCACTTAGTTACTAATATATACAAATCCAAGTTTTTATAAGAAATCATTTCAAATCACTTAGTTACTAATATATACAAATCCAAGTCCTTCCCATTCTTTGAAGTCAATCTCAAATTTTACTTCCTTCACATGCATACTTACATACATATACACATATGCATACATACATGCACTTCATTGAAAACTCTCTTCCTGCCATTATTAGCCAGAATGTATACTCCATAAATATATATTCAATCTCAGTGTTATAAGGACATTATGCCAGACACTAGGAATATGCCTTTGAACAAAATCCATCTGAATTGAGTCCCTTCTGATCTCCCCTACTTTTACCTATAATTGTTAGTATTTTTTATTTTAAACTCTCTGTTTCAGTTATTTATTAACATATAATGCAGCAGGAAGAGCATGAATTTTGAAGTCAGCAAACCTGGGATTAAAACAAAGCTCTACTAGTAATAAGCTGTGACCTTGAAGAAATCCTTTAACCTCATTAAATCTCAGCTCTTGCATTATAAAATATAGACCAATGATACTTGTATCATGATTCATCCATCATGATAGACATTAAATAAAGAATAAATACAATTTTATTCCATAGCTGGGCCTCTTAAATAGTGAGTCAATAATATTGTTTTCACCATATTTAGCTGTACTTAGTCCTTAAGGGCAGCATTCCCCATAGCATCCATCAGAGTGATAAACAAATATCAGAACAGAATGCATAAAAGGAATGACTGTTGATGGATATACTCTAGGGAGAAGTGACATAGTTATAGGCACTTATAATCAAATGGAGGGTTGGAAAGCAAGTAGGAGGATGGGGAGACAGCATCACTAACAGATGGGCCTTGAGGGGGGACTCATTATACAGAAACTGAGAGGTGGATCTGATTTCACTCTTCGTCAAAGACCAGTTCTATCTACCATATCCTTAGAGCTATCCCTGGTCTGCCTTTTCTGTTCTTTGGTGGTAAGGAGAGGGTTATATATATTTTAGAACCAAGGCTAAAACCATATTGTTTTCCATAACACATCATATCAATGTCACTTTTTCAGGAGCCCATGCTGTTCTCACCAGGATCTCACTGCTGAGATGGAGAGAGTCCTGCATGGCATCATCATGGGAAGGTTTAATTTTATCCTCAAATAAGTGACAGGTCCCAGTGGTTGGGTATTTTATTCTGAGGTTTTCTAATTATGCAGCTTCCTCCTTCCCCAGAATTAATTTTTGACCGGGTGATACTGATATTTCTTACAGCTAAATTCTTCTTGTGGTTATGGATAGTATACTGACTAAAAACTAATTTCAGACCAAGAAAATACAAAAGAGAATAGGATAGTAGCCTTCAAGTACTGAACAGATAGGTCATGGGTTGGAACTAAACTAATTGGGTTCCTGAACAGAATTGTCTTCCAGGGGCTTCACTGATCTTTCATTTCAATGAGTATTTGCTAAGATTAAAGACTTCTGTAAGCTACAGCCACTCAGGAACAATGCAAAATTGTTAGCGTCTAAATTAGAAACATTCCAATGAGTCTGACAGGGTATGGAGTGTTAAGAAAATATACTGAGGTTAGAATACATTAGTATTATTTTGACTTTCCCAGTTATCACCAAAGCTCAGGAAAAGGAGATCTACTTGCATCTTACAAATAGTGTAAACTGGGGTTCATGGTAGTTTAATTTGTGCCTTCAATCAGTTTCTGGATTACAGTTCACAACTCCTGAACCCCAGTCCAGAACTTCTACCCATTAGCCAAGTCATTAATAAATTCTTCTGTTGCTTTATTTATGTTTATTACTTTTAACACTTAAAATGCTTATTCTCTCATTCTTCCAATAAATAGCCTCTTACCTCCTGTATTGGAGAAGGTCAATTAAGAACATTTGAAATAAAGTTCCTTTCCTTGAAGTCTCTTCTGTCTAGTTGAAGAGTTAAGATATGTACACAAAATTATAATTAACATATGTCAAATTTGTTTTTTGTTTTATTTTTTTTAAAGATTTTATTTATTTATTTGACAGAGAGAAAGTGATCACAAGTAGGCAGAGAGGCAGGCAGAGAGAGAGGGGGAAGCAGCTCCCCACTGAGCCGATAGCCCAACTCGGGGCTCGATCCCAGGACCTTGAGATCATGGCCTGAGCCGAAGGCAGAGGCCTAACCCACTGAGCCACACAGGTGCCCCTCAAATTTGTTTTTAAAAATACTTGCTTCAAAATGATCACCAGTCCTGTGAGAAGGCTTCCTCAAGGAAGTGATGATGAAGGAGGTTAGTATAAATGACTGGGGCTTGGAAAGCTCAAAAATAGAGCAAGGGCATCCAAGTTACTTTTACTTATCCCTCAAAATTCTATGTTATCTTATAAAAGATACTAGGAATTAGTATCTTCACTAGCAACTAATCCACTAGTATGTGTGCAACACTATTTCAGACTGAAATTATCCTTACTTTGTTTGTCCTATGTAACTTGTATGTGTTGGCTCATAGTAGACACTCCACAAATACTTGTTGATTCAAGGCCTGTCATGGCCTGATGAAAAGGACCCTGAATTACAAATCAAATGGACTTTTGGGCTTTGTTCCTGATCATGTGTTGAAGAGAAATTTAAATAACCTCTCTGGGACTGTTTTATTGATGGGAGCATACTATGCCCCTCATAGGATTTTTGGGAGCATCTCTTCTCACTTTAAAAATCTTCTCAGTCAAGGGGCGCCTGGGTGGCTCAGTGGGTTAAAGCATCTGCCTTCAGGTCAGGTCATGATCTGGGTCCAGGGATCAAGCCCCACATCGGGCTCTCTGCTCAGCAGGGAGCCTGCTTCCTCTTCTCTCTCTGCCGGCCTCTCTGCCTACTTGTGATCTCTGTCTGCCAAATAAATAAATAAAATTAAAGAAAAATTTTTCTTGGTCAATATATCCACGTGCTTGGCTTCTGCTTCCACCTGTATGCTCAGAACTTTGACACCTGAGTCTCCAATAATATCCGTCCTGCAGTTCCATCTGCTCAGTTGCCTGATACCACCTCTTTGACATCCAGAGACACCTCAAAATGAAAGTGAAAAAAAAGAAAAAGAAAAAAGGGGAGAGGAAAGAAAATTCTCTCTTCTTATTCCACTGCTTCTACACAGGCCTCCCATTATTCCTATAGTCTTCGTTGCGGTTAAGGGTGACCACTCTATCTCAAAACTTTGTTCTTAGAAATGCATAACCCTCAAATAGCTAAAGAGAAACTCAAATCAAAATAAAACAAAAATTCACTCCAGCAAGCTGAGGATGATTAAGTTTGTTGTATGGCTTCTTGCAAGGATATTTTTGTTATCACCCCAGGTATATGAATACCACCTTTTATTTGTATAATCTAGAATGTTCTATATATTTTCAAAGGAATTGATATTTGTAAATACCAGGCCTCAGTCAAAAGGTGATGGAGGGACAGTGTGAGGTGTTTTCTAATTAGAGAAGCTGTCTGGCTTCAATTACTTATCACCAATTACTATCACCAGCATAATTAAATTACTTCAATCACTATCACGAAACTTCACCAACATCTTTTTTTAAAAAATTAACTTAAGCTGGCTCAGGTATCTCCCACACTCAGCTCTTAGTAGATATTTAGTAAGGATAAACACACAGATACATAAATGAATGTATAATTGAATGGGTGTAGTGTGTAGTGAGTCCAAAAAAGCCGACCTGCCCTGCAGAGCTGGAATGGCTGCCTCCTAAACCACAAAACTCCCGGATGTTACCTTGATACCATCGCAGAGGATATGAGGATTTGGCCCTTGACTCAGGAGACTGAAAATAAATTTCCTATAAACTCTAGACCATCTTATTAATACCTTTCATTTATGGATCTCAGATCATTAGTAGGGAAACCTAGCTCTACAGGTCTTCAAAATCATGAAACAAATCCTCCAAAGTTAGAATGCAAAATTTTGAGGGATAATATAAATTTGAACTTCACCTTTAATAGAACCAAACAACACATGTTCAGCCTTTTTTTTTTTCTGGTTTGGAGATCCTTTGTAAAGTTTTAGGTCTTGAATTACTAAACCTTTTATCCTGGCAATAATGACATGAAAGATTTGGGCAATGGACTGTGGGCTTCTCTAAATTAACTTTGTCCTGTAACAATCTCTTTAGGTTGAGATACCCCACTTCAAAGAGAACTCTTCATTGGATTCTAACACTATCCTCCTAAGTGGAATAATTAGACTATTAGACATTTACTCTCTACTGAGTTGAGAATATGCATGTTTGCGTATAGCAGTGTATACTTATATAAAATGTTATATATGTTATGTATAAAATTCAACATGCATATAGAACATACACATGTATACATAACATATATACATGTGTATATGTATACATGTATATACATGTATATATACATATATAAGTCTGTGTATATATGTGTGTGTATATATATATGTATATATTATATGTGTTTACATCTGCATGGCAATATGGGTCTGGAGTTTTTGCTTTAGAAGTTGTTTTAGGAATCATTGACCCAGAGGTTGCTGCAGTTTCTTCTGCTGTTGTACATGGGTGCTACTGTGTGTGCTTGTGTGTTTGCCGACCTGACCCTGAGCTGATTTAGGTTTGTCCTGCTTGGTAGAAGTCGTGGCTGAGCTCAGCTTACTAAAGGTATTGAGAGAGTTTAGACACATGGGTG
This sequence comes from Lontra canadensis, assembly GCF_010015895.1. Classification (NCBI taxonomy): domain Eukaryota; kingdom Metazoa; phylum Chordata; class Mammalia; order Carnivora; family Mustelidae; genus Lontra; species Lontra canadensis. The sequence continues at coordinate 10,401,688 of NW_022630997.1, forward strand.
AGTAGTTGCTAATCTTTAATCATCTCACAAGAAAGGGACTCTTGACACTACCCAAATTTGGCACTTCTTTTCCAGAAGGCCAACACTAACTCAATCTTGTTTTTTTGGTTTACTAACCATGTGAAGCTTTTGCTAGTGCTGAATTTGGGGCAATTAATCATGAACTTGTGACAATATCAGCCTGCCCTGTACTCTGAAAATACCAGAAATAGGATGAAAATTTTACTGAAAATCCTTAAGAAGCTCATTGTGAAAGAGCTGGTTAATCAGGATATAGATGAGAGACTCTTTCTAGCAGAAGGAGGGAACAGCTGTAGACAACATATACTAATCTTATTTTACAAGAAAATGGTTATATGCAATTAGAAGAAAATCCTTACAGGAAATGACACCACATTCTTAGGAAGGGGTATGAATTAGGGGTAATGTCCTTTTGAAACACATTTGGAATTGATTCAATACAGAGATCTAAGAGTAAAATACAGCCTCCTTCATTAACTCCAAATCCTTTGAAATATTAGAAAGGATATTGAGAAAATCCATAAGCATTCTTGAATATAGAAAGATAACCTTAAATGAATGAGCATCTGTGAAGAATCCTAAGCAGATGGAAAGTGAAATGACATAAATTGATTGAATAAAATAATTGAAGAAGGGAACCAGAGCTCTGGCATATACCTCAGAGGATTGCTGTAGGAGGAGACTCTTAAGAGTCCTCTGTGCCTAGTGTTCTATCTTCTTGATAGATATGGAAATTGAGACTCAATTTAAGTAGCTTATCCCAGTTATAATCAGAGATAAATTTCAAACCCCAACATGTCTCACTCTCAAGCCTCTTGAGTTAATTGTTCTTATAGATTACCTCCTTTCTATGTGCCATGTTTTATCTAGAATTTCTCAATATTTTGTGACAGCAATTCTATGAATTTTCTCCCATTTTATAGATAAGAAAACTGTGTGAAGACCTTAGGTTAGTTATTCCAGTGGGATTGTGCTTTCTAAGACTCTGTCCTTAAAAGCTACTCTTTCTTCATCTTTTTCCCTATAATAAGGGAGTAAGTAAAGAGCCAGATAAAGATTATAGGCCTTCTAAATCTACCTTCTTTACTCTTGTTGTTGGGGAAGTTAATCTTCACTCTGCATTAACACATTATTATGGATGTGTGCCTGATGTTGTCATGTTGTAACTACATTTTACTGGTAGAATAAGGAATGTTATGTATTTTAAGTATTTATTTGTATCCTGATTTTATATACTATCCCTTGGCCCTGGCCATGGGGTTTACATATATGAAGCCTGATCTGACATAGCTTGACATGAAAAAAATCAATCTGAAGTATTATTGTTATAATTCTGCAGGTATCACTGAGGATATAAGAAATGGGTTTTATGTGTTTAATTTTAGAGGGTAAAATGATGGCTTAATGACAGGAGAATCAGCAGCAAGTTTCAGAGATCTAAAAGTCTTATGCGGAGGAGGTCCCTTAAAGAAACCTAGCAAAGCTGGTGCATTAGTGGGTAATTATCAACTTCTAAAAAACTCTTCTGATTTACAATGGAGTTAAGTTGGGAGGCTGTTTAAGTGGCAACTTTAAGTTTTTAAGTGTTGGTTTATAGTCCACAGTCAAGGAGAGGATCTAAAGGAGATTTAAAAACCAACTATAGTTGGTAATACAGTGTTGCATGTCTGAAAGTTATGGAGAGAGTGGATATCGAAAATTCTTCTCCCAAGAAAAGACTTTTTTGTAACTATGTATGATGACAGATGTTAACTAGATGTATTGTGGTTAACTATACCCTTTCCCGTTGTATAACAATATCAAATCATTTTGTTGTACACCTGAAGCAAATATAATGTTGTATGTCAGTTATACATCAACAATAATAAAAAGCTGAATGATGCCCATATATTTGCAAAAGAGTTTGCAAACCAATGACCATAGAGTAACATTGGCCCACAAACATATTTTTTTTGGCCCAGACAACCGTGGAGCCATCAAGTTTCAAATTTGTATTAGTTGTCTGTATTTAGAAGTTGGATTTTTCATATAAACGTTAAGATTTCTGGCTTCTGTGGAAAAATCAAGATCAGGCAACAGAGGGCAGGATTTCCCCAGAGCAGTCATCAGATGGAGCTCCATTAAAGCTGCCCATTATAAAGGGACATTAACTCTCCAGTTTGACTCAATCCTCATGATCCCAAATCATGTTGATAGTACGTACCCTTGATATGAGGTAATGAGAATGTCACTTTGTCTCTGCATTTGCCCCTGTCAACCCCAGTTTAATCATGACAAAAACATCAGGTAAACCCCAGTTGAGGGGCATTCTACAAAATACTGACCAGCACTCCTCAAAATTATTAAAGTTATCATAAACAAGAAAAGTCCGAGAAGTTGTTACTGGAGACATGGTGAATAAATGTAATATGGTATTCTTGATAGGATCATGGAATAAAAAAATGACACTAAGTAAAAACTAAGAGAATTAAAATAAAACATGTGCTTTTCCCCCCAGCTTTATTGAGGTATACCTGACAAATAAACTTGTAAGGTACTTAAAGTGTATATCATGATGATTTGATTTACATAAACACTGTGAAAGCTTTCATCCTATATAATTAATTGACATATCCATCACCTCATTTTATTTATTTATTATTTATCTATCTATTTATTTATTTTTGGCAAGAGCACTTGAGTTCTTCTCTCTTAGCAAGTCTCAATTATATAAGATGGTGTTTGTTGTTGGCTATTGTTCCCATGTTTTATACTGAAGAGAACTCATTTGTCTTACAACTGAAAGTTGGTACCCTTTTACCAACCTCTCCCTATTCACTCCCTAGTCCCAGCTCTTGGCAATTACTTTTCTACTCTGTTTCCTTGAGTAAAGAAGTAAAGTTAAAAAAAGAAAAAAAACTGAGCTAAATGAAACAAACCGTCTCATACTGGATCTATTTTTCAAGCAAAGAAGTGATATTGTTTAAATAATTGGCAAAAATCAGGATAGGCAAATGCTATTTTACTCATAACACTTCAGCATATCAATTGAGGCTTGTTTAGTGAATGACATGAGTTTAACATTTTAAGTTTTTTTTTTTTTTTTTTTTGAAACCTTGGTACTATAGGGATTTTGGTTGCTTCTCAAATGACACATTGTCTTTGCTGAGTTTTCGTCTCCTTCTTAAAAAGTAACCTAGGTGTTTTCAGCTGAGTCTGAGGTGAGACGAAGAGGACTCTTAGGGTTCAATGTTAGAGCTAACTTCATCTGTTCTGGAATGACATAGATGCATTCTAATGTGGCCCTAGTAATCACATTTTACCTAGGCCACCACAGTGAAGCTTTGGAATTCTGTACCTCAGATGACATCCTTCCTCTAGAAAACTTTATGATTTCTTAATGCTCAGTACATACACAATTTCAGTGTGTCTCACTTGTTGAAAAGGCAGATTCCTGGGTTCCAAATCAAGAGTTGTGATTCAATTGATTTTGGATGAATTTAGATTCATCCAAAGATATGATATATCCAAGATATATCACAAATATATCTTTGTGATCCAGAGGAGGTGAATCAAATATCAAACTTTGAGAAATGCTTTTACAGATCCTTCCACCTCTTCTATTTTATAGAACTTTAAAGCACCAGAATGTACTATCTCAAAAAATGCCAACAGCTATGTTCCTCTAGCCTGAATTTTTGATGGCCCTGCAGCCCTAAAATATCTGCTATAAGACATAGAATCAAAAATGCCAAAATAGAGAAAAGAGAGAGACTGATAAAAGTATGAAGTCTGCAGAAACATGGCTCCTTAAGACTGAAGACAGGTGAATGGTCCAGGTTTTTAGAACAAGTAGATTTTCCAACTGGTAGCTTCAGTAATGGCAAAAACTCTCATAACAGCCACTGAGATGTATAGTCAATGAAAGGATTTTTATCAGGCTTTGAATGTAACATCAGTTATGATCCCAACCAGTTATTGAGTTATGTAGCAAATTGTTCCTATTTTTAATGCCTTCATGTTGGGACACATTAGTCCTAAAATACACGGTTCCAACCAGGATCCAAGGTGAGGGTGTGAATGAGTCACCAGGCCATGGGGTGCTCTTCACATTTTTCATAGGAGAAGACTTGGGACAGAGAGCTTGGAAGGGCAGGATTTTGATTCAATTCAGAGGGACAAATAGTGTTCGATTATGAGTCAGTAGTCATCAGCAGTCAAGTGAGGCGTTCACTTTGAGAAAATTCAGAAACTAGCAATTAAGGAGGCACACAGGACAGAGAACATGGAGCAGTTTTATACAATGAGAAAAGCCCCACGTTAGATGTTGAGAGGTCTATGTTCTAGTGCTTAAGTTAAAAATGTTAGTGGCAGGGGTGCCTGGGTGTCTCAATCCATTTAGCATTTACCTTCAGCTCAGGTTATGATCTCACGGTCTGGGATTGTGCCCTTCATTGGGCTCCCTGCAGGGAGCCTTCCTCTTTCTCTTCCTCTGCTCCTTCTGCTTCTCCCTCTCTCCTCTGCCCCTTGTTCCCCCTGCTTGTGCTCTCTCTTGCTCTCTCTCTCTAATAAATAAAATCTTTAAAATAATGTTAGTGGCAAGTATTTATGTACTTAGCATATACCAGGAACTAAGTTAACAGTCTTATTAATTATCTAATTTAGTCTTTACTGAAGTGTTATCAGATGGATATTATCTCATCTGTTTTATAAACATAAAATCCCAAGTCTCAAAAACATAAAATAACTTGCCCATGTTAATAGCTAGTAAATGGCAAAATGGGGATTTTAAACCAGGAAATTTTACTCCAGCAATACTAAAGAATTATACTTTCTTCACTCTCTCCTGGCACATGTTAGTGGACCTAGGTATATCTTCACACAAATAAAAAAATACATATATATGCTTATGCCAGTCCTTTATAATTTCCTAGCAAATATGAATATTTCATGTTAAATGGAAAATATGAAAGTGCTTATAAAAAATATAATACTATTCCATGGGGGAGCATAACAAACTTAAGTGTCTACAAAGACCAGGCAGGAAATATAAACCTAATCTACTAGCACATTGTTACTACAGGGAAATGCAGACCCCAAATTATAAGATTTATGCTTTTTCAGAAAAATCCATGAATCTTTAGTCCAGCGGACATTTTCTAACTATTAAATATAGGCTCAAATTAAAACAACAGCAAAAAATAAGTCTATGAAGGTCAACAAACCATGCCTAGAAGTTTCTGACTTGAGACATCTGTACAATATAAGCTGGAAATCTTGTTTTTGGAAACAGTTACTGGACTAGAAGATAAAGATACATACTGGTTATACCACTTTTGGTAAGGTGAATGACCTCCTATGGCTTCAATCGCCTCAACTATGACTATTCTTACAGTCCTCTGTATACCTACTCCTGTCTCAATCTATACTCTCAGATGTTCATAATAAAACTCATGGTATTTAATCTGAGTAGTTTATAAGATGAGTGAGATGTAAAACACTTTGATTAAAAAAAGAAGAAAAAGAATTGATGATCATTTGTAGCAGATGACAGATGAGTCCAAATTGGCTCACACATGCATTTTTGGTATTCTTTTCCCTCCTGAAGGATAGAGTAGATTAAACCAATGGAAAATTCCAGAGGTGGTCCAGCGGTCAGGGTGGAGTATGCCGGGAGCTGGAACTCTGGCAGTAGAATATATTTGGCAAGGATTGGGCAAACATGAATTTCAGATTTGGGGATTGGCAATTTGGTGAGCTATGGATTAGTCTAGAGAAGAGAAGACTTGTGGGACAGCTGTGATTTTAAATAGATGAATGTCACCAGACACAAAGATGGTTTGATTTTTTTTTTTTTTTAATCTGCACAACTCTGCATCAGTGGATGAGGGATGTTGGAGAGACATCTTGCTTGGAGAGAAAGAATCACTTCTTAAGGCTGTTTATATAGACAGAGATGCTTCAAGAGGCATTTTGAGTTCACTATTTTAATTATTTAAACAGAAGTTACAGAACCACTTGGCAGCCACATTGCAAAAAGGATTTGAGCAATGCCATTTAGGGTTGGAGGAATGGGATGGTGGTTTGCAAGAATCACTGCCCATTAGATACCCAGAAGGATGGTTTGGCATGGAGTGAGCTCATTAGCTAGTTCAATATGCATGAAGTACATATATGAATGGATGAAAAACTTATTTTTCTTATCAAGCTGATCTAGGTGATTCTGTTGAGACCACCAGTCTGCAGAAATACTGGAGCAGACCTCTTCAAGCCTCTTATATCCCCAGGATTATCAGAAAAGGAAGAAAAAGCTGATCATGAAGGTCTGCTAAGCAAATGCTTTGTTCTAGGTACCAGCTATTTGCATCATATTTATTTTGCTGTATGCTCACTCATTCTTACTGTTTCACAGATGATTAAAGTGAGGCTTCAAAAATTTAAGTAAATGTTAATCATGAGGTGAAGGGGTAAGTGAAGAAGCAGATATCTTAATTTGGGGGTTTGCTCCGAAACCTCTTACTCATAGATTCTGCTTTTGGAAGCAGGGGTCTGGTAAAGCATGGGGTGGGGTGATACTCTCAGGAAGAGACTGAGAATACCTTTGCCAGATATTCAGGCACTGGATTCTGTAATGTCTTCTTCCTCAAACAGAAGAATATTGTGGCAGCCTTTTACCCCCTTGCCGCTGAGGTTGGGTCTATAAGTATATGAGTAAATTTAATTAAGGGGCAAGGGCAAAGAGAAGATGAAGTGAGGCAACAAAAAAGTATTATTTTCCAAACAGAATGCTATTTATCTAATAGTGCTCTAGGCTGACTGCTCACCTTTAATGAATGCTGTCCAGAGACATCCAAACTCCATAATGAATATGAAAAAACAAACCCAATAATAGAAACATAAATGAAATGACCTGTTTCAAAAGGAAGTAGGGGCCGTGCCTGCAGTGTTAAACATTTTACTTTTCAATATCGCCACAGTTGCAGCAAGGCAGAGCGGTATCTATGTGCTAAGCAGGGAATTTTGTTCACTTCTTTAATTTATTCTTTTTAGGGTAGGACAGGCGAATGTGAAGGATTTTCATTTGTAACAAGGAGACCAAATTTTGTTAACTTGAAATGGTATCCAGGTTATAAAAGTTGGCCCTGGCCTTGACTCTTTTTACTTATTCTCAACAAATCAATGTTCAATCTTGTTGCTTCCAGCTCCTTTAGCAGAGATGCTTGAAGATGGCATGAGAAATGGCCAGTGATGCTTACATTTGTTGCAAAATTACAAATATCTGAGTCAAGTTCAGTACACACATATATGCACACTGCACACTCATATTGACTAGATAAATATGAATAAATTATACATGATTAAATAAACTATTAAATTTAATGATAAGGATCTTTCTAGAAAGAACAATGGGGACATTGTGTTATATAATTCTGCTACTTGATTGTTGATGATTTGGGGGCCTGCAGTTCAGGGTGTTATCAATAAGGAAATCCTATGGCCTCTAAGACACACCGTGGTATTTCTTTATTAAAGTCTTGGGATATATAGATGTCCCCTTTATGGTGTGAAATATGTGTTAGCTCTCCAGATAGATCAACAAAGACCTCTGCTAATAAATATAATATAAGAAAAGAGAGAAAGAAGATAGGAATACCAATTAGGACATTGTTAGCTTAGGGTAAGAGGAGTATGAAGAGGATACATACCTTTAAGGCTCAATTCAGAGACAGGATTTCTGCCCATCATCTTGTGAGATACATAATAAACTCTCAATAGATATTTAGTAAAATGAATTAAATCTAGTGAGTGATTAGATAAAGGATAAGGTAAACTGATTTTAAGTTAAAAGCCAACATGTTCATGAAAGAGGACCCAGGAGGGGTAGGGAGTTGGGAGTACATGAAAATTGATTATTTTGATTTTGACTGAATGACTTTGTCAACAGATGTAAATGTTGCAAAAATTTAGATAAAAAAAACATGAAAGAAGGTAAAAAGCGACAAGGTTTGTGATATCAGCATTGCAAAAAAACCCCAATTTCCACATGGAACAAATACAGATTTTTAATATTTGGCCCTCCAGTTGGCTCTTAGGTACCAGGGAATGAGACTTGGAGCTTCTCTAACTTAGTATCTCCATTTCCACAAGTCGCCATGGCTTGTAAGAACCCATTTCACAGTGAAGGTGAAGGAAGTACTTTCCATTCTGGAAGAAAGAGACACAAAAGTCAGCGTTGGACACCATATACCATATACCATATACCATACCATATACCATATACCATATACCATATACATGTATCTTGAAATCAGGGGTCAATTTTATATTAATGTTTTCTCTGTACTTAGCTCCTAACTGTTGTCTAAAAAAACCTAAGACAGTGAGTAATATTCAAGTCATAAGAGAGAAGATTCATGTTTTCTTTAAATCAATTCTGTAGTTTAGTGTGCCTTCTTAGTTTATTCCCATGGGTGTATAATGAATGATAAACATTTCATTGTACATTGTGCATTTCTAGAAAGGAAATATTTTTGATTCATGCTAATATGGATTTCATTCATAGATACTTAGATAATTAATGCCTTTGCATTCACAGTTAGACTGTCTCTTTTGATGACTTCTCATGCTGTTCAAGAATAATTGTGTGCTTTCCTATTTTGATCATAGAGAATGTTATCATCTTGAATATAGTCATCCAATTTCTTCTACTTATGCCACATAGTGAGATCAATTTTGAACCCTCCTTACAATGCCATATATCACAGAACATAATATCAGTTTCAAAGATACTGAAACATGAAGGTTACTTGACTAAAAAGAATGCATAGATTGAAGAGAATCAAGAATGTTGCTCATAAAGGATTTCCCCCTTAACAGTTGTTTTTCTTAATTTTCCAGAGGTAAAATTTACAGATTAATAACTGTTGAAAACAGTTGTTTTTCTTAATTTTCCAGAGGTAAAATGAGAATCTCCATTACAGTTGGGCATCCAGGAACATCTCTCAGTACTGCCTGTTTAGTCTGCTAGCCAATGCATGCCAACTATTACAAATTATCTCATATTTTTATGACCTTTTATTTAATAATATTTCCTGCTGATCAGATACTCTGCACTCCCATTGTAAGGTGTATTTATCCTTACATGATGGAATAGTTCTGTGTCCTCAAATACCTGATTGCAATCACATACTTCTACCACCAGTAAGCCTCACTGTGACACATTACAAAATAAAAATACAACATGGAATGATGAGTTACTGGGAGTTTATTGAATTTACCTTACAACTGTCTTTCCTTTTTGAATGTTTTCATTATATTAAAATATTTGGCATCCCATGAATCAATAAGTATGGAAATTTGGAATTTGTTACTTAGGTATCTTATTCTTTTAGAATGTAGGATCATCAAAAACATCCTAGCACCAGTGACATATGTTTTCATAAATAGCAGTTCAATTATCTCTGTCCATAAAGTGAAAGGTTTTGCATAAGTTAAGTGTTAGGTATTACCTACATCCTCTTTTTTTTTTTTTTAATTTTCAGCATAACAGTATTCCTTGTTTTTGCACCACACCCAGTGCTCCATGCAATCTGTGCCTTCTCCAATACCCACCACCTGGTTCCCCCAACCTCCCACCCCCCGTTGCTTCAAACCCCTCAGATTGTTTTTCAGAGTCCATAGTCTCTCATGGTTCACCTCCCCTTCCAATTTCCCCCAACTCCCTTCTCTTAACTCCCTTGTCCTCCATGCTATACATCTTCTTAATCAAAATAACATAGGAAAGGGAATTGTTCCTGAAGTTGTGTAAGTCAGATTAAAAAACAATGAAAAGAGTAGAAAAGGAATAGGATATGAGAATCGAAATGAAACTCAGTCAAAATCTGAGTTTCACAAGTGATCAAAAAAATTACACTAGTAACTGCCAAGTAGTCCTGAGCAATCCAAAGAGAAATGCATTGTTCAGATACAAAAGTGGGTATTTCTGAAGATGACCCTTGGTGGGACAAATAATATTGCTGAGAATCTGGAAAAATTATCTATCATCTGTCTACCTATTTATCTATTTTTCTATTTATCTATCATCTATCTATATCTGTATGAATGTGTGTGTGTGTGTATTTGAACCCCTCATGTTCAAACATAGAGTTGAACCCCATCAACTCTAGTTGATTCTTAATTTTATTATATTCTGAGAAAAAAATTTAAAAGAAGGGAAACAAATCTCCTCTATAGTGGAAACTAACCTTAAAACTGAAGAAGTTGTTTCAGGGTTAATTCTATTGTAGTCTTAACTCTGGAGGTAATAATCTTTCTTGAAAAGAGAAATGTGGCCAAACTAATCAGAAACTGCTTTGAAATTCCAGATGGAAAATCATAATATGTCTCATAATCAGATCTGTTGCTCTTGGAAAGTGCAAACATTGGCAGATTCATTAAAATGAGGCCTTCAACTTTCCATTGTGATTTTTGATGAGGTTAATCTCTCATATTCACCCAAAATGTTGGCTTCTCAGTGGCAGTTTTTTCCACAATAAATGCTCAGTTAGTGTATTTGAAGAAAAGTACTGCATAGAATTCTTTGAGGGAAAATGAGTTTGTAACTACATGAAGAGGCTAGAATCAAAATCAGCTGTTCTTGTTATGAGCCAAACCTTGGCTTTATCTCAGTTACTTAGATCCAGGATCCAGTAGGATGCTTTGATTACCAGCTCTACATGTTAATTAGAAATCAGCTGCCTGGCAAAATGCTTCTTCCAGTCACTTATGAAGAAGACAATTGAGTGATTAACCTTCACTGGGCCAAGAACTCTCCATCCTTGACAATCTTTCCCCCTACGACTATTCATTCTTTTCTCTAGTAAAGCTGGGCCTTGCTTCTTCTAAAATTCTCAGAAGGAAATTTATGTACTGAACATTTTCAGTAGACTAGATGCTAGCTAGTGATTTAAAGGTGAATTAGGCCCAGTGACTGCCCCCAAGGGGCTTGCAGTTCTCTGAGGAAAGAAGAAGAGATAAACTATTATCATGTTACTAGTAAGAGTTGCTATAAATGTGTAATCAGGGTATAATGGGAATGGAGTAGAGGAAAAATGGGTTGGAATGCTGCAGGGCAGTCACAGCAAAAAAATCTTTGAGAATGACTGATCTGCATGTTGAAAAACAAAGTAGTGTTAGTAAGAAAGTAGAAACACATAGGAGGGTAAGTGATGGACACGATATGCAGACCCATCCTGTTTGCAGAGGGTATGCTCTTTGCCAAGCCTCATATATGAACACAGAAGGGCGAGAAATCCAATAAAGGTGACAAATTATAATTGCTTTTTACATTTTTATATTTGGAATATGTAAGGAAGTAGAACTAACATATGATTGGACAATTCCACTTGTGGGAATATGTCCCCAAAACAATGAATACTGTTATGCTGAAAATAAATTTAAAAAATTAAAAAAAAATAAAATTAAAAAAAAAAAAGAAAACAAAAAAACACTAGCTTGAAAGAGTGCCTGCACCCCTACATTCATAGCAGCATTATTTACAAGAGCTAACACATGGGAATAACCTAAGTGCCCACCAATGGATGAATGAATAAAGCAGTTGTGAATATTATTCAGCCACAAAGAATGATAATGTCCTACATCCCCACCAGGGATGGAACCTGAAGGCATTATGCTAAGTGACATAAGTCAAATGGAAAAAAACAAACACTGTGTGATCTCAGTTATATTTGGAATCTAAAAAACAAAACAACAAACAAACCCCAAACTCATAGAAAAAGAAATCAGACTTTTGGTTACCAACGGCAGAAGGTAGAGGTAGGAGGAATTTCAGGAGGGTGGTTAAAAGTTATAAACTTTCAGTTATAAGACAAATAAGTACTAGGCATGTAGTATACAACAGGATGACTATAGCAAATGCTATAGGAATTTAAGAGATAAATCCTAGGAGTTTTATCACAAAGATCTCTTTTTCCTTTCTTTTTCTTTACTTTTTACTATGTCTATATTAGAAGATGGATGTTACCTGAGCCTATTGTGGTAATCTTTCTACAATGTTTGTCAACTGAGCAATCCTCCTATTTACCTTAAATTTCTGTAATGATACATGTCAATTATTTCTTGGAAAAACTGTGGGAAAAAGGAAAGTAGAGAAAAATAAGGGAATGATAACTGAACTGAAGAGGTGGAAAGGGCTACATTAGGAAACATCCTCCAAGCTCTACTACATAGTATGGATTTTTCCTGGATAGAGATGAAATGCCATTGAGTAATTTCAGTACTGTATTCCACTGGGGTCACCTGGGGTTCACCTAGGTTATTCTACTGTTCATGGATGAACTGGCTCATCTGTGTGGGGACAGATTGGCCTTTGGATGATTTAGGCTAGCCTTGGCTGGATACAACAGTATCCCAGCCAAGAAGCTTCTGTACTTCTTACTCATTAGCAGCAGACAGGTTCTCATAACAAAGGCAAGATAGGAAGGCACAAGTGGAAACTGCAAGTGCTATTATAAGAGTCTGTTTGTGTAACATTCCCTAACGCTGTTCAAAGCAAGTCACATAAATGAACACAGACTTGAAAAGCAAGAGACCATACCTTGTTTCTTGATGGTGAAATGCATTAACAAAGGTTGGGGCAAGTAAATGAGGGCAGCAATGCTGTTAAGCTGCCGTAGTTTTCCAAAGTGAACTTGTCAATTTATACTCCTTCCAGTATGATTTAAGAGTTAAAGTTACTCCACATTCTTACTAACACTTAAGTGTGTAAATATTTTGTATTGTGATTTTATTTGCATTGTCTAATAATTAATGAAGCTGAGTACATTTTCATTGGTTTATTGGCAATTTAGATATCCTCCTCTATGAAATGAAATACCTATATAAATTTATTATTTAGTTGAGGGCATTGTCCATTTTTTCCCCATTGTTGTGTCTTTGTATTTATAAGGCTGGGTACAGGTTTTATTTAAGGGGCTGGATGTAGGTTGATATGCCCACTTTGAAAAATTTATGTGTGTGTGTGTGTACACATATTTATATATATGTGTGTGTGTGTATATATATGTGTGTATATTTCATGCATTTCATGTATATATATGTGTGTTTGCATATTTCATACATTTCGTATATATATGTGCGTGTGTACACATACATATATACATACATATATATATGTATGTGTACACACACACACACATGTGCGCGTGCATACCTTGCCTTCCTCCATCCTTCTCTGTGTTGATGTTTCATTCTCTTAATGGCAACTTCAATGACAGAAGTACTGAAAAATGTGTTCTGCAGTTCCTTGAGCATTGTTTAGTTTTTTTGCTTAGCCCTGTGCTGGGAGATACATGTGACCCTGAATAGAAGAGAGCATCCTTTCCTATAAATATTTTGTAGTGTAGGTTGAAGGTCAAACAACCTTTAAGAGGATGGTTGAGAGGAAGCAACATAAATTTTTGAACTACTGGGCATTTAAAGTCCTAATTTAGAATCCTGGCTCTACATGGAGTAGCTGTTCAAGTTTTGTAAAATTTATGAATCCTCCCTGAGTTTCAAAGTCCTCAAAGATGGCATTTTGTTTATTTGTCAGACCTAAGATCATGTCAAGAAAAGGGGACAGTTCACCTGTTCATTCTATCCCAGATTGGGAAGAAAAATCTATCTTACAAAAATGGTAGAGTGGGAGAGTAATAATATTCATGTTATTCTTTAATAGTAAAGAAAGAAAGAGAAACACAACTAAAGCTGTTTGGAACTAGACTTCATATTTTACTTACTACTAAAATTTCCCAAGAAGCGACATTTAAACTGTTCAAGTGTCCTGAGTTTTTTGATGTACATCTATATATCCATATCATTTTGCAGAGAGGGAGAGAAAAATCTCTAGCAGAATACTATTAAGAATTTTACGCAATAGCAATCTATCAGGAAAGGCCACATCGAAGAGAATGGAATCTGAGAATTGTTGGAAGTGACCTTACAAGTTTCTCTACACAGAGGAGAAAATTGGAATCTAAGAGCTCCCAGAAAGTGGGCCATTCTAAATACATAAACATCCATCTCATCTCAGGTATTAGGTTTTTCTCCAAAGCCAATTGTAAGTCATTTCGGATGACATTTTTATTCAATCTGTAATGCATTTAATTGCAATGAGTAGATTTCATAAAAAGAAAAGTCTTCTGTTATTGACATACGATTCATTCATTCTCATCTCTGAACTATTTAAAAGAAATTGTCCAGTCCATGGGATTACATCTTTAATTTAAAGTTGTTCCAATTGTTTCATTATTAGTATGTTTTTATGCAATATAAGATTTGAAATAAAATATATTTGAAGGGTCATATAATACCTTTATATATCGTTGAAATTGGGACTTCAGAGAAATTTGCCTCTTAGTATATGTGGAATAATGACCTCCAAAGATGTCCATGTTCTAATTCATGAAAACTGTGAACATGTTACATACATAGAAAAGGGACTTTATTGATATAATTAAGCTAAGGATTTTGAGATGGAGATATTATCTTGGATTACCCAGTGGGGCTGATTTAATCAGAATTGGGAGGTAGTAGATAGGAGAGAAGAGAAGCCAATGTGAGAATGCAAGCAGAGATAGGAGTGCGGTGCCTTCTCACTAAGGAATGTCATCAGCCTCTAGAAGCTGGAAGACAGAAGGAAGGAATTCTCTCCTAGATCCTCTAAAAGGAACTTGGCCTGAGAACACCTTAGCCCTATAAAACTCCTCTCAAATTCTGATGTCTGGAACTACAAGAGAATAAATTTGTGTTCTTTTGAGCCACTATATTTTGGTACTTTGTTACCAGAAATATGAAACTAATATATAAAAAAAGTTTTATGGATGAGATAAAGAAGAGAGTCAGTCCTTTCTTACATTTATCAAAGTCTGTAATTCCCTAACGTAAATCTTCCAGTGGAGATAAGCAACAGATCTAATGGGCAAATATTTGACCCACAGCTTTGTGTAACCAGAGCATAATGAGAAAGAAAAAGGCTCCAACACCCATACTAAAAACTGCTCTGTGACTTGTCCCCCCCATAACTTAATTTCTTTATGGAAATTAAGTTATACCTCAATTAATAAACATACGTTGTTTCTCTGAATGGAACAACTAAACTCTGAACAATGGCACTCTGAACATGAGCTATTAAAATATAAACATATGACCTTCTAGTTCTGAGAATGATGGAGTAATGGTTATCAGAATTAACCTCCCACCATAAGTAAATATTCTATATATACAGTATATGAAGAATTTTCTTTCAGGAAATGGACAACAAACAGCCCAAAGATGTGATCCTTGAATGGAGAGAAACCCATGAGGTGAATTCCATGTTTGTGTAAGCTTTATGCCAGAGAGATTCACTAAATATGGAGAGGTGAAGGCCAAACACAGAGTAGTGGTCTTGATGGGCACAGGAAAAAAGATAAGAGATGAGGACTGAGATACTGGTTGAACTTTACAGGAGAGAGATTTGGAGCAGAGAGAGTTGTACAGAGAAGTAGCCCAAAAGTCTGTGTCAGACTTTCTTTGCATCTCTGGCTGAATACTAAGCTTCCCATGCATAAGACAAGATCCTGTGAGGCATGATGGAGAAAAGCTCATCAAAATGGCGCATTTTTTTAACAAGGATGAGCTTACACTGACACATCGTAATCAACCAGAGTCTTGAGGTTACTTTAGAATTCACTCCTGATGTTGTACATTCTTTGGGTTTGGAAATATGTATAATGACATATATGTATCATTTTAAATATCATACAGAGTATTTTTTACTACCCTAAAAATCCCGTGTGCTCTGCGTATTCAATTCTCTCCCATCTTCCCATTCCCTTGCCAGCAAATACTCATCTTTTTATTGTCTCCAGTTTTGCCTTTCCCAGAATGCCATATATATTTTGAATCACACAGTATGCAGTCTTTTCATATTGGTCTATTTCACTTAATAATACATATTTAAGATTATGCCATGTCTTTTCATAGCTTGATTGCTCATTTCATTATAGTACTGATTAATTTTCCATTGTCTAGGTATACGACAGTTGATTTATCTATTCATCTATTAAAGGACACCTTGGTTGTTTCCAATATGTATGTACCTTTAGGAAAAAAAAGCCAATAGTTTTCTTCCAGTATAATACATTAATAACCAATTTGGTGTTTAACATCTCTTAATATTAGTGAAAACTAGTATTTAATACATTTACTTGTGCAAATGTTTTGGATATTGATCTATTATAATATTTATTTTTACTTATTGATCATAGGGACTCTATAAATACTTAGTATAGTAACTCTCTTCTCTCATGTATTTCAAATATTTCATCTGATTTTTAATCATTTGTGTTGATAAAAGACATTGTTTCTATTTATTTATGTATTTATTTTAGGAGTGGAGAATGATAGAATTATTCTTTCTAAAATCACTATTTGCAACATCAAAATTCAAAATTCACCTTCCTGCATCACTGTCTTACTACAGAATGAATTCCCAAAGACTAGAATTGGTGTTTGATTGTTTTTACCCTTCAATCAGGCATATGGGTTTCACAATTTAAAGTTCTTGCTGCCCAACCTTTAAAGAGGTTGATATTCTTGCATGCCAAGCAGTAAATCTACAGAAAACTGCCCATAAAGTCTCTTTCAAGGTGCTTAGTGAGATAGGCTTTGGAGAAATAGAAAATTTGACCTATATTGATTCTATGTCCTTTGAGAAATAGGCAGTGTGGGCTTGATTAATGAGCATTTCCCACCTCATTTATGTTCAAAATCCTTGAAATTGACATCTGAAAATTCTTGTACATTGTTTCAAAGTAAATTGTACATCGTTCCAAAGTGATATCTCTTTGCTGCCTATAGCGAAGTGCTGTATTCTTAGCCATGCAGACAGTAGTTTGGGAAAGAAGTGAAAGGAACAAAAACAAAACAAAGAAAAAACTAAAGTATGATAAATATGCTCTGAATCTTAGACCACAGCTATATTTAAAATCTTCCAGATTATTCTTATTTGACTTCCCAAATGATTTTATTTTTATATTTAAAATAGAGAAAGTGTCAGTATAAATTAATTAATAGGAGAATGTGGATTTTGTGTCATTGTTTTAAAATTGAAGTTGCATACTCTGTTTCACTAATTTATACTCCCACATCCACATTGAGACCTAGAATTGAAGGATCTCAGAAATGAAAGTGATCCTATAGATATCTTAATAGAATGGTTTCTATCCAAGGATATGCATTAAAATCATCTGGGAATATTGTTTCTTTTTCCAAAATACACATGTCAAGCTTATACCCTAGAACAGGGTTTGATACACTTTCTCTTTAAAGGACAGTTATTCGGGGTACCTGGGTGGCTTAGTGGGTTAAAGCCTCTGCCTTCGGCTCGGGTCATGGTCCCAGGGTCCTGGGATCGAGCCCCACATCGGGTTTCCTGCTCAGCGGGGAGCCTGCTTCCCGCTCTCTCTCTCCGCCCGCCTCTCTGCCTACTTGTGATCTCTGTCAAATAAATAAATAAAATCTTAAAAAAAAAAAAAGGACAGTTATTCAATATTTTAGGCTTTGTAGGCCATGCATTCTTTGTAGACATGACTTATCTCTGGTATCTTAGCCCCAAAGCAGCCACTTGAATGGACATAGCTGCGTCTGATTAAACTTTATTTATAAAAATAGGTGATGGTCCAGATTTGGTTCAGTATTCTATTTTGCCACTCTCTGCTACACAAGGTCAATTTGATGGGCCAGTGACTTAACTGGCTAATAGAAAAAAAAAAATCATTTGTCTTCAGAAGATGATTGCCAAAACCAAAGTCTTTCTGATGCATCACCCAGAAGATCTTGAATAAATTAAGGAAAAATACTAGACATGAAAAGAAAACAAAGTATCAGCCACACTGAAGTATATTATGATTTTAAAGTTGAAATATATTATTCTATTATTCTAAAGTTGGAATTAGCAAAGCCTTTAAAATTGATAAGTGAGTTAAAAATACACTGAAATGATGAATGGCTTGATAAATACGTTAGGAGTTTAGGAGAGACAATAAAACAAAAAAAATCAGTAGAACTAAATAACACAATAGATTAAATGAATAATAAGCATGAAGACTAAACAATGAAGGACATAGGTTAAAAAAAGACATGGAGAAAAATAAGAAAATGAACATTATATTTTTGAAACTGGAATTAAAGAAATACGGGAAAAAGACAATGGGGTAAAAAGTAAGTGATGCTGGGCGCCTGGGTGGCTCAGTGGGTTAAAGCCTCTGCCTTCGGCTCAGGTCATGATCTCAGGGTCCTGGGATCGAGGCCCGCTACGGGCTCTCTGCTCAGCGGGGAGTCTGCTTTCTCCTCTCTCTCTCTATGCCTGCCTCTCTGCATACTTGTGATCTCTCTCTCTGTTTCAAATAAATGAATAAAATCTTAAAAAAAAAAAAAAAGTAAGTGATGCTATATTGGTTTACATTTTTCCCCCAAATTTCACCAAGAACAACTCTGAGGTCAAGGAAGTCCAGTGCAACCCAAGCAGGATAAATGAACAAATGAACAAACAAAAAAAATCTATCAAGGTACATCATAGTTAACTGTTGAAACTAAAGATGGAGAAAAACAATCTTAAAAGCAGAAAGAGAATGAATTATATATTACATAGAAATAAACAAAATAAAAATTCCAGTAACTTTGTATCAGAAACTGAAGGCCAAGAGACAACAAAATGACATAAAGTGCTAAAAAATAAAAAGAATACCTGCTGACATGGGATTTTATACTTTGAACACTTTATGCAGCTAAATCTAACCTGAAAAGATAAGGGAGGACATATATTATGATGAGGTTTGAGTTCAAACTTCAAATGAGAGAGTTTACCAAGTGGTTGTTGGGTGAAAAGGAGATTATTCTTTTTTTTCTTTGAAAAATATTATGACATTTTATGTTTTATTTACATAATTATTTTTTACATAATTATTTACATAATTATTGAATAAATTTACATTGTGTAAATTTAAGGTATATAAGATATTACTTTGATGTATTTATATGTTGTAATATGATTACTGATATAACTATATCACATTACAGAATTAAAATCTTATTGTCTTTATTCATTATATCGTGTATTAAATCTCTGTGTCTTACTTCCTACTTGTTATAAGTTTGTAGTTATTTTTATTTCTTTATTGTGCATAAAATTTAATTTGTTCCATTTCTCTTAAATTTAAATTCAATTAGTCATGGCATCCCCTCCCCCCATCACGTGGTAATCACCATTTCATTCTCTGATTTTTACAAGTTCAACATTTTAAAATTTCACATTAATAGTGATATCACATAGTACTTATCTTTCTCTATCTGACTTACCTCGTTTAGCATAATGTGTTCAAGATCCATTCATGTTGTCACAAATGGGAGCATATCTCTCTTTCCTATGGCTGAATAATATTTCATTGTGTATTTATACTATATCCTTTTTATCCATTTATCTGTAGATGGGCATTTGGTTTGTTTCCCTGTCTTGGCTATTGTGTATAATGCTACAGTAAACATGAGGGTGCATATATCTCATTGAAATCCTGCTTTTCATTTTACAAACCTTTGGGGTTATATCCAGAAGTAGAATTTCCAGATCATATGGTAGATCTATTTTTAATTTTTGAGGCAAAACAATTTTTAATTTCTTTAGTGGTTGGACCCACTCACATTCCCACCAACAATGTATAAGTATTCCATTTTCACCATATCCACACCAGCACCTGCCATCATCTTCTCCTCCTCCTTCTTCTCCTCTGCAAATAATGGGTTTATCTTTTCTTTTTTATTGATGTATAGTTGACACATAATATTACATTAGTTTCAGGTGTAAAAGATAGTGATTCAACAATTCTAAACATTATGCTATGCTCACTGCAAGTGTAGCTACCATCTGTCACCACATAATGCTATTACCATACCATTGACTATATTCCCTATGCTATACCTTTTATCTATGACTTATTCATTCCATTAACTAGAAAATGCACCTTCACCCATTTTGCCCATCCCTCCACCCACCTCCCCTCTGGCTACCTCCTCTCTGTATTTATAGGTATGTTTCTGCTTTTTTGTTGTTTGTTTGTTTTTAGATTCCACATAAGTGAAATCGTATGGTATTTGTCTTTCTCTGACTTATTTCACTCTCTAAGTCCATCTATGTTGCTGCAAATGTCAAGATCACATCTTTTTTCATGGCTAAGTAATACTTTAGTGTAATATATACCACATCTTCTTTATTCATTTATCTGTCAATGGACATGGGTTACTTCTATATCATGGCTATTATAAATAATGCTGCAATAAACACAAAATAAACACGTATCTTTTTGAATTAGTGCTTTTTTGATAAATATCCATTAGTGGAATTACTGAATTATATAGCATTTCTAACTTTTTTGAAGAACTTCCATACTGTTTTTCACAGTGGCTATACCAATTTACATTCCCACCAACAGTGTGTGAGGGTTCCTTTTTCTCTACATCCTCACCAACACTTGTTATTTCTTGTCTTTTGATGATAGATATTCTTATAGGTGTAACATACCTCATTGTGGTTTTGATTTACATTTCCTCAATAATTAGTGGTATTGAGCATTTTCTCATGTGTTTGTAGGATATCAGTATGTCTTCTTTGGAAAAATGTCTATTCAGGTCCTCCACCCATTTTTAAATTGTTGTTGTTGTTGTGTGTGTTGAGTTGTATAAGTTATTTATATATTTTGGATATTAGCCCGTCATTGAATATATCATTTGCAAATAAATCCCATTTAGTATGTTGTTTTCTCATTTTATTGATGGCTTCTTTTTCTGTGCAAAAGCTTTGTATTTTGGTGTAATCCCGATAGTTTATTTGTGCTTTTGTTACCCTTGCCCAAGGAGACATGTCTAAAAAAATGTTGCTAAGGACAATGTCAAAGAGATTACTGACTGCATTTTCTTCTAGAGTTGTTTTTTGTTTGTTTGTTTGTTTTCAATTTCAGGTCTCACATTTAGGTTGTTAATCCATTTTGAGTTATTTTTGTATGTGGTGTTAAAGGTGGACCAGTTTTATTTTTTTTTGCCTGTAACTGTCCAGTTTTCCCAGCATCATTTATTGAAGAGAATATCTATCTTTTTTCCTTGTATATTCTTGTCTCCTTTGTCATAGATTGAGTGTAGATAGATAGATAGATAGATAGATAGATAGATAGATAGATTTGACTATCATACTACTCCCTTCTGGCCTGCAAAGTCTCTGTTGAAGAATCACTTATGGAGTGATTATGGCCTTAATGGAGTTCTCTTATTAAGTGTGGATTTATTTCTGAGCTCTTTATTCTGCTCTGTTGATCTCTGTGTCTATTATTCTGTCAGTACCGTGTTGTTTTAATTATTACAGTTTTATAAGTATATTTTGAAATCTGGGATTCTAATACCTCCAGATTTGTTCTTCTTTCTCACAATTGCTTTGGTTATTCAGGGTCTTTGTGGTTCTATACACATTTTAGAATTACTGTTTTAGTTCTAGGGAAAATACTATTGGTGTTTTGATAGGAATTATAGATTGCTTTGGTTAGCATGAACATTTTAATAATATCAATTCTTCCAACCCATAAACATGGAGTATCTTTTCAATTTTCTGTGTCGTCTTAAATTTCTTTCATGAGTATTTTATAGTTGTTAGAATATAGGCCTTCTACCACCTTGGTTAAATTTATTCCTAGGTATTTTATTCTTTTTCAAACAACTGTAAATGGACTTGTTTTCTTTTTTAAATTTTAATTCCAGTTTAATTAACATGCAATGACACATTAGTTTCACATGTACAATATAATGATTCTACAATTCTATACATTACTCACTGCTCATCCGAATAAGTATACCCTTAATCTCCCTCACCTATTTTACCCATGCCTCCATCCACCTCCCCTCTGGTAACCATCAGTTTGTTCTCTATAGTGAAGAGTCTCTTTTTTGTTTGTTTCTTTTTTCCTTTGTTCATTTCTTTTATTTCTTAAATTCTACTTATGAATGAAATCATTTGGTATTTGTCTTTCTCTGGCTGACTTATTTCATTTAACATTAGACTCTTTAGGTCCATTCATGTTGTTGCAAATGACAAGATTTCATTAATTTTATGGCTTAGTTATATTAAAATAATATTTATTATTATAAATATATATAATATATGTAATAGTAATATTAGTAAATATATATACATATATATATACATATATATATATATATAAATAATTTTTTTTGAGACAGAGAGCACATGCATGAAGTGGGGTGATACAGAAGGAGAGGGAGAGAGAATATCTCAAACAGCCTCCACACCCATCACGAAACCTGATGAAGGGCTCAATCTCATGATGCTGAGATCATGAGCGGAGCTGAAATCAAGAGTCAGATACTCAACCAGCTGAGCCACCCAGGCACCCCTCTATTGTAATATTATTGAGAGTTATGTATTTATTGCCATTTTTTACTTGTTTTATGGTTGCTTTTAGTGTTCTCTGTCTCTTCTTTTGTTCTCTTTTCTCATGGTTTGTTGGCTTTCTTTAGTGACATACTTGGGTTTCTTTTTTGCATGAATATTATTACTGGTTTTTGATTTGGGGTTACCATTAGGTTTATGTATAACATCTTATGAATATAGCAGTCTATATTAAGTCAATGTTCACTTACGTTTGAACCCATTCTAAAAGCACTAAATTTTTACCCCTCTCCCCCAAGGTTTTAGATATATGGTTTTATACTTTACATTCTTTTATTTTGTGAATCCCATGACTGATTTTTAAAGATATATTTAATTGTACTGTTTTTGTGCTTCTTACTTTTTCTTAGTCCTATCTTTCTTTTCCTCTCTAACAATTCCCTTTGACGTTTCTTGTAAGACTAGCTTAGTGATCAAGAATTTCTTTAACTTTTGTTTGTTTGGGAGACTCTTTATCTCTCCTATTCTGAATGATAGCCTTGCTGGATAGAGTATTCTTGGTTGTGAATATTTTTTCTTTCAGCACTTTGACTATCATACTACTCCCTTCTGGCCTGCAAAGTCTCTGTTGAAGAATCACTTATGGAGTGATTATGGCCTTATGGAGTTCTCTTATATGTAACATTTTTCTTTCTCTTACTGCTGTTAAAACTATCTCTTTATCACTACTTTTTAACATTTTAACTACTATGTGTCAACTCTTTCGGTTAATTTTGTTGGGGGAATCTCTGTGCTTCCTGCATTTGGATTTCTGTTTCCTTTCCTAGATTTGGGAAGTTTCAGGTATTATCTCTTCAAATACATTTACTGCCCTTTTCTCTTCACCTTCTGGGATCCCTATAATGTAAATGTTATTATGCTTGATGGTGTTGCTGAGTTCCCTTAATTCGTTTTCTTTTTTTTTTTTTTTTTTATTATTATTTGTTTTCTCTCTCCTGTTCAGCATTATTGCTTTCAATTACTCTGTCCTTTAGGTCACAGATTCACTTCTCTTTCTCCTGGTAGTTTATCATTATTCCCACTAGAGTATTTTTAATTTCAGTTATTGAGTTCTTCACCTCTGATTGGTTCTTTTTTTATGTTTTTGTTGAGGGTCTCACTGAGATCCTCCCTTTGTTATTAGTGGGGCACTCTGGGACTGCCTTGGGCTTGAGTTAATTCAGACCAGGCATTTGCCAGAGTAGGATAGCCCTGAACTGCAGGGGGTTCTCCCTGTGTTGTCCCCTGAGAAGCTTTCATTGGTGGGTGGAACCAGCAGCTAGCTGAGAGGTCTGCCCCCAGCCTGTTGCTGATGCCAAAGCTGAACTGGTGTGTAGGTTTATCTTCCTTTCTGCTCAGGAAGGTGTCTCTTTGCAGCGTTGCTTGTTCCTATTGGGGGTGCTTGCACACTGCCAGGCTTGTGACCTCACTTCAGATGGGCTCCTGTCAAAGGCATGTTACAGGGCAGGGGTCCACAGGAGAATGCAGGTGTGGCATGAATGATACCAGGAAGGTGTACACTGGTCTGCTGTGGGGTAGGACCTGGAACTACTGTAGAAAACTTTTGCCACTGGGCTGGAGGGGGTTAGTCCACAGGAAAGTGGGGGTAAGGTGTAAGAGGCAATTCCCTTGATAGCAATGTCCAGGCAGGTTTCTCTGTGAAGAAGAGTTGCAGCGACTAGGGGAAACTGTGAAAGCTGGCTGGGTTGGAGGGAGCAGACTTGTAGTAATGCATGAGGACAGACACACTCTTAGCAAGCATAGTTGAGAGTGCTTACATCTTGGTGAGCAAGTGTCAGGGTATTTAGGCTAGGGGACAGGGGAGGGAAATGCATCCACCAGCTTTTTTTTTTTTTTTTTTTCCCTTGGAAAAGTCTCCTAAAGATCCCTATCCCTCCAACACAGACTCTGAGATTAGTAAATAAATATTCCTGTATGACCCAGGCTTTTCCCAAACTGCTGCTTCTATGTTTTATCACGGTGGTGCTGTTTGCTATACTGTCTCTTTAAGGGTATGGACTCAGTTTCCTCTCATCTTCTAGCTCTCCCAGAGACCAGCCCACTGACTTTATAGTTCCAGGTATTAAGCCCCCTGCTGATTTTAAAAACTCAAGAAGTTAGATTCTTCTGATTTTCAAAGCCAAATAAGGAGATTTATCTTCCCAATACAGGTTTCCCATGTCTGAGGTACCTGGTATGGGGTTTTTTCCTCTCCCCTCAGTGCACCCACAGCATCCCTCCCTCTTAGGGACAGTCCTGCAGGTCAGTTTGGCACCTGACTGCATTTCTACACTTGCTACCCTTTTTGATATGGCCTCTTTGCTACTTTACTTGTAGAGAATCTGTTCTTCCAGTCTTCAAATTGTGATCTGCATTATTTACACTGATGTGAGTGTTATCTCATTGTATCAATAGGACAAGGTGAGTTGAGGATCCTCCTATTCTCCTATCTGTCCCAGAAGACTGGCATTGTTTTCTTGATTTCTCTTTCTGTCACTTTGTTATTAGTATATAGTAATGAAATAGGTTTCTATATATTAATTTTGTATGCTGCAACTTTACCAAATTCATTTATTCTAATAGGTTTTAGTGGAGTCATTAGGGTTTTCTATGTACAACATAATTTCATCTGCATGTAACGGTGATAGTTTTGATTTTCTTTACAAGTTTGGATGACATTTATTCCTTTTTCTTGTCTGATTGTTGTGTCAAGGACTTCCAGTACTATGTTAATAGAAGTGGCTATAAGGATGTCCTTATCTTGTTCTTGATCTTAGAGGAAAAGCTCTCAGTTTTTCACTACTGAATATAATGTTAGCTGTGGGTTTGCCATATAGGCCTTTATTATGTTATGTTCCCTCTGTACATACTTTGTTGAGAATTTTTATCATGAACAAATGTTGAATTTTGTCAAGTGCTTTTTCTGTGTCTATTGAGAAGATCCTATGATTTTTATCTTTCATTTTGTTCTGTGATGTTTCTTGTTGTTTAATTTGTGAATGTTGAACCATCCTTGCTTGCATCCCTAGAATAACTCCTACTTGATCATGGTTAGTGATCCTTCTAATGTATTATGGAATACGGTTTGCTCATATTTTGTTGAGGATTTTTACAACTATGTTTGTCAAGTCTTTTAACTTTATGCTGTGTTTAGATTTTAATATACTGTTCTAAAATAGAGCTACAGTATTCTAATTCTGACTATTTGTCACTCGAATCAGAATTTTGTGTACTGTTGCATTTTCAACATGAAGAACTCCTTTTGATATTTCTTGTAAGGCAGACATAGGGGTGGTGAATTCCCTCGGCTTTTATTTGTTTGGGAAAGCCTTGATTTCTCCTTCATATCTGAAGGATAACTTTGCTAGATTGAATATTCTTGGCTGACAATTTTCTTCTTCCAATAGTTTTAAAATGTCCTTCAACTCTCTGGCCTGTAGAATTTCTAGGGAGAAATCTGCTTATAGCCTACTTCCTTCCACAACCACCCTCCCCCCAAGTTATCATGGTCTCTCCTTAAAGAGAGCAACTCTTAACTGTTAACATTTGTAGTCAGGCAAATCATCCACTCAACTGCCTTCACCCTCTACCTCCGCTAGAAAAGCTATGCTCACCCCCTCCTGGACCTGTTGTCCCTTTTTTCATCACCACCTCTGCCACTATAGGTTGCTATTTCCCTTAACTCTGCTATCTCCCCGAAGCCCAATCTACCACTCACAAGTACGCAGATGAACAGATCTCTTGGGTATTCTGGTAAATTTCTTTTTTCAGTTATTGATGTTCAACTAATTGTAAATCAAAGGAGAGAGAAAAAAGGAACTCATGTCACCATGATGCTTCAAAGAGGAGACAACTTAAGCACATTCATGGCAACATTAAATAGAAGTGTATGTGATGTGAATTGCATAAAGGTGGAGTGACTCTTTCTAATATCATGCAAGAATTCAGTAGCAGAACTTGTTTTCAAGTTCAACGTTCTTTCCATATCTTCATTGCTGGTTTTAGGTATCCAGGTTCTGACTAACACAGTGCTTCAAGCTGTTGCTGCTGCTGCTTCTGCTGCTGCTTCTTTAAAGAATTTATTTATTTCTTTGACAGACAGAGATCACAAGTAGGCAGAGAGGCAGGCAGGGGTTGGGGGAGCAGGCTCCCTGCTGAGCAGAGAACCCGATGTGGGCTCAATCCCAGGACCCTGGGATCATGACTTGAGCCAAAAGCAAAGGCTTTAACCCACTGAGACACCCAGGCACCCCTGCTTCAAGCTTCTTAAGTGAAATGCTCCCTGAATTAATTGCCCTTCTAGTAGGTGCTCAGAGCAAATTATCCTCTTTATTTTATATTTGCGGCCACTTTTTGTTGTTGTTGTTGTTTGTTTTGTTTTGTTGGGGAGGACATTTATCAACAGTGGCAAATTTAAAGAGTTATGATTGTGGTAATAACACCACTTGAGTAATCAAATGCAATTGAAAAGTAAATGCACTCATTTAGGCTGGACTTGAGCTATTACAACATGCATTTATGTTTAATTTCCTTTGTCTTTCCCTGGATACCATGATGGACTCAGCTCTGCAAGTTTGCTGTTTTGGAAAATTTTCTTTCAACCATCCCCATCCCTGTATTTGAAATATAGAACAATTCATTGAAGGTAAACTGGTTATAAACAAATTATGCTAGGTTTCAGGTGATAAAGGCTGCACAAATATAACTGCATTCCAACTATTATCAATGGCAGGGCTATATTAGACTACTGTGAATAGATGTGAAATAGACCTTAAACAGCATCTAACAAAGCGAATCTGTCCTTTTGCATACTTCCTGTAGTCTTGCTGAATATTATAGTATATTGCAAATTGTGGACATTTCTATTTTGGCTGCTCTATAAATTCTTATAATATTAGTTGAACATAGCATCTGTTAAAATTTGGGGTTTTCTATACAGAAAAAGCACTATGTGTTTATAAGTGGGAATTCCAAGATATATTGAAGATATATTTGCATATTGAACACATTGCTTTTATCTGCATTGTATAGTTACTTGAGGTAGTTTAGGAATGAAGAACAGAATGTGACTTGCTGTAGGTAGAGACCTCCCAAGTTACTCTGTAGGTATCATCAGTTTTGGAGACCAACCTATCCTCCCTCCAACAGTAGTTGATTTTAGTGTATAATCGTATTTCATATGATCAAACCAGGGAGAGCACCTGGTCTTGTGACAAATTATACAAATACATAGGAACTCAACACCTCCTTTTCAGGATTCATTGTTCTATATAGAAAATAATAAATACAATCTCTCCACCTTTGTTTTCCACTCAAGACCTAATAGATATTTCAAAATAAGCATACTGCAGTAACTAACTTTCTATCCAACCACTTTACATAGTAAGGATATACAACCTGAGGCTATTAGAATCACAATTTTATAAACTGAAGAATTTGTGTATTGAATTTGTTTGTATACAATTGCTGAAAGTATTAGGATGGTCTTAGCTAAAGCTACTCAAATCCCATGGACCTTTGAGCAAAAGGTATGTTCCCTGATGAAACCCAGCCATTCCTGTGGGTGAAAACAATGCTCCATTTTAGATTTCCCACCATGTAGGTTCTTGGTATAAATAACAAGGTGAATCAATTATACATTGTCCACAAATGTGTCCCTCAGATTCCCTAGTCTCATCAACTTTAAGCACGTTTTTCCCCCTGTCTATAAACTAATAGGGATAAGATAATAATTGAAGTTTGAATATTTGGCATTTAATTTTTCTAGAAGATTTTCCAGAATAAAAACTTTGTCCCTAGGCTAATGGATAATTAACCAACTAAATTAACCCTTAAGTCTAAAGTCAGAAGAGATGGAAACCAAAAATAATTATTATTATCAATGTATGTTATTATGTACCTGGCACCAAGCTCAGCATTTTACAAACATAAACTTACTTGATTTTCACAACGGCCCTATGACATAGTTATTACTATTATTCCAATTTGATAGATGAGAAAATCAATGCTTGTATATGTTATTCAAGAACTGACTTGCTCAAGAAAGTGATGAATATTAAGAGTGCCAACCTTAAAATCCATACTCTAAACAAGCGTTCTGCAAACTAGATTGAGGGCAAAATGTGGCCCATTATCTGTTCTTTGTTTTGTTTTGTTTTTTGTTTTGTTTTTTTTTATATGACCTGTGAGCTATTTTTAAATCACTGAACAAAATCAAAGAAGAATAGTATTTCCTGATCTATTAAAATTATGCTAAATTCAGATGGAAATATTTATAAATATGTTATTGCAATACAGCTGTGGTCATTATGTAATGTCCATGCCTGTTTTCCTGCTATAATGACAGAGTTGAGCAATTATAACTGAGAGCGTTTGTGGTGCTCCCATCATTTTTTCTTTTTTTTCCCCCTAATTGATGTATAGTGGATACATGATGTTACATTAGTTTCAGGTGTATGCCATAGTGACTCAACAACTCTATATGTTATGTTAAACTAACAAGTATAGTCACAATCCATCACCATACAACACTATTATGATATCATTAACTGGATTCTCTATGCTGTTTCTTTTCTTTTCTTTCTTTTTTTTTTTTTAAGATTTGTATATATTTATTTCACAGACAGAGATCACAAGTAGTCAGAGAGGCAGGCAGAGAGAGAGGAGGAAGCAGGCTCCCCACTGAGCAGAGAGCCCATTGTGGGACTCGATTCCAGGACCCTGAGACCATGACCAGAGCTGAAGTTAGAGGCTTTAACCCACTGAGCCACCCAGGTGCCCCTATGCTGTTTCTTTCATCCTCAGTGTTCTCATCACTTTGCACTGCTATTTGGCACACTACAATTTGGAGTGCAGCAGTTATAACTTGACAATATTTTGGTGCCTCAAATATTGCACTCAAATGTGGCATACTATATCAAGATATTTTATTTTTATTTTTATATTAGTGCATATTCACAATGTCAAAATAGCAAGAAAAAGATGAAAAAAATGTGGTTCACTCTAGGCACACTAGAGTGGAGATTATTTTGCTGTTGAATTAGATGTCAAAGTATTGTGTTTACTATGCAATGACATTATAACTATTCTAAAATAATACAAAATACATTGACACTACCAAACTAAGTACTCATCCTATCTCTATGGAGAGTAAAGCAACGTTTAGAAAAATTAGAACACTTAAAGCAGAATATCCCATTATATCATAATTTCTTCAAAAAATTTAAAAAATGACCAAAGTGTCTGAGTGACTCATTTGTTAGCCAAACAAAGAACACATTTTACCAATTGTGACTTAATGAAATCATGTTTGCAAAAGCAAAAGAAATGTGTTCAGAGAGAACAAAAATGCTAAAAACTATTAGGTTTTCTGCAAAAGAAATATTAAAGAGTTGTAAACATTAGGAGAAATAGTAGTAGTGAATTAAAAATAACCTAGAGATTTTGACTTGATTTTCCTTGACTCTTGATGAGTTAAAAGAATTTATTTTTTCCAGGGCTCAGTATTGAGTTTGAAGTGACTGAAGAATTGGTATTTATTCTTGAAGCATAGCCCACATCGAATAATTATAGGCACAAATATTTTCAAAGTGGAGAAAACATTAATTCATTGAAACCTGAAGTAGAATCTACTATGATGTGTTAACTGATTGTGGTAAAAGTATGAATGAAGCACAAAAAAGATTCTAAAGCTTCTAAAAAATACAATGTTTAAAGTTTATGTTTATTTATTATATTATTCATAAGCATGTTCTTTGTGGAAAATATTTTAAGCAATTCTGTGGTGTTGAATCAGTAGTGTCTATGGTAAATTTCATCTGCTCTAGTGGTCTTAAACATTGTTCTGTGAATTTTTGTCAGAAATACAAGCTGCATATTCCAACTTGCTTTAAAATACAGCCAGTTGATGGTTTACCAGTGGTGACGTTTTATTGTAAATTTTGATGTCAGGTCCCAAACTGAGGTTTTTCTGGATGAGAACTGCCTTCTATCATTATTATTAAATATGAATGACTTTAGTAAGTAGCTTGTTTAAGTCTTGATAATATTTCTTAGTGATTTCAACCTACAAGTTCAAGGCAAAATAGAGCTTATAGTGAAACTCATATTGCCTTAAAATCATTTCCATTTGAAAACTAATGTTTGAAGCACAAGTAATGTCTGTCGATTGCCTTATAACTTTCCCAGGCTGACAACACTTAGAACAGGAAGTAAAGTCATTATTCTCACACAAATTTTCAGTGCTCAGTTTTCAAATTTTCAGACTTAAACTATAGTTTCAACAGTGTGTTTTAGACCTCAATTCAAGTGCAAAAAAATTTTCATTTTTCAAAATCTAACTATGAAATTGAGTAGCTTATACCTAATCTTCAACTGGAAATGATGAGTTTGCAATATTACAGCATGCTAAAAGGTGAATGTCAAGAGAAGAATGTCATAGAATTCTGCAAATGATTCCTAAGCAAAAGATGTATCCAAGGAAAAGTATATGGAGAGTGAGATGAACAAGATGGCATAGTGGAAAACCCCAGGTTTTATCCTCCAACAAAGTCAATGATTATACAGATATCCATGAATAAAAACAGCTTTGGCAGAGCTCAGGAATCTCCTTAAGAAACTTCAGCAACACTGTAGAACAACAACAACAACAACAACAACAAAAACCAAAAAACAAAAAACAATTGAGAATAACCACACAAAACATGAATAAAGAATGCCTGCGTCATTTTGTTCCAGTACAGCACTGTTCAGCACTAAGAGGTAATGATGTAGCTTGAAAGAGTTCTTTTTGCTGGAAAAAGGAGAGTAGAGAGAGCAACCAGCTTCCCGGATCTTTCAGGTCACCAAACAAAGGACCTACTTTAGTCTCACCCCACCCAGACTGCCAAAACTGAGATGTATAGACACGGCTAGAACTAAATGGCTTTATTGAAGAGCTCTACAAAATGTTTGAAGAGACATTAATACCAATCTTAAGGTCTTCAAAAATTGAAGAGGAGAAATTTTTTCCCAATTTATTTTATGAGGCCAGTATTAGCCTGATATTAATAAGCAGAGAAAAATGTTACAAGAAAAGAAAATTAGAGACCAATATCCCTTTAGAATATGAACTCGAAACTCTTCAACAAAATATGAACAAAGTAAAATTCAACAAAATATACAAAGGATTATAAACTATAGCCAAGTGAGCAGTAGTGCAAAGATGTTTCAAAATTAAATATTACAATATACTATTTTAAAAAATAAAAGATAAGTCACATGATTATCTCAATTGACAGAGGTAAAGTATTTGACAAAATCAAACCCCCATCCATGTTAAAAAAAAAAAAAACTCAACAAATTTAAATAGAAGAAAACTCCCTCAACCTCATAAAAAGCATTTATGAAAAATCCATGGTTCACATTATACTTAATAGTGAAAGATTAAAAACTTTCCTCCAAAGATCAGAAACAAGCCAGAATGTCCACTCTTTTCCTGATATTATTCAATATGACACTGAAGGTCTTAGATGGACCAAGTAGGCAAGAACAATAAATGAAATGAAAAGAACAATAAATGAAACACATCTTGCAAAAGAAAAAGTAAAAATGTTCTTATTCACAGAGGAAATCATCCTGTTTACAGAAAATCTTAATAAATTCACATACAACTTTTAAAGCTAATAAACTAACTTCAGAAAAGTTTCAAGATAAAAGATAACTTTTAAACATCAACTGTATTTCTACATATTGGGAATGTTTATTCCAAACAAGACTTAAATACATTCAAAAAGAAGAAAAATACTTAGAAATACATTTAACAAATTTGTTAAGAGTTGTACAGTGCAAACTACAAAACATCGTTGAAATAAATTCAAGAAAACCCAAATAAATGGAGAAACATTCCATATTCATTAATTAAAAAATTTAATGTTGTTAAGATAGTGCCATTCCCAATATTGATGTATAAATTCAAAACATTTTATATCATAATCCCAGTTTGTTTCCTTTTTTTTTTTGAGCAAATTGACAAGCTGATCCTGTATGTCATATATAATTTCAGTGGAACCAGGCAATCTACAACCATCTTAAAAAAAAAAAAAAAGAGTAACATTGTAGGATGAATATTTCCTAATTTAAGAGAATTACTACAAAACAGCAGTGATTAGGGCTCTGTGGTACTGGCATAAGTATAGGCACATAGATCAGTGTAATAGAATTTGGAGTTGAGAAATAAACCTTTCCATTTAAAGTCAATTTATTTTTGACCAAGGTGCCATTATAACTTAGTGGAGGAAAGAATAGAATTTTTCAACAAATTGTGCTGAGATCACTGGATTTCTACAAGCAAAATGCAAAACTGGACCTCAGCTTCACACCACACACACAAATTCACTCAAAATGTATTAAAGGTGTTATTACTAAAAATATAAAATATGGACATTAGTTTTTGTGACCATAGTTTAGGCAAAGGCTTCTTAGATATAGCACCAAAATGCCCAAGCAACAAGACAAAAAAAAAAAAAATGGATTTCATCAAAATTAAATCATATATGCTTTGAATGATGCTATCAAGAACATGGGAAAAAAAAAACAAAAACAAAAAACAGAACAGGGGCACCTGGGTGGCCCAGTCGGTTAAATGTCTGCCTATGGCCGAAGTCATGATCACAGGGTCCTGACATCAAACCCCATATTGGGCTCCTGGCTAGTCGGAAGTTGTCTTCTCCCTCTCCCTCTACTCTTCCCCACTGCTCATGCTTTCTCTCTCAGATAAATACATGAGATCTTTTAAAAAAGAAAAAGAAAAAAAAAAGAAACAGATAATGGGATAAAATATTTGCTATTAGTACATTTCTAAAGGAGAAGTGTCCAGAATATATAAAGAACTTGTACAACTTCACAATGAAAAGACTACCCAGTTAAAAAAATGGGCAAAGTTTTTGAATAGGTTTTTCTCCAAAGAAGTTATCCAAATAACCTATAAGCATATAAGAGATGATGAACATCATTAGTCATTGGGGAAATGCATATTAAAACCACAAGGTATCACTTCACACTCACTGACATCATTATAATAAAATAAACAGATAAGTGAAGACATTGGGACCCAGATGTATTAGTGGTGAGAATATAAAATAGGGCAGCCATTTTGGAAATTGGTTTGGAATTTCCTCAAAAAGATAAACACAAGATTACTGTATTTTTCTGCAGCTCCACTCCTGAGTAGGTAGCCAAAAAATATTAAATGTTCACACTAAAGCTTTTACATTAGTATTCATAGACGTATTATTCATAAAAGCCAAGAAGTGGGAAAAATCCAAATGTCCAACTGATGAATAGATAAACAAAATGTGATATTACCAATACAATGGAATATTGTTCAGTCATAAAAATAATGATTTACTGATAAATGCTACAACATGGATGAACTTTAATATAGTAAACTAAGTAAGAGAAACTAGACACAAAGGCCATGTATTTTATAATTCTGTTTATTTGGAATGTCCATAATAGGTAGATTCACTAGGGCAGAAAGTAGATTAATGATTATCTGAGGTTGTGGGGAAAGGAATTTAAAAAAATGACTGCTAATTCACAAGAGGCTTTTTATGGAGTGATAAAAATATCCTGGCATTACATAATGTTGACACTTGCATAAGTTTGTGAATATTCTAAAAATCACTGAAATTTATATTTTAAAAGGATGAATTTTATTGCATACAAATTATATCTCAAAAATACCTTAAAAACCTGTTAGGTATTAAGCATGACTTAATGTGGGCACAGGACAAGAGGCCTCTGTTTGTAAATTACTAAAGCTATTGTTTTTTCTTTTTTCCTAATCACAAGACTCTAAAGATACTGATGTCTCTGCCATGATTTCTCTGAGATAGTTCTTTTTTTCTTATGACTTCAATATCATAAATTTTCCTTTTATTTTTCTCTCATTATAATATTGTTAATTCTGTTTTTAGGAGATCAGATCTATTCAGTTCTATAGAATGTTTAGAAATTTATTTACAAAACTATATTCTAGATATTTTACTAGAAAATAGGGATATAACATTGAAAAACAAACAAGCATACTCACAGTCATACTTGATTCAGGTCTGCTGCTAATTTTTTAATTGGATTGTTATTTCACTGTTGAGTTGTATTTTGAATATTAATTCCTTATCAGATATTTCATTTACAAATATCTTTTACATTTAGTAGGTGTGCTCTTTTGTTAATGGTTTCCTTCATTGTGGTCCCAATAGCTTATTTTTGCTTTTGTTGCCCTTGCTTGAGAAGACACATCTAGAAAAATGTTGCTAAGGCTGATGTCAAAGAGATTACTATCTGTTTTCTTCTAGGAGTTTTTTGTTTTGTTTTTGTTTTTGTTTTTACAGTTCTTCCATTTAGGTCTTTCATCCATTTTTGAGTTTATTATCGTATATGGTGTAAAGAAGTGGTCCATGTTCACTCTTTTGCATGTAGATGTCATTTATTGAGGAGACTGTCTTTTCTCCATTGTATATTCTTGCCTCCTTTGTTGTAGATTAATTGACCATATAAACATGAGTTTATGTCTGAGCTCTCTATTCTGTTCCATTGATCTCTATGTGTGTGTGTGTGTGTGTGTGTGCACGCACCCATGTGTGTGTGTGTGCCGGTACCACACTGTTTTGATTACTACAGCTTTGTGTTATATGCTGAAATCTAGGATTGTAATACCTTCAACTTCACTTTTCTTTCTCAAAGTTGCTTTGGCTAGTTGGGTACTTTTTGGTATCATATAAATTTTAGTATTATTTGCTCTAGTTCTGTGAAAAATAGTGTTTGCATTTTGATAGGATTGAATATGTAATTTGCTTTGGGGTAGCATGGGAATTTTAACAATATGAATTTTTTTAATCCATGAGCGTGGAATATCTTCCCATGTGTTTGTGTTATCTCCAGTTTCTTCCATCAATGTTTATAGTTTTTAGAGTATAGGTCTTTCAAAAGAATGCAGTTTTTGATTATAACCAAATAATAATGTTTGCATAGAATGAGTACATGAATGGGCCATTTCCTTAACATCAAGGTATTTTAATGACAATGAGACCTCAATATTTCATCCTAAAGTCCAATTTCATACAGTAGGATTATGTGATATTCTCACATGTACTAAAGTGTTATAAATAAGAATCTTATCCAATTTATACATTTAATCTTAATTGCAGAGGCTACCAAGCAAATATTTGGACAACCACTTATTTATGAGTACTAGTAAATACCATGGGCATTCTCATTAAGGTTCTTAGTTTATGACTTCTTTTTTTAAAGATTTATTTATTTGACAGAGAGAGAGATACAGTGAGACAGGGAACACAAGGAGGGGAGCGGGAAAGGAAGAAGCAGACTCCCACCAAGCAGGGAGCCCGATGCAAGATCAAACCCAGGGCTTGATCCGAGGGCCCAGGTCATGACCTGAGCTGAAGGCAGATGCTTAAGGACTGAGCCACCCAGGCACCCCTAGCTTATGATTTTTAATTACTTCCTAGTTAAACCCAGTAAAGTAGCTCCTGAGGAAGTATTTAAATTTTTTTTTTTTTGCTAGATCCACCATACTGATTAATCTGAATAAAACTGATTACTAATGAATTCAGAAATTGTAGAGGCCACTTTTAAGCAACCAGCTTGAATAGTGGAAACCCGAATTAAGTGGAAGGGCCAACAGTGCCTCCTATCCCCTGGCTAAATGCAAACAGACCCACCTCAAAATATCCATAAGCCCTAGCTGACCAGTGGGTTACTCACATCTGGACTAGGTACCAAATAAGGAAATTTCCATGCATTGTCATAACTCCTCACCTTCCTCATCTCTCCTTTGCTGTCCTGCCCGCTACTCCTTTATGGTGTACTCAATAAACTTCTATCTCCTTTGACTGCCTCAGGCAAATTCTCTCACCACCTGCACTGCCAGCCTCAATGTGATCCTAATCACCCCTTAGAACTGATTATTCTTTTTCAGAGTTGCAATACAATCTTCATGGTCCATCTTTCTAACAAAACTTCTTCTGTTGTGCTCTCCTGTTGACTATATCTCAATTGCAATTATCTTTTTTCCTGGTTGGAGTTTTCCAAATTTTCTGGTTGGAGTTTTCCAAATTTTCTGTATTTCACGTATGGGATAATCTGTCATCTATAACATCATTCTTTTTCCTGGTTGGAGTTTTCCAAATTTTCTGTATTTCATGTATGGGATAATCTGTCATCTATAACATCATTCTCCTTGTGTTGGACTGTGACTTCCTTATAGGCAGAAATCCTTTTCTTGTTCACTCCTAAATCTTTTAATTATTTAGATCCCTAAACCTAAATTTGAATCCTTGTCCTCCAGCTGGCTTTAGCATTGCAGCAAATAATCTCTTCTTCTTCTTCTTCTTCTTTTTTTTTTTCAAGATTTTATTTATTTATTTGAGAGAGAGAGAGATACCATGTGTGTGAGTGGGGGGAAGGATAAGGGGAAGGACAGAGGGGGAGGGAGAGGGAGAGAGAATCTGAAGCTGACTCCATGCTGAGTGTGGAGTCTATCATGGGGCTTGATCTCACCAAAGCAAGGTCACGATGTAAGCTGAAATCATGAGTCTGATCCTTGATGGGCTGAGCCGCCCATGTACCCCAGATCATCTCTTCTAAGGCTCTTTCTCTCTCTTTTTAATCTTCTCTTCTTATCATGGTCTTAATAATTGTTTTATCAAGAAGTAACCTTAAAAATGTTTGAACAGAGACTACTTTAGGGGAATGGGCTAGATAGGAGGCTGTTTCCTCAATGTGTTCCAAGATGCTTCTGGAATAAATTAAGATTAAGTAATCTCCTAAGGATGCAAAGGAAGAAAGGAAGGAATAAGAAATTCTGAACTGGACCAAATTCTGAACTGGCTCAGTCAGAATGCAGAGCTGAAGTTCTTGACTTCTAAACAATCTATCCTTGATAATAGGGTGTGGAGAACATTTTTTAAATTCTGTTTGTTGTCTTCACCATTAGAGAGAATTCTAGTTCCCAGTGACATAAGATATCTTCAGCAAAATTATTAATTCCAGTTCTCACTATTTTTTGAGCTGAATAAATCAAAACTTCTCAAATGTTCATGCAATTCCAATAATTTCTACATGGAAAAAAAATATGTGCAAAGTGAAGAAAATGGCTTAGATTACAAAGCCATTCCTACCTGGATTGCTTTTTAACAAAGCTATTTTTAAAATAGCCTTTTATGTTTAGAAAAGTCCTTCTTTTTCTCCTACAAAACAAGTCTAGGGAACTTTTTAAACTTAATTTATTTTTTTTAGGAAAGAGTGTGGCTCCAAACTTCACACCTTCCTCTTTGTAAGGGAAAAGTCCTGAGACAGGTGTGGCAACCACCATCTCTGCATCTCTGCATCTGCATCTCTGCTTGACCAAACTTCAGGCAGGATCCTGAACCCTCACCTAGGCCCACGTGTGCACTTCCTTATAAAACCTAGTCTTAATAAGAAACCTGCTGGGACACCTGGGTGTCTCAGTCAGTTAAGTGTCTGCCTGTGGTTCAGGTAATAATCCCAGGGTCCCAGGATTGAGCCCCACATTGGGCTCTCTGCTTAGTGGGGAGTCTGCTTCTTCCTCTCCTCTTCCCCTCTGTTCCTGCTCTATCCCTCTTTCTCTCTCTCAAATAAATTAAAACAAAAGCAAAAAACCCTGCTATGCCAGTTTAACTAGAACCATCCTCCCTCAATATCTGATTACCATCAATTTCTGATCAGGTTCCTCATTCCCCACCCTCTCCCAGGTGATATCTTATCATCCTGATTTGTCTTCTCCAAGAATCCCATTATGTTGTTTTAGCCAGAACCCTCTTACCCTTACTGTTTCCTCTTAAATAATTTTCCATCTACTGCCCTCACCCCATGCTCTTTGGCTATAAATTCCCATTTGCTTGTGCTGTAACTTAAGGTGAGCCCAAACTCTTTTCCACTGCATAGTCCCATAGCATGGGTCCCTATATCAATCACAATGGTACTGAATAAAGTCTGCCTTACCATATTTAACAATTATCATTGAATTTTTATTTTTGTAATCACATGTCAAAGTTCAGTTCTGGGAATTGCAGCAATTGGTCTTTCTTACTTCCAGGAAAGAGAGAAGCCAGCACTGTCGTTCTCTCAGCAAGAAGGACCCATCTCTGTGGGCAAAACCCCAGGGGATATTGCAGCTCTGTCAACCCCTGCCTTTTCAGGGTGACATCAGGTCTTTTCTGTGAAGAGTAGGAGGTAGGAGAAACTGGGAAAGGGAAGAAAACTGAGCATTGAGAAACCGGGAATAAATTTTATATATCATAGCTCACAATTTTGAGAATTCTAAACAAATCATAATTCCGGTAATATTAAGCAACATACACATTCCAAAACTTTCCCCCAGAACTAATTAAAAGCACTGACGAATTACAAAAAGCCCAGTTACTTCTAAAAGACTGTAATATTCTGGGGATAATAATAAGTATCAACAACATTTAAAGAGAGATGGTCTAAGCCATAAAAAGAGAAATACATCTCACAATATTATTTTATATTTTAAACATGGAACCTAAAGGAGGAGGAATTGGGTGAAAGAAAAATAGTTTACTGGTTCAGATTTTTTTTTTCATTTCTTTTGAGAAATAAGAGAAATGAGACCCAGATATGTCAAAATTCTGGGGAAATAACATATAATATTTCTATCTTATTAAGAATGTTATTAGAAAGCAAAAAAAGAAAAGAAAATCAGATAACAATGTAAATAATTTTGCTGAGCCACTGTAGAAACTTGCAAATAAGCCAAGAGAAAATTATATGTGAAGTAAAAATCTAGAATATTAATATTCAATAAGTCAAGTGAGAGAGTATTGTGGCTGTAACATAATTGTTTATCCCACATCTACTGTGAATACTAAAGCATTCAATTTTATTTTTAAGGACATTTTCTTTTTAATTTCTGTGTTAGCAGTGATCACAAATCCACTAGAAAAACACTTTTTACAACCTATTTTAGCCTCATATATTATGATAATTTTAGCAAACAGTAGATATCATGTAAAAACAAGAATAAAGTAAAGCACTCTAGCAAGAGCTCCTAACTGGTTGAAGGTAGAATCTCTTTTCTTTCAATATTTACAGCAAATGTTTCCTTTTTTTCTGGTGCCATCAATGATCAAAATTATTGTCATCTGCTTTTTTTTATTAACGTGGTTTGATTAAATATTGTACAATTATAAGAATTATAAAGTTGTGGAGTTGGTGGCAGAGGACTTTTGTTGAACTTCTGTGCATGTAATAATAAAGGGATATGCTATTTAGATAATGAGAAAAATGGAATGTGGGAGTGAAATGTGAATAGTTTTGAATCTCCCTTTCCCTCTTTGTTTGTCTTCTGGAATGTTTCAATGAATCAGTG
Organism: Lontra canadensis; assembly: GCF_010015895.1. Classification (NCBI taxonomy): domain Eukaryota; kingdom Metazoa; phylum Chordata; class Mammalia; order Carnivora; family Mustelidae; genus Lontra; species Lontra canadensis. Next base: position 10,441,611 of record NW_022630997.1, read on the forward strand.
CTCATTTGACACAATTTTATAATATCTTAATTCCCATTTAATCCTATATTTGTACAGAGTTTGGGGATTATTTATTTATTTATTTATTAAGATTTTATTTATTTATTTGACAGAGCAAGAGAGATCACAAGTAGGCAGAGAGGCAGGCAGAGAGAGAGAGGGAAGCAGGCTCCCCGCGGAGCAGAGAGCCCGATGCGGGGCTCGATTCTACGACCCTGAGACCATGACCTGAGCTGAAGGCAGAGACTTAACCCACTGAGCCACCCAGGTGTCCTGAGTTTGTGGATTTTTAAGAATGATGATGATTTGAGCTGTGCACCCACCTTATAGGAACAAGGAGAATATATGTATATAGATATATAGGTATAAAGTAAGTTAAGGAGTAGAGACATTAAGAAACTTATAAAGGTCACACTGCAAGTTAATGGCAAGAACCAGGACCGAGTTGACCATTTATTTGTTAATTCTTTTGAATAACCATTTTATAAGCTCATACTGTATCATTATTAAAGATAATTTAGTTCAGCCTATAATTGCACAGATGCAAAAACGAATGTCTACACGAAAGGTAACAGGCCTACCAGCTACAAGAAAGGAATGGATCAAAATTGGGAGTCTAGATCCATTACTTCACATTGTTATTGTGAACATACTTAACTTTACAAATGATTTGGAAATTAAATTCAATGTTTCCTATCACATCTTCTCTTGTGTCCACACATGGACTTGCCATGGAACAGGCTTCTATGTACAGACCTGCCTTAGTTCTGTTTCTCTAGATGGCTTGGAACTGAAGCAAATTTCTCAAGTGTGAATGCACGTAAAGCCATATGTTGAGGAATTGTGACAACAGACATCACCAAAATACAACTTTATTTTTATCTTCCACCATCTTTTTAAAATAAATTTAAGTCAGGATGATCTTCCTCTACTGTTGGATGATAGAACTTTTCTAGACCAAATAGGTCTTGTCCACTCACTTTTTTTTTTTTAACAGAAGAATATTCTACATCCATTTTGTCACTAAGTCTCATTTCAGAAATCAGAATGTCCAATCCAAAATACTAGCTTAAAGTCTGAATTTGACTTAACATTAAAACCTCTCCTCCATCAGAAAGAACTTCATTGAGAATGGAAGCCTGTAGTAGAAAGGAGAGCATGATCAGCTTCTTCTTTAATTCTTTATCTGTTCTTTTCTACTCTTATTTCACCTGCTGAGCACAATCTGACACTGTCAGGGTCTGGGGAGGGTGAGGGTAAAGTAGTAAAGGCAAGTGAAATCTTTTATTTAAATGGTACAATAGAAAGCTGTTTTCATGCTCTCTGGGACTCAAAGACTTTTAAAGTGGATTCTCTTTCTTTCTTCTCATATATTTTATCTAGCTAAGGAATCCAAATGTTGCAGAACTGATTTACAGAATTTTTTTTTTTTGAGTATAGTTGATACACCTTATAACTCAAACCTTGCTTTAAAAATTCTCATGTCTTATATATTGGTGCATGGTTGAAATTCATTGTTAATATGTTGTAATATGTGATTTATAGTCTAGGTTATGATATTTTGAGAACTAGAAAAGATATTCCTGTAGCAAATGGGTTTTTATTAGATGTTGAGATAATAAATAGATGGGAAAAAAAACAAATTTAGGCATGCATGTTATTGGTTAACATCATTTGTGAATTGCAATGAAGATTTTATCTCCACTTAGCACTGAGTTTGGAGATGATTGGGGAAGGGAACATATTTACAAATCTTATATAGGGATTTATCTTTCCAAATTGGCACATTTATAATTCTCCAGATTGTCTCCTCTAGACCAAATTAAAATTTTTGGTTATTTATGGTTATTTATGGATATTTTGGATTATTTTTGGATATTTATGGTTATCCTTTAAAATTTTCAAACAAAATAAAAAAAATATTTCCTTTATTTAAGTTGGAAAATCTTCATTTTAATATTCATTTTCCATACAATTTACCAAATATTAAAAAAGTATTCTTTTTCTTTTGAAGCCATTCATTTGATACCATCATTATTGATGAAAAATTATAAATGCAGTTTACAGATCATTACATTTGTAATTTTTTTTTCCCATCATCAGTTTTCCTTTTCCTGCATTAAGCTCTTCTGGAGTCAAGCAAAGAGCTACATTGACAGTGATGAGCAAGAATATTTTGTGCTTGTCAATTCAAATAAATCCCAAGCTAGTAAATGACAAGTTATGTTGTTAGCAAGGATTAACATCCAGTGATGTCTAAGAATAGGACCTCTGTATACACAATCACAAGTAGTGCTGATAGTATTTTTTAGAGGATTTTTTTTTAATCCATCATCACTTTGACATTGATTATATCCCAAACCTTTGTTCTTCTTGGTTTTCTATCATTGGTTCTATTTGAAATTGATCTGAAATACAAGACACTTTCTCTGCCCATTGAAGTATTCTGTTAATTATTAAAAAAATTGTTCTAATTAGGAAACATGTTCTGTTTTTGAGTGCAAGTAAAGCCAAATTGTCCATTAAGTATAGAAGACCAATAAGGAGGAGAGCAAAATAAGGATGATGTTACTGAATTGCTCACACTGTAGGATTACATGAGCAGTGGCCATGTTTTTACTTGATTGTTGTTCTTTCAACTTATCATGAATTAAACTGGCAAATGCATTTTTTCCATTCAATGACATTGTATAATCATATTTGTTCATACAAGATAACTAAAAGTGACCCAAAATGGTTGTAAGAGGGCTGGAAATAATAAGTGCCCCATAGATGTTTTCTGATAATAGTGAAGCATGTATTGTGGGAAAGACTACTTGAGTTCCTTGCAGGTTTCTTCTAATAGGTGGCTGTGTGGCCAATTACTAACTTAATACTACTTGAGCATCATTATTAGTTAAATAGTAGTACTTCCAAGTACTATTATTCCTTGTATACTTGTACTCACCTCAGGTAGTTTTTGTAAAAACGAATTATGTAATGCATGTAGAACGTAAAGCAAGTTTCTGGCACATAGTGAATATTTAATAAATATTAGGCAGTTAATATTTTTGTGTAGATTGTGCTGCTGCCGTTCAATTATCAGTCAGCCAGCCATTAGTGACCATACCAGATAATGAGGTAAGAATTGGGGTCAGAACAGATTGGCAAGCAGTCATACTTTCTGTTTTCAAGAGCTTTCCATCTGGTAGGGAAGACAGGCAAAACACAGAATCAAATGAAATAATTGCAAAGTTTAATAAAGTTTATAAATAAATAATAAAGGAATGAAATGGGACAAAAATGATGAGGGATCTATGTTAGCTAAGATGTTAGAAATGGAATTGCCAAGAAGGGAGCATTTACTATTTCCGGTGATCTGTTTATGAGATGAGAGACAGCTATATGAAGAATGTGAGTAAAAGCATCCAAGCAGGTGAACAGCATGTGCAAGTGTAATGAGAAAGGAAAAATGCTTAGAAAATTAAAAACAAACAAACAAACAAAAAAACCACAACTGATAGAGAAAGGCAACTGGAGAACAGTTGTGAGGGGTGGAAGGGGCACCGTGCCCTGGAGATATAGTTAGGGTTCAGCTCACTTATCATCCCATTGACCATTTTAAGGATTTTTTGATTTCTTTGTGTGGAATGGGAACCCATTGAAAGGGTTTAAGCAAAGGTGTAGTGTGACATAATTTACATTTAAAACATCTTTTGTGCTGCTTTATGGACAAGTATCTCCAAATATTTTGTATCCTAATCAGTTAGTGAACGAGGCAGGATCTGACCCAGGTAGTCTTTCTCACAACCAGACCCTTATCTAGGATGCAATGTTGCTACTGCTTCTACAGCACCTTATCTAGACCCTTTCATAAGTACTTCGGGTGATTTTTAGTTACTTTGTATAAACAAATCTGATTGTACATAGATATCTGCTATTTCAATATGCTATTGTATTGAAAAGAAATAACATTCTCAACTACTCATGTAACTCTACGATAGGTAACATCGTTTTTCCCTTTGCTGTTGTTCCTCTGATAGGTTGTCCTATTCTTATTTTGGCTTCATCTTTCACTGAATCACGTTTGTCTTGTAATTACAATGTTTTTATAATAATTAGCACAGTTTTTGGTTCCTGATTGGCAGGGAAAGTCTCTTGCATTTCAAATCACTTTCAAATGTAACCAATGATAGAAAACTGGGGAGAAAGAAGATACTGCATGTGCTCAAACCACTTCAAAGGAATATATTTTTAGAAAAGAATATTCTTTTTTTATTTTATTTTTTATAAACATATAATATATTTTTACCCCCAGGGGTACAGGTCTGTGAATCAACAGGTTTACACACTTCACAGCACTCACCATAGCACATACCCTCCCCAATGTCCATAACCCCACCCCCCCTCCCAACCCCCATCCCCCCATCAACCCTCAGTTTGTTTTGTGAGATTAAGAGTCACTTATGGTTTGTCTCCCTCCCAATACCATCTTGTTTCATTTACTAGAAAAGAATATTCTTTAAAACACTATCAGCACTGAAGCAGGAGAGCTGGGTTCTTGTCTCAAGGAGTCAAAGAATAAATCTCCTGGACAAAGGAGACTGAGTAAAGTGACAGAAGTTTATTAAATAAAGTTACAGAAAAAGTTCTTAGGAATAAGATGGGTCCCAACAGGGTTGCCCCTGTGGGTTTTAGGATTGGTATTTTATAGAAGGCTAACCAGGGAACTTAAATCTTTGACTTTTCTAGTTGAAAAGCACCTTTGTGTAAGCAGGACTAATGATAACCTCTTGAATGGCTTACTTTTCAGGGTCTGTTTATTTTCTGTTGAGCATGGGAGACTGCCATAAATAAGACTCCCCTCTCAGACCTCTAGGACATGATAATCTGGAGTGTTCCCTTATCTCTAGCTTCCTTACACCTCCACATTTTTGGGATTTCTCTGAGCCTGATCATAGAGCCCCATCTATCTCTCCCTACCTAATCCTACATGTCCCTTTCTTAACACTATCTGTGTATACACAGTTCCTTTTTTTTTTAGACATTACTGGATGTTAATCCTTGCTAACAATATAGCTTGTCATTTACTAATTCAGGATTTATTTGAATTGACAAAGCACAAAATATTCTGGCTCGTCACTGTCAGTGTAGCTCTTCAGTTGACTCTGGAAGAGCTTGATGCTTGAAAAAGAAAAATGAGGATGGGGAAAGAAGATTACAAATGTAATGATCTATAACCTGTATTTGCAGTTTTTCATCAATAATGATGGTATCAAACAGAAGGCTTCAAAAGTAAAGAAAAACATTTTTTTAATCGATTGTCAAGTAACATGGCAAATATATATTCATAAGAAGACATTCCATGTTAAAGAAAAGACTTTTTACATTTTATTTTGAAAATTATGAAGAGTAATCATAAGTAAAAAACAAAACAAAACAAAAAAAAACCCTTAAACTCAGTTGAGTGAGGACCATCTGATTAGAGAAACCTAATTGTGTAAGTTTTGGGCAGTAGGTCAAAATTATGACTGCAGAATTCCTATGTAAAATTTGGGAAATGTATTTCCTCTCCCAGTCATCTCCAATCCAAATGCTACATTGGGAGTTTGGATCTTTCATTTTTGTTTTAAATTATAGATACACATGCAAATCATCGATATATAAATATGCAAGTCATCCAATGAAATAAGTAATTAAATGTTGGTAAAAGTACATTTCCACTTGTTTCGAACAAAAGTAAGTATACTTAACATTTCTGTTGTATTATCCTGTATCCATTGTCTTGTGGTGCAGGTGAATTAATGTGACCCAAGCAGAAGACAACTGTAGTATTAAAGGGACTGGAGCACAGTACTAGTGGACATAGTTAGTGTACCAGTCACAGACTGCTGTGATTGTGCAGATGAAAACTGAGGATAGCTTCAGCTCGGATGGTGGCAGCTCTGAGGTTGAAAAGGCAATGACTTTAAGATATTTTTCTCATGTATAAAGCAGTGCTTTATTGTGGGAATTACATGACTATTGCCACTTTTGGTTCATAGCATCAGTGGTGTTCTGACTGAAGGCTGATTCATTTTAATTCTACCAATGAAGTCTACCGAGGAAACTTAGTAGGCTAATGGACTAAACCCCCCTCTAATTTGATTAGCTCACTTTCTGATAATGATTGGCCAAAAGGAGTTGGTTTGGAGAATTTGTGATATATTCATTTTTCTTATTGATACAGATCAGTGGGTTGTAGACATATATAAAATTCAATGTAATGATTTCCAAAAATAGAAGTTAATTTAATGTATACCTTATTAACCCTTTTCTCAAATGAAAAAGCAACACAAGGCATTAAAAAATCTCCAGGTCTAGGGGCGCCTGGGTGGCTCAGTGGGTTAAAGCCTCTGCCTTCGGCTCAGGTCATGATCCCAGGGTCCTGCGATTGAGCCCCGCATTGGGCTCTCTGCACAACGGGGAGCCTGCTTCCTCCTCTCTCTCTGCCTACCTCTCTGCCTACTTGTGATCTCGGTCTGTAAAATAAGTAAATAAAATCTTAAAAAAAAAATTAGTCTTCCCTAAGTTCAGGTAAGATTGTTTAAAAAAAAAAAAATCTCCAGGTCTAAGTAGTCTAAGTACATTGATATCAAATTGCTCTCAAACACCCCCTCTTTAAGAAATGACTGAGGTCAGTGTGCTTGGGAAGGTGGGAGATCTAATCATTATAGAGAGACAAAATCTCAGCTATATTTTCACCAAGTTTCTGCAGGAAGTGTTTCATGTTAGACAAACAATTTGGATTTATGCAAGATTAACAAAAACCAGGGATTAGATAATTAACTGAATGTATTCAAAATCAGTTTTATCCCTTAGCCATCTATCTACTGATTTCTTCTTTTTTCTCTCGTCATTCTTGGTTCTATGTTTGGGTAGGGATCTGTTCATACATCTATAGCAGTTTGGGGGAAGGGTTGTTAAGATTGTGTTAAAGGTTTGTAAAGCAATTAAATATGTCAGTTTTCTGTTAGTGTTACATACCAGCTTTAAACTTAGTGGCTCAAAACAACTCATTTATTTGTTCAGGAATCTGCCCTTTGGGCAGAACCTAGGAGGATCAACTTTTCTGTTTGTCACATCATCTGCTGGGACAGACTCATGGGGGGTTCAGCATCCGCATTTGAGATAAGTCGCTTGCTATTGAGGGCATGCAAGTTGGCACTGGCTGTCATCTGGAGCTGGGTTCTGAGGGCCTCTGTTCCTCTTCCTTATGGCGTGGTGGCTGAGCTCCAGAGCGTGTGTCAGAAGAGAACCAGACAGAATGTGGTATCTTCTATCTAACCTCAGGAGTCCTATGATATCACTTATGTCATAGTTGCAGTCTGCAAAGATTAAGAGAAGGACCATCAAAGTCATATGACAGGAAGAGCACATGGGATGAGTGAAATCATTGCTGGCATTTTTAGAGAATACTATTTCTCATAACTAATTCTTCTTAGATAATCACCTAAAAGTTTTCATGTTTGAAGTTAAACAATTACTCTGATAGTCATTAGATTTTCTGTGAGGGTACCAAGTAGGTATTAGGAAAAACTTTTACTGGAAACTGGAAGTAGTATTATTACTTTACGGTAATTGTTTTTTTTGTTTTTTGGCATCATTCTTTGTTGATTAAATAGAGATGTTTTAGGATTACAAAAACGGCAAAGAAATTAGAGGGCATTTCAGTTTGCTGCAGGCAAACACACACACACACACACACACACACACACACACACACACAGTGCGCAGGTGCGCCTCACATTTCCCTCCCCCCACCACATGCACACACAAACCCTGTTGCTGCTTGGCATTTCTGGGATGTCCTCCAGGCTAGGACCCTCAGACTGTTTCTGGGTCAGATAACGGTGTGTCAATTTCCACCTTGTGCTTGGGAAGCTCTGGAGCTCTGGAGACAGGCTCCTGGCAGGAACAGGCAGCAGCAAAGAGCGAAGCGGTGGCCTGGATCTGGGGCCGCTTCCGACTAGAGGGAAAGTCACTGGGGGTGGCAGCGCCCACAATCCACACTCAGTAGGGGTCACAGCTCTCTCACTCCTAGGGGTCCGACCAGCTGGCCTGCAACCCCTCTGCCACTTTCTTCCAGCTCCGACCCCGCCTGGGGGTAGTTCGTCCCCTTCAAGCGGCCCTCACCTGCCCCAGAACAGTTCCCCCACTCCCCTTCACATTTGAAGGGACTTGGGATCCTTTGGTGCCCTCCCCTACCACCGACCAGGGGAGATCTCAGCAGCAGCACTCAGGTTTGGGACTTCCCTCCGGCTCAACGTTGGGAAAAGTGGGAAAGGTTGGGTCGCAGCAGCACCCTCTCTCCAGGCCGGCTCTGCGCTCGCAGGTAGCTGCCCTGTGCCCCAGGCCCCACCTCCACTCGGAATGGATCAGGGTCTGGACCTAGGCGCTTGAAATCCCAGCCTGCGGAGGCGAGGCAGGGGTCCCCCTACACCCTTATATCTCCCAGGCACCCTCTACCCGGAGCAAGTGGAGAGGAGGAAGGGCGTGGAACCCCCGGGGGGCGGGGGCGGGATCCTCTGCACCGAGTCAGCCTTCAGCTTCCTTATGGAGAAACTCAGGCGGACCAGCCTCGGGTTTGCTCCAACAAGAGACTCCGTAGGGAACAAGCCATGGTCCACTGGTCTGGTTTAAACAAACAAACAAATAAACAAACAAACAGTGCAGAGTGAGTAGAGAAAGGGTGATGCAGCAGGAATCCAAGAGATGAAGGCTGCAGAGGGTTAAGCCCGCAGTGAATGGGGGGAAAGGAGAAGGGGTGAGATGAAAACTTACACATTTGGTGAAGAAGACACTATGAACTACAGCCTTCACCCATATTTTTAAAAATAATAAAATCTGCTGAAAAAAACTATCTTCGTCCCCATCTCATCCTTGGCTCCTTCAAATCCAAGAATCCAGAAAGCTTCTACACAAATAAATTTATTTCCAGTCCGTTTTCTGAGAAAAGCACAGGTTATACAGCCTGCTCCATTTCTCTGTTTTCTGTGATAATGTAATCGCCAGAAACTTTTTCAGAAAAGTGTTACTTTAGTTTTCTATTAAATTTGGACACATTTTAAAATGATGATCTACTCATCTTTATTTCTTTGGTACATAGGTATATACTACATTAAGGGAAATCATGAGAATACATTTAGTATGATCTCAGCCACAGGGTTTACCTTACGATTCAACCTTTTTGTCAGAGGTTATAATTTCATATCATTCCCAAGAGTGGTTTAATCAAATAATTGAATCAGAAATTCTTTCCTTTCAGGTTTGAGAGACTTTGCCTTCACTTCCTAACTTAATTACCATATCTTTCATATCACAACTCTGAAAATTAATCCTCCAATTTGAACTTGAATCTTCTTATACTAATTAAATAACTTCCCTGATGCTTTAAGTAATTAATCAAAGTTCTGTATTTAAGCAGAAAATTTAAATTTTTGAAACATGTAAGCATTAAGCCAAGATTCAAAGAACTCTGGACTTGAATTACTTCTGCCATTCATTGCTTTCCAAGTTTCCAAGTGGAAAATACACCTTACCCCCTTTGACTTCTATATTTGTTCATATCTTCAAAGAGAGATCTTGGAAAGAGAGAAGAGAGCATAACAGGAATCAGAAACTCCAGAGTTTGGAAATGGCACAGAATACCACCACCCAGTACCATCAAGAACAGTTCCATTACCCTAAAATTTCATCTGTGCTGCTATTTTGTACTTACCTCTTCCCCCTTCCCTTGACACTTGATAGCCACGGATCTCCTGTGTGTCTCATGGTTTTGCCTTTTCCATAGTGCCACATAATGTAGTCAGGCAACTTGTAGCCCCTTAGGTCTGACTCCTTTCACTTAGGAAAATGTGTTTAAGGTCCATTTGTGGTTTTGTATGAATTCATTGCTCATCCCTTTTTATTGCTGAGTATTATTCTGTATATGGATATACTTCTATTTGTTTATCCATTACCCTGTTTTAGGACATCTTGGGGGATTCTAGTTTTTATAACTAAACCTGTTATAATCTCTTCAGGAGAGGGTTACAGAAGTGGTAAATTTTTTGTTGGGTCTAGAAGGTTGAGTTGTAGCTCACCAAGGAGACATGTTAAATGAAAGACTTGGAAGTTGGAAAAATAATGAAGAAAGAGAAAAGAAAAACTTTTAGTCCAGATTCTACCATCTAGTCTTAGGAAAGGTTTTCTGAGTCTCAGGTGTTTTTGTTTGCTTGTAATTTTTTGTTTTGTTTTTTTTACATGTCCAGGGCTATTGCAGGAATCAAGGAAGATACTACATACACATAAAATATCCCGCATGTAGTAAAATGCTGGACTGTGTTGGCCATAATCAGAACTACAACTAGGTTCAACAGCCCTTTGAGTACAACCTGTATGCTAACCACCATGTTGGCTGTACTGGCTAAAACAGATGATCTGATGACCCAATTTCTGGATCTCAGCCCAGTATTTTATGGGATCCAAATCTGAAAGAGGAGAAACGCAGAAGGTGTGGTGTGAACATAGCACACAGATGTAACAGCAGCTTCCATTGTGCACGTTGAGCTAGTCAGTAAATAGAGTTAGTGCAGAGTAGTGGAAAGAGCATGAACTTTGAGGCCAAAGAGAAAAAGTTCAGTTTTATTATTCATATGGCTAATAAATTAATCAATAGTCTTGGGCAAGTCACTTCACTTCTCAGACCCTTTGGATTTGCAGTCATTAATCAATGTATAAAAATCACTTGACACATTCACTTACTCACTAACATACTCATTCAACAAATACTAACATTATTTAATTCTATAGATCAGATAGAACAGGAGCTAAAACCAGAAGTACATGAAATGAATAATTAATTTTGATGATGATAAATTATGTATATTTAATAAAATAGGGTAATATGATGCAGAGTGACAGAAAAGAAAACATTAGGCTGGTTGTTGAAGAAATACTTTCTGAATGATGGAAAGGATTTGGCTATGCTCAGTGAACATAACAAATGATGTCATGTCTTTGCCCAGAAAAGTAAGTATCAAATCAAATCAGATCAAAGGAAGATTACTTTACTTTTGGAATGTATTGTAATTCTCTGAGGACTTTGTTAAAATGTGGATCTCCCTGCCCCAACTGCCACTTGCCCTCTTAATCTAGCACAGACTTAAGGTCTGATTTCCAATCTTAGCAAAATGATCCTAGTACAGCTTTCTTTCCAACTCACTATCCCATTTGATTCCAAAGAACCAGCAAATGCATGGTTGTGTTTCCAGCAGCCTAGTTAAAAGAAAAGCTGACAGCGTCCTAAGGTCCTGAAAGGTAGCAAGAATGCCCTGAACTTGTTCTGACTGTTGACTATGAATTAGACTCTTCCAACCACAGCTGTTTCTTCTCCACTGGCTTCCCTGCTGCCTACAAAGATTAATTCTAGGAAAACACCATGGATCACTATTGATTGGATTGTTAAAATAATCACATCTGCTTGAAACATGCCTTGTATCAATAATGTTGCAATTAATGTCATCAATTTAATCAAAAGGATTTGATTTGCATAGCTCTGTTAGACATTATTATATTGCCACTTTAACTGATTGGGTCAGTTTACATTACTGCCAGCCCTGGCTCAGGGGATCAGATCAGAGAGTCTCCCTTATCCACTTGGGAAATGTTCCAAGACCACTGGTGGATGCCTGAAACCACAGATAGTACAGAACACTATATTACAGTATGTTCTTTTTCCTCTACATACACACCTATGGTAACATTTAATTTATAAATTAGGCCCAGTAAGAGAATAACAACATAGTAGTAAAATAGAACCATTGTAACAATACACTTCAATAAAAATTATGTGAATGTGGTTTCTCTCAAAATATCTTCTTGTATTGTACTCACCCTTTGTCTTGTGATGATGTGAAATGTTAGAATGCCTACCTGACAACCTGAAGTGAGGTGAATGATGTAGGCATTGTGATGTAGTGTTAGGGTACTAAGGGCCTTTGGATGCTACATCAGAAAAAAGATCATTTACTCAGGACCCTGGTGGACTTTATGTAACTGAAACTGTGGAAAGCAAAACCATGGATAAGGGGGCACCTGGGTGGCTCAGTGGGTTAAGCCTCTGCCTTCGGCTTGGGTCATGATCTCAGGGTCCTGGGATCAAGCCCCGCATCAGGCTCTCTGCATAGCGGGGAGCCTGCTTCCTCCTCTCTCTCTCTGCCTGTCTCTCTGCCTACTTGTGATCTCTGTCAAATAAATAAATAAAGTATTAAAAAAAAAACATGGATAAGGCAAGAGTGTATATACCCCACCTGTGAATAGATAGATTTTCAATTAATTTTTTAGCTTGAAAGAACTGATGTTTGTTTTACTTGCATACTTTTATTTAGTGCCTAATTTCATTTTTCCCGTCCAAATGGTTTAAATAATTCTGGAATACTATACCAGTTATCTTTTCTTAGACTCAGTTCTGCCCTGTCTTTGTCTCAGTACCTGGTTATAGAATTCTATTTGGAAACCTTTAGTGACCATGACATGAAAAACTGTGAAGCTGACTTCTAAGAGGGGCAGGTACAAGTGGGAAGATGATCCCAATATGACCTTTTTCTGGGCTGTGAGAGGGACTGTGCCTAAAGATGTGCACTCTGAGCCCTTCCCTTCGCTGCCCTTCCCTTCTTCCTTAGATAACTATAAGAGGTGATGTTACCTGAGCATTCAGAGCACCCTCCAAAAGTAAAAAGCCCCTAAGAGCTTTACAGCTCAGATACCCAGCAGGGAATGAGGAGGGTTCAATTTCTCCTTTTTTGCCTTGCGGAGAGTAGGTGGTTGAAAGTTTTCTGTTCTTATCTCAGCCTTAGCTTTCTGAGAGAAGGAGGGGAAATAAGAGTTTTATTAAATTTAAAATTACAAAAATGGATACACTGATGTGTAAAAACTAAAAAATGCTCCTCTTTCAAAAAGTATCCAGGATTGAGCCCCTTGGATGACTCAGTCTGCCTTTGGCTCAGGTCATGATCCCTGGGTCCTGGGATCTAGCCCCTGCTCAGTGGGGAACTAGCTTCTCCCTCTCACTTTGTCCCTCCCCTAGCTTGTGCTCAGGCACACACACACACACACACACACACACACACACAGACACGTGCTCTCCCTCACAAACGAATAAATAAATACTTAAAACAAAAAAGTATTCAGTATTAAGTATAATATATTTTTACTAATTTTACATAATTTTCTTCATTTTTTTTTCAAGTTGGCATTAATGTTTCTCAACGTAGGATACACATTCTAATTATCTAAGGAGCTTTGAAAACAATACCCACTCCCACACTCACACCTGTAAAGATTCTGTTTCAGTTAGTCTGAGGGTGTTTGAAAGTCCTCAGATTAATCAGATAGGCAGCTGGCCTAGAAGCTGTTAATGTGGATATGCTTCCTTTATGTTTTTTAACTGTTGGATGTACCACAAGTTACTTTTTCACAAAGTGTTGGTGGATATTTAGGTTAGGTTCAGTTTAATGGCATCTGGCTTATTTATTTTTTTCTCCCAAATATATTCTGAGTCCTCATGTAGCTGATTGACAGGAGAGGCAGTTCTCAACCTGTGGGACACAGACCCTAGACCTAATTTGCCTTGGCTCAAAGCTAGCTTTTCTAATTAGGAATCATGGTAAATGATGCATGCTTAGATCTGACCCCAGAAAAGGCAGGTAATGACCCAATGCAGGTGTATCTATTCAGGGCCACACTACAGGTTAATTTAAGGCAGGCTGGCACTCTCTGATTTGTGTACATTTAAGCTCATTATCACCATACCCAGACTGCCCTAGTAGCTCAGTTGGCCATTTGACTTGAGGGATAAACATCACTAGTTTTCCTGCTTCATGGATTAAATGTTTGGTTGCCCACCCTACTGCTGAGGCATCTCATGAAAAGTCTTGGGGAAGCAAAACATAGGACGAACAAGTACTAGATCCTTTGCTGTGCTCCTGGATACAAGGTAAGAGGAAATACTGCATTTTAACATTCAGTCTCACAAAACTTGACCTTTTGCGCATGTGTGACCTAACATGATCTTCAGAATTTTTTGTCTATGCTGTAAAAACAAAACCCCTGACATAAATGCAAGCTACAGGAACAAAATTTAAATTTATGGGAATTGAATTTTTATCTAGACATTTGGTTTCTAGGAGAGGCTGGTTCCTCTTAAATGAGAATTTACTTGAACGGAAATGGCAGTTGCATAAAGATAGTGCGGGGAATGGTGCGTTTTCGGTATTGCTTTCTCCCTGCTGTGTCCGGGGTCTCCTCTTTGCTAAGACTGTGATTTTAAATTCCAGCCTGAGCTTCTTTTGAAGACAAAGCAATTAACTGTTAGGTAAATGGTCATAATTGCTGGCAAAATATGTTTTTGAGGTGGAATGTACCCTTCTCAGTCCTTGGCAAGGCCTAAATCTGCTTAACTTTATTCATTTTTCCACATGTATTTACAGTGGCTGATTAAAACCCAGGTTCTTTGTTAGAGGGTGGGTCCTCGGTGAACTAAGCAAGGATGGTGTCCTCTTCCATTGAGCGAGCAGTCTGCTGGAAAAACAAAAACATCACGGTCGGGGTATCATTCAGGAAAAAGTCCTCCCCTTGCTTTGTTTTTTTCTCTCCGTTCTATCTTGTTCTCTGGCTTCCCTTGCTTCCTTCATTCCTCTCTCTGTCCCCACCCAGGGAGGAAGAGCACCAAGGGGCCCAGGATATAAAGTATCTGAATCTGTGAGAAATGGCACGATGAATCCCCTTATACAGCTGGGTGAGAAAGTCTCACAGCCTGCAAGAAATAAATTGTCCTGAGTAAGAGACGAGCAGCTAGGCTATGGGGATGAATCGGGGAAGGTGGATTGAGCTGAGAACCAGGCTGGGAAGAGGCACGCGCAGGGTAGGTGTGGGAGGGTACCAGATTCAAATACGTGAAATGATAAGGCATATATAAAATTTCAGTTAAAGTGTATTTTTAGAGCCATAGTTCTTTACTGAAGAAGTGTAAGTCGTACAAACTGTCCCTTGGATGTAGTGAGCACTTGGCTTAATTTATGAGCTGAGGCTGAAGAAACTTAGACAAGTTTACAAATAAGTCACTCCGCATAGGATGTCTGGGTCGTAATAGTTTTTAAATTGTTATAACTGAGCAAATTCATCTGTTTCAAACCTCCCCTTGAGGCATTATCACAGTTGGACTTCTGGATTAAAAGGGCCATGTAATGACCCTGGAGGTAGTGGGTTGGTGTGCAGCAGGAATCAATAAACTTTTTCAGTAATGTGCCAGTTAATAAATATCTTAGGCTCTATGGGCCATAAGGTCTCTATCATAGTTACTCAGCTCTGCTGTTATAGCTTAGAAGAAGGTTTGGTCTGGATATGGCTGTGTTCTGATAAAATTTTATTGACAAACTGAGGTTATGGGCCAGATCTTCCCTAGGATTGTAGTTTGGCACCCTCTGCTTTAGTGGAGGAACAGACCTGGGAGGCAAGAGATACAGGTGTTAATCCCAGCTCTGCTCCTCCCCCTAAGAAGTGACTTTGGGCAATTCACATTGTGTCTGTGTGTACTGTCTTTTCAAGGGAAAAGAGTGAAAGCTGTTTCATGTGTCTGGGTTGTGGTGAGAATGATCTGAAATTACAGCAATGGGAATCCTTTGAGGAATTTTAAAAGCTTTGTGCAGTCCTAAGGAGGTGATATTTTATTGTCCAATTTTGGCATTAAAGAGAGAGATTTTTGTGTTTAATGGGAATGACTGCTCACTAGCTTCATGACCCCCTAAAGTCAAGCCTATTTCCTTTCCTCCTGCTACTCTGTCTGGTCCCCTTCCCCACTTTCTTTCATGTCCCTAACATCCCAGTTTTAGCTTCAGATACATCAGTTTTCCCTAAAGCCCCACAGGCAATGCATAAACTCTCCTGCCATGTGAAGGAAGAATTAACATTTGTGGCCCACGTAGCTCCCATGTGTTTCCCCCTCACTTCCAAAGCCCATTTTTCCTGTTGACAAGAGCAGGCATTTTCTATGCTCTGATTGTGGTTGTTAGTTTGGAGTGGTTAAACGGTATTTAGAAATAAATGGTAAAATAATAGTTGACAGGGGAGCTTTTTAAAGATCCCATTTCCTTCATGTTTAAATGCTTTTCTAGCTCTTAGGGAACAGCCAGGGGTCCATTATGCCTTGGAGAGCAAGGCTGGAAGCTGCTACTTCCACTCCCCCACAAGTGTTTTCATTTTAAATAAGAAGTCCTATGTTCTTGGGGAGCAAGACCTGCCTTTGAAAGGGTCAATGCTCCCCTGACTCCCTTCTCTATCACTGTCCTCCTGGGTTGGTGGGGGGAGGAGAAGGTGAATACAGCTGTCTCTTGAGCAATGTGGTGACTAGGAGTGCCAATGCCCTGTACGGTTTAAAATCCATGTGTAACTTTTGGCTCCCCTAAAACGTAACTACTAATAGTCTGCTGTTGACCAGGAGTCTTACCAATAACATACAGGCGATTAACACATTTTTGTATGTTACATGTATTACAGACTGTATTCTTATCTAAAGAAAACATTAAGTCAGAAGACAAAATACATTTACAGTACTGTATTTATCATACAGTAACTACATTGTCTTATAGGATGGAGCATATCAGTGTTGTCTTACATGATACAGAACACTGTAAATCTTATGTATTACTAACATTAGACCTAAAAATGAAAAGATAGCATAAAAATTCATATTTATAGGTGTAATGATTCATTCACTGATAACAAAGCAGCAGTGTGGTTGCTTTATAATAGCCTAGTATAATCGATACAATTGCTTCATGGTAGCCTAGCCTATGCACTAATGAATGAATAGTTATAAAATTTTTGTGGCATACAATATTAGTCATATTCATAATACAGTGTTGGAATTATTGTTACATTTATTGAAAAAAACCTTATTTGTGGGTTGCCTGGGTGGCTCAGTTCGTTAAATATCTGACTCATTATCTCGGCTCAGGTCTTGATCTCAGATTCTTGAGTTCAAGCCCTGTGTTGGGCTCCACACTGGGCACAGAACCTATGTAAAACACTTATGTGTTAATAAGTTAATATGCAGTTCCTCCCCTGGTGAGAGAGAGGCATACTGTATAGTAATGTAATTCTTTGAAAGTCAAGTTATAAAACAGTAAGAAAACTAATGCATCATTAATTTTATATTAAATATCACTCACTTTATGTCTGCTTAAGCCTAGGCTGTTCACTTCTGTATAACTTTTGCATATGATCTGTACTATGAATACTTAGTTGATGATGATAGGGACACAGCATCACAAATAGTTCTTGCTATATAGCTATTGGATTTTCACATGAAGACCCTCACACACGTAGAGAACAGATAAATTTATTAACTGAAGGTTATTTATTGTTTATTAAGTGAAAGTGGATCATCATAAAAGTCTTCATCTTTGTTGTCTTCATGTTGAGTAGGCAGAGGAGGAGGGCTGGTCTTGTCTTGGGGGTGACAAAAGCTTTAAGGTGAAGGTGGAAGGAGGGGCAGGCATACTCAGTGAAACTTTGTGGAAATATATCATAATTTGTGTCGGACTTTTTGGCTTTTAATATGAATCCTTCCTCCACCATATTCTGTAGTTTCAATGCTCAGAACACAAAAGAGTCCATGTCATAAAACAACTCAAAAGCAGCCTTGAATAATTGGAATCCTTTTGCCATATTGTCTAATGTCTGTTTTCTAGTACTGCTTCTTTGTCTTCTTCCTGATCATCTGGCACTTCTTAGAAGCACTCATTTCAAAGGTGTCTTCTATTAATTCCTCGGGCATGGTGTCTGTTTGCTGTTGAATTTCTCTAAGATTCATATCTTGAAACTCTCTACTCCCCACCTTTTCTTTGTCATATCTACAGTCTCTTTTGTGATCTGAGTGGCTCTGTCCTAAAACCTGTGAAGTCATGTACAACATCTGGTCACAGTGCAAATTTATTGTTTTGGGCTTGATGGCATTCATGGTTTTCTCAATGATGGCATTTTCAATGGTGTAATCCTTCTAGACTTTCATGGTGTTCTATGAGTGTTCTGTTCCACAGCATTGACAACCCTTTCCATAGAGTACCCTGTTTAATGAGCCTTAAAGGTCCATATGACCACCTGATGTTGAGCCTGAATTAGAGATGTGTCTGGGGGAAAAGCAGACTACTTTAGTGTTGAACTTATGGGTTATATGTGGCCAGGGGTATTGTCCAATATCAAAAGAACTTTAAAAGGCAGTCCTATATTGGTAAGGTACTTCCTGACTTCAGGGACAAAGCACCGATGGAAAAGATTCTTGTCGTCCAGGCTTTCTTCTTGTACAACCAAGAGACTGGTAACTGGTGTTTCTTATTTCCCTTCATAGCTCAGCAGTTTTAAAGAGGACAGTCCTGACCATAAACCTGCCTTTGCACAAAACAGTAGAGTTAATCTATCCTTCCTTACTTTAAATCCTAGAGCTTATTTTTCTTCCTTACTTATAATTATTCTTTGTGGATTTTTTTTCCCAAAATAGGACTTTTTTTTTTTCCCCCATTAAAAACCTGTCCAGGCAGCGATCCTTCTTCATGATGGTTTTCTTAATGGCATCTGGGAACTTGTCTTCTGCCTCTTGGTCAGCAGGAGCTGCATCCAATACCTTGTCTGTTTTGTTTTAAGTCAGACCTCCTTGTAGAATTCTCAAACCATCTTTCGCTGGCATTAAATGCTCTAGCTTTAGACCCTTCACTTTGCTTTTGCTTAAAGTTGTCATTATGTGACTGTTTTTTTTTCTCTAATTATAGTAGTCTATAGGTAAGCCATTCTTATAGTAATCCTGCACCTACATAAAAGCTGCATTTTCAATAGGAGATGAAAAGGTAGTTCACAAAAAGTGCAAGATTTTCATGCCTGCTCATAGAGCTGCAGTGATAGCTTCAGAAATTTCCTTTTCTTCCTCCTTTTCCCCCACCAGGGGGAAATTCTGGATTCTCTTATCTTGCTTGCAGTGACTGGCAACTTCAGCTGTAGACGTCAATCAATGGTACATATCAAGCAATTTAACTTTTTCTTATAATGTCATGACTTTACTCTGCTTCTTGGGAGCACTTCCAGAATCACTAATGGCACTTTGTATCGGTCTAACGGTGATATTCAGGGCTTACGATATTGCACTAAACATGATGAAAAATATGTGAGAACCATGAGAGATCCCTATTTACTGCTATAAGCAATTTATTAGAGAGACAAACTGCTCATGTGGAGATGATTAGTATCACATGGCTTTTTAAGTAGTTGCTCACAATGCTTGAACTCACTGTAATAGCAACAGGATGTGGCTACAAAATTATTGTATACTGCAGTATGTACTACAGTTAATCTCATGCAGTTGTAATTTAATACTGCATCTTTACATTTGTTCATATTTATCTTGATTGTGAATGTTGCCTGTATGTTTTATGTATAGGTAAGTTTGTTTTTTTTTTTTAATTTATTTATTTGACAGACAGAGATCACAAGTAGGCAGAGAGGCAGGCAGAGAGAGAGGTGGAGGCAGGCTCCCTGCAGAGCAGAGAGCCCGATGCGGGGCTCGATCCCAGGACCCTGGGATCATGACCTGAGCTGAAGGCAGAGGCTTAACCCACTGAGCCACCCAGGCGCCCCTGTATAGGTAAGTTTTAATAAACTTTAACTTTTTATAATTTGCATATATTTTATTATAGTAAATGATAAGATAGACTACTATCTACATGTATTTTAGGCATTCATAGCATACCAACTTTTTCTTAATTGTTTTGATATTTCTAGGCTACACAATTCATGTGCAAGTCTTTTTAAATTGTTACAAACCTCCAAAAACTTTTCTAATATTTTTAATGAAAAAACTGCATACAAGTGGACCCACACAGTTTAAACCTGTGTTGTTCAAGGGTCCACTATATATTGGCTAGAATATGGGGAAGATACTACTGTTTTCTAGTTGGAGACGTAGACAAGACTTTTACTCTAAGGTCCCTACTTCTGAAGGAGAGTTTTGTAACTGTGAGATTATTTCCAACTTTTCATGCCCCATTTCACTCTTCTTCTGGCCTCCATAGGGAAAAAATGAAGATTCCATCTGTGTTGCCTGCCAGAGACTGATCCCATTTCAAGGCCACTGTGTGTAGAAGAGAAAGGGAGGGCTGATATGTCAACTTAGCAGTACAGGAAACTAATTGTGCCTAAATAGTCTGATGTACTCTTGAGGTTCTGAAAGTAGCCTTATTCACTTCTCATTTCCTACTGGCGGCCTAAATGAAAATGAGGTTTTGGGGGGCAACAAAGCCCTTGCCATTGTTCTGGGAAATCATAAGAGGGCCAGAGCCAGGCCAGAAGACCAAGCATTCAGGCAGTACCTGCCCCGCAGTGAGTGTTAGGTAAATTAATTGTTGATGGAGAGGGGAGGGGAAATGAATACTCTTCCCACTTCTTATCTCTGTGAGCAGACATCAAACCACAGGGCCGAAAGCAGCTCACTGACATCTTAGTGCAGGACAGACCACAGACTGTAGGAGTCCACACCTGGTTGATATCCACAGTAACCTGCATTTTGTTTGTGTATTCTTTCTTTAATTTATTCCTTCACTCTGAATTCATTTATTGTTTCAGTGCTGATGATTTAGTAACTCACAAGATGATTACGGTCTTAAACCTCCTAGAATTTATATTTTAGCTAAATGGCATTACCTATCTGGACTTTCCTAATTATGGCCACCTCACAGGATGGTGTTTCTCCCTGTGCTGTGAAAGATCACCAATATTTTTTTTTAATCATAACAAGTGGCCTTTCTTCATCTGTAAAATGGGCATGATAATGTCTGTTACACATAACCCACCAGATGAATGTAGGATAAAATACCACTTGATAAATTGAATTCAAAAGTGTCATGTAAACATAGGCATCATTCCTTAGATCTGCATTTTTTGTTTCAAATGAATACTCTTTGACACTGTCCACCCCATATACAATCTCTACTGTCTCGTTGTCCAGCTGTGTCCTCCACAGTAAATGACAGAGCTGCACACATAATAATCAACTGAGAATGCAGAAAGGAGGAAGAGAGAAGGCCACCCCTCCCAGGCTGTCCCAAGTGGTACTCCCCATCTTGGTGAAATTTAGCATTATTTGCTTTTCCATCTCTTATGTTCCCAATTCTTCTGGTATTTTTCACTGGGCTCCATAGATCTTTGTTATGTGGTCTTTTTTTTATACCCCCCCCCCCCCCCCAAACTTGTGCTCACATTGTTTCCTGCTCTTGATTTCCACTTCCAGCTGCAGTCCCTGTTGCCGCAGATGCTTCTCCATTGTGTGAACGCTAAGGATTTTAGTCATCAAAACAGCTTCCTTACTTGAGTATGGAGAGAATTCTCACAACTAAATTAAAAGAACCCATGAGCTTTGTAATTGTGCCTAATTAGCCAATCAATGCATGTTTTAACAAGAAAATGCCATAATACCATACTATTTTATATCTTCTTCCCAATCCCCCTCTTACCAAAATACCATAGCCATTCTATAGTGTCACAAAATCACATTTTATGCAAATTTAGAAAAAAATTATTATACCAAAACTAATATTGTACTCTTGGGTTTGTAGATTTCCTTCCTTCCTTCCTTCCTTCCTTTCTTTCTTTCTTTCTTTCTTTCTTTCTTTCTTTTTCTTTTTTAGTTCTTTTTCTTTTCCTTTTCTTTCTTTCTTTTTTCTAGAGATTCTTGCTTTATTTTTACTATTTCGCTTATCCATACATTTTTTTATTATTATGTTAGTCACCATACAGTACGTCAGTAGATTTTGATGTAGTGTTCCAAGATTCATTGTTTGCAGATAACATCCTGTGCTCTATGCAATACATGCCCTCCTTAATACCCATCACTGGGCTCACCCATCTTCCCACCCTCTACCCCTCTGAAACCCTTAGTTTGTTTCTCAGAGTCCATAGTCTCTCATGGTTTGTCTCCCCCTCTGATTTCCCGCCTTCATTTTTCCCTTCCCTCCTCTCATGTCCTCCATGCTATTCCTTATGTTTCACAAATAAGTGAAACCATATGTTAATTTAATTTCTCTGCTTGATTTATTTCACTTAACATAATCTCCTCCAGTCCCATCCATGTTGATACCCAACTTTTGCATCAACATGAATGGGTTTGTAGGTTCTATAATTTACTATTTTAAGTTAAGCTGTAGTGTGAAATTTTAGTGTTGTATCATTGACTCTTACCTAATATTTTTCTTAGGATAAAATCATTAATTTGAGTCACTGGATCAAAAGATGTGCATATCTTTATAGGACTTTATTTTGGGTGCTCCTTGTTGAATCATTTTTCAAGTATTCTCTTTTGAATCTTTTCCTGACATAATGACTATTTTGATTTTATAAAGCTTATAAAAGCTCCTTTTGTATTTTCAAGTTGCTGAAAATGTATTCTACCAGACATGGGCAAGCAAAGAAATTTGAAGCAAAATGTAGAAACACCTTTAAAATTGTCCCATTGATAAAAGTTTTTTTTTTTTTTTTAAGATTTTTACTTATTTATTTGACAGAGAGAGAAAGATCACAAGTAGGCAGAGAGAGTGGGGAAGCAGGCTCCCCACTGAGCAGAGACCCTAATGCGGGACTCGATCCCAGGACCCTCAGATCATGACCTGAACCAAAGGTGAAGGCTTAACCCACTGAGCCACCCAGGCACCCCTATAAGAGTTTTAATCAAGTGTGAATCTATCCAGATAAGAACCTTGTCTTGTCACTGATATTTGTCTAAACAAACCTTATGTCTTGTTCAAATTTCATCAGACTCAGCAATTGGAATGGACTTCTTTTTTCTGTTCTTGAAAATCAGGACATACGTGTGTGTGTGTGTGGTATGTATGATTTTTTTAAAATCAAATTAGGTTTGCTTATTTTATCTTAAGTATCTCCCAAAGATGGGAGGAAGCTGGAGGTGGTGGGTGATAATTAACTGTGCATAACTTGGAATCCTAGTCCTCACCTACACAATAGGTTTTTCTAAGGCTCACTCTCCAGAAATACTGATGAATGACTATATATAATACATATATATAGTATCTATATACCTATATGTGGGTATATACATTTATATGTATGTATGTGTGTGTGTGTCTGAATCTTCTTTTCCCCCATGTACTTCAACACTCTTAGATAGAAAGGAAAATTGGATATAATTATTTTTAAATAAACTATTCCTTGATTACTTCTGTTAACTACCCAATTTTTCAGTTGCCCTCCCTCCTCCTCCCCCTGTTCTTTTCCCCCTCTCCTTTCTGTGCTTCCTTCTTTCTTTTCTCCACTGCTTTCTTTCTGCCCCCCTTACTTCTTGAGAGGTCTCCTCTCTGAGCTTATTACTTCATAACAGACTTTAACATGAATTTGGAACAATCTGGGTCCATGATTTTGTAACTAGAGGACCTGGGAAAATATGTTGTTTCTATTCATACATCATTGTTACTAGATGTTCATGGGATCAAATATTAACATAAAAGTCCTATGGTGTTAGACCTGGAAAAGATTATAAAAGATCTGATCTAACTTGATGAAATCTAGGGGCCAAGTTGTTTCTTAGGACATATTCCTTAGGTAAATCAGTGGCAGAACCTCAACTAAATTACAGTTCATTTTGGGTTTTAGGTTAAAACTTTCTTATCCCAATTTTCTACTATTTGAGTGAGATAATTATTCATTATCCCCTATTTCTTTCAAAGGCTTACTTTTTTCTCCCTTACTCTCTCATTGTATCTCCCATGCCCACCCTCACCCCCCAGCATCTCTAGAAATTCAGAAGAGTTGAAAAGTAGAGAGATCTTGGTTTCTGGGTTATATCATTGTCACTGTTCTTGTTTCTTCTGCTCTTCAAGCTAATCCACAGCCAAGTGTAGAACCTCTTCAGCCTTGTGGCAAACACTTGAGCAAAACCCAGGTCTAGTTTTATTTTCCTGATTGTATAGAAAGCACTTTATTTACTTTCTTTCCCATTGAAAAGAACAGTAATCTATTTTCTCTTACACAATATGCAATTTATGACCATCTCTTTTTTCATTGTGAATCATGTGGGAAAAATTTATTAGGTCCTGTTCCTAGTCTCATTTTATCAAAGAAGATACTGAGACATGGTGTGGTTAAACCACCCAGCTAAGCTCTCACTGTAAGTAGGCAGAAACTCAAACTAAGACTACTCATAGAATTTAAATTTTAATTACTAAACTGCATTACTTTTCTGTGGTTTGAAGTTGTTTAGATGGTGGTTGATCACTAACATGATGTAGACTATTAAATTACTGCATTTACAAATTCTTCTTGAGCCAGAATAGATATATTAGCACTATTTGTCAGAATCTACTCTTGACATGGTGGGAAATAAGAAGATAAATAGTTATCAAATTTTATGCATTTTCCCTGGTAGAGAAGATAAAATTTAAAAAAAAAAGTAGAACTCTAAATGAGGCAAGTTATAAATAACAAATGAATATATAATATGCAATGAAAGTCTCAAGCAGTGGGGGATATCTTTTTGAGAGTATGAACTGAAGTTCTTTTATAGTTAGTATGAATTTGAACAACAAAAAAAAGTACAAGAAAATGGTGAAACTAAGTCTAAAAGAGTTTATATATATAATAAAGCCTTGAGAGGATCTATTTTATCCAATATATTGCCATTATATATATTTGGAGCACTTTATTTACTATAAAAATTAATTATTAGATATGCTAACAGGTTTGTGAAGATAAAGTGATACCAAGAGATAAGAAGGAATTAAAAAAATTTTTTGGAGAAATCACTAACAGGTCAATGACCTATGATATGGTTAAATTAGCAATTGCAGGACCAAAGCCCTGGTGATGTTTTGAGGAAACTTAAAATATTTCACCTGTAACTATTTTTAATCAGACATGGAAATTGGTATCACTAGAAACTGCAAACCCGTGAAAGAAGACACCACAGATATGACTAAAATATGTTCTGATCCTGAGTTATTTCCCAGTTCCATCATGGGGAAGAGGTTATTCTTTATTGGGAGCTATTTTTGATGTCCAGAAAATAACTGGCTGTTATTTAGAATCTGTGGTTCTTCAGGGTCAGAAGCAGGAAGAGCTTTTTGCTAGATGTTTTTGTCCTGTGAACATAGCACAGTGAAGACAAAACTGTGACTTCTCAATGTGGTGAAATTTTTGACAGTTACATTTAACCAGACTTTCAATTTAACTTTATAATAATTCGCTTCCTAACACATGCCCCAAAGTAGGGTTTTTAACTGTCAGTTATGGCTTCTCTTTGGTGGGAACACTAAAGTGAGGCAGCCAGATTGTATTGATTCCATATTCCGCCGCACCTCCACCTCCTTAGTCCCATGACTTCCCCTGACCAACTTCTCAGGGACAACTCTGAAAAGGGGAAATTTGGGTGAATTTATGAGATTTTCCTAGCCAGTGTGCTCTCTGAAGGCTATAGTAGTGAGGTAGCTAAAGGTGTGGACATTGAGCTCAGACTGCCTTGGTTAGAATCCCGATTCTGCCTCTAACTAGGGCCAAAAGGAAGTCTTATTTTTCTCTGAAGCACTTAAGAGTATATATGATCTTTGGAGCCACCCATCTCCTCAGAGCCCAGGGCTGTAGTGTCCTGATAGGCTTTACTTGGGTTTAAACAGCACTTTGTGAGAAGGGAATGCAGGAGGAATTCTAAAGAATGGAAATAATCAAATTGTGTCTGGTGACTTATAGACCAATGGATCTGAGTGATGGAATCTTGGGGGAAGGCAGTATTAATCAGGAAGCATTATCCACTGGGCATTGAGAACTGGTGTCTATAATCCTCACCTTTATTTTCCTTTCTGACAATGTGTAGTAAGCCTCACCCAGGCTTTAGGGGCTCCAACCATGTGAATATTCTCCTGTGAGCCCACATAGTCCAATACCAGACTGAGAAAGACAACCACGGAAGATAAAGGAGAAAAGATTTCTGATAATTTCTAGATTAATCAGAATTAATTTCTAGTTGAGGGACTTCTGGAACTAAGAAGTTTCTAGAGGAACCAGGTGTGTGTGTGTGTGTGTGTGTGTGTGTGTGTGTGTGTGTGTTTATATCAATAGTATGCAAACCCTAAAGTTTTTACCTTCCATCCTAGCTGCTGTAATGAATGTTGTAGAATGTTTCTAGGCCTTCTTGACAGTTAAATAAAGAGAATTGGATTTGTGTATTTGCAGGAAAAAAAAAAATTGAGTCATGAAGAACTCTGGTTCCAGAATGTGCTGGAGTGTGCATCAAATGGTTAGTTTAAACAATATCTAGATTTGTCCCCTCCAGAGACTTTGGATTACTAGTGAGGCTCTCTACACGGGTTGTGTTGGAACATTGAAAGTTTTGTAAAGACGTGACTGGTTTGCAAAAATTTGGATCTTGCTCTCATCTAAGCCAGCCAATGATAGCAGTGAGAAATCTTTTTGGGAAAATGGAGTCTGTATATTCAGGTGAGAACTTTGTGTTGGCCATCAGCCCGCAAGTCATGAAGGCTGGGATTGGTATTACTGAAACCTAGGAGAATATGAGACTTCCATCCAGACCTAACAGACTCTGGTTTACCTAGGGATTGACAAGTCTAGAATAGTGAACAGTGAAGGTTGGGAAAAGTATAAGGAGAGAGAGATTACAATTCCCCATCTTCCCTATTTCTATGACTTTTTTCTTTGTCTTTAACTATTTGCAGAGTAGATATATGAGGCAAGAGTAAAATCTCATGAAACTATTCACTGAAATTAATAGGTAAATTGGCTGTCTCCACTTTTTGTAATCTCAGAAAACAGTATTTTCCATTAAAGAGTACTACTTCTACATTATAATTATAGATGTCAGTAGTCTTATATTCTGTTTTGTCTTTGCATGGTTATATTAATGTTTCTGTTAGATCTTTATTAAATGGGAGTTTTATGATAGCTTACTCATTCCTGCTTTATACTTTGTTCAGAGAGAAAGAAAAGAAAATACCTCAAACAATCTTGATGAACATCATGGTGAGCAATAAGTGGGTATAATCAATAATATAAGACAATCTCTGCTGGGAAATATCAAGTACTCAACCAAAAATTCTCTATAATCTGAGCTAATAAGTAGAAGAGGAATGTAACCCAGAATGCATTCCATGGGTGTTATACAAAGTACTGTATTCTGTAAAGAAGTTATAAATATATACATTGGAAAAACATTAGATCAAGAATTTGTGTTACAACTACAAGATAGACAAAGCCTTTAATATGTAATGTGAATTAAAAATACTCTATTTTCTTTCTGGGTCATCTTGTAGGCTGAGGACTCTTCCAAAACCCATTGAAAATAGCTTGTTTAGATGGATTTTTTGTTGTTGTTACATTCAAATTTACAAGTAAACTGGGGACATCATCATGATTCCACCAGAAAGAGTGTTGAAATGAATCATGGATAATTTGCTAACCAACAGTCATTCTTTGTTCTTTTCCCAATTTACTTGTTAACCAACTATGGCTTTTTAAAGGGGATATAGTTATAATTCTGTTATATTCTACCAGATACCATCTTGCAAAGGTTCCTTTATATTTTAGGAATGTCCAAGTGACCCAATTCTAGGCAAAGAGAAATGAAGAGACCTCTGTTAGGAGTGTTCTGGGAAATTCTGTAATTTCTGATAGAAAACAAATATGAAGGAAGAACACTTAGGGTTTTCCTCCCTTCCTTTTTGCTTTCAGTATCTTTGGCATTGTGTGGAGTGCCATCTTGGAAAGGTAGGGAACAAGCCAACAAGAAGGTAGAAGATTGTGGGCTAGGATTACATAACTGAGGTACTGTACTCACTTTGGAACCACTTTCCTCCAAATGACTGTATATAAATGATGAATATCCTTAGGTTTAAACAGCTGTGTTTCAACTTTTTTGTGACTTACAGCTGAAAACACCCTGACTGATGCATGCACAATTTAGTTCGTTTTTTAAACTTTTGCCACTTCTAATTTATTTCTCCAACTTCTCAGATTTAAAGTTCTTCAAGGAGGCAAGGGTCTTTGAATATTTTCATAAGTGCCTAAGTTTAATATGTTTTGACTTGGTTTCAGTGAGTTTTTTTTCCCTAAAAGCAACTCCCTCCCACCTCATATCCCTTAAGATGCTTGAGATAAATCTTTGTTTTATCCTCTTAACAAGAAATGGGCAAAAGAAAAAAAAAATGATGGCATACACTATTCATGTATAGCTAACTAGATCCAGTATTCCCTTTACCATTGTAATTACTGCTGGGTTAAGTTGTAGGCATCCCTTTTGCATTTCAAATAGAATTTCAGTAGCAAAGACTAAGCTTGCCCAGAGCTTTTGAGGGACACATCCCCTGAGTTGACTAAAGTTCCTCTTTTATTCTCCTTGCTGTTACGCTGTCTTTCCTAACAGCTGGGTGCCTGTTGGCAAGAGAATTTTCAGTAACTGGGTTGCAGTTTGCCTAGGTCTTCAGGGAGTCCTACATAATGATGTATAAATAGGATTCAGGGAATGCAAACTAATATGCAGAAAAGCAATCACAGGCTACTTAGGATCTTTTAATTTATGGCTATTTTGTGCATAGAGGCTAATGCATTCTTTGCTGCCTCTTACTAAAATTAAGTAATACTCTTATTCCCTCAAGTTGGCATAGGTTAGATTTTTCCCCACTCAGTATGCCTGGGAGGAACTTGGAATAACCATATCTTCTCTATGAGAGTTTGAGAAGCTGGGAAAGTAGAAACAGAGCCCAGAGCCATGGGTGAATTTCATCTGCCAATCTACCTAGTACCTGATGGTATACTTAGTGTTCTTGACATCTGAATCTATCATTTTTTTTTTTTTAGCAGCCCCCCTTCTACATGACAATTATTTCATTAATCATTGCAGAAAATGAGCAATGAAAATAATGGCCAAAATATAAAGCGGAGAGTGCTTTCTTTTACTGAACTTTGCACGTATTACCATAACAAAAAATACAATACAGATAGGAAAAAGGGAAAAACGAATGAATGAATTTTTCTGTCACATTAATACATATTAAGTTTTTATTTAAATTCCAGTTAGTTAACATACAGTGTAATCTTAGTTTCAAGTGTATAATATAGCGATTCAATGCTTCTACACAACACCCATTGTTTTACTTTTTTTTTGTTGTTTTAAACTCACATCTACAAATGGATGTGTAGTAACATTGAGTAATAACATTATAGTTTATTTTCCTAGCTTTGGCTTCTGTAAGTTTGTCAATGTATAATAATTAGTTTTGTTTGCTTATTCTTCTTCAATAGTCCATAATCTCATTTGGCATTTGGCTACCTTTCCTCATATTTAATTGGAGAAAGTTTTAATTTCAAAAAGTTCCTTGTAAATAATTAGCAAAAAAACTAAGGATAAGCTTGTCATAGATTGATAAAAATCCCAAATCAGAAACAAAAAATTGCATGCTTTTGCCTCTTTGAGATTCATTCTAATGGCTTTCAAATGTGTCTGCAGTTAAAAAGTCTCCACTAAAATGTCCTTACCAGAAAATTCATTGTAAGTTTATTTTTGATAACTTATGTAATTTTTCTTTCTACAAATATTCATAGAAAATGACTAAATAATGTCAAACATTGAAATTTGATTCCTCTGTTCAGAATAAATGTCTAGTTCTAGGGGTGAGTAGTAAAAGCATACAAATGTTGCTTATTTGAGCATTTTTGTTAGTGAGAGTGGTTACTTTTCGTATTAGGACCTTTGAAATCATTGCCAAGATGTTGATTCACAAACTCAAAACCTGCCAGGTGAAATCTGAAACAGGCCCTTGTACATGAGGGGCAGGCAGAGATCAAAGGAAGAGCCATTCCATTTGGTAGAGGGAAGTTTTAATGAGCAAGGGAACTTACAAACAAGGCTTGTCCTGGGCAGCCACGAAATGAGTAAATTTCCGTACCTGTTGGCCAGAATTTTACATTTTTCTTTAGAGACCTGAACTGGGTTCAGTCCATGTAACACTGCTCTCTCAAGCTTGCATTCATGAAACTGGCTCTTACTGTGGGAACTGTAAGCAGAGCACATAATTCCAAGGACAGGGTTGGGGGTGAGGAGTCTCTGATGGCAAAACCTGGCATTTGCTTGCCTTCATTTCCATCAGTAGAAGTCCTTCACTGTTGCTTCTCAAAGCTTATTTTCCAGTAGTAAGTCATTCCTTTTCGTTTCTTTCTTTTTGTTTTTATCATTGATGAAAGCTACATGTGGAAATACATATGGTGGTCATGGGATTGTAAGAAATGAGCAAAACTGTGGGTCAGATAGAAAGCTGTTGAATACAAAAGCAGAATCCATTTAGCAGTTTGTCACTTCCAATGGCAATCTTATTTAAATGATTGAATATTGTATGAACTTCAGAACTTTGGGTTTATTTCTAAGAAGCTTTATTTTTGTGTGTGTTTCATTTTCTTCCTCTTAGCAGAAGTTTGACTTCATCATAGGATATGTACCTATGCCATTTATTAGCTCCCATCCCCATGAGAACCATCATTCTAAGTTAAAAGCTGAAGTAGTTCTGCAGGCTAAATGCAGTTCTGCAGGCTAAATGCAGTATCTTTTTAGTGACTTGATTTGCATAACAGTACCTGTAAACATTGAGAGGTTACAAATTAGGTAGAAAAAAGGAATGGAAGAGTTCTTGTTTCCCACAGGGGTAAGGAAATTATTTTGATTTTATCAATGAATTTCTTGTAGATCTGGTAAATATAATTTCGTGGGGCCAAATGGTCTATCAAAAGGTTCTTTAGGTCAGTAAGTCCTATATTTATGTTGCTAAGTCTGCTTTAAGATATCCTAGACCGGGGTGCCTGGGTCCCTTGGCCTTTGGCTCAGCTCATGATCCCAGGGTCCTGGGATCAAGCCCCATATTGGGCTCACTACTCAGCAGGAAGTCTGCTTGCCTCATGCATTCTCTCACTCACACTCTCAAATAAATAAAATCTTTAAAAAAAAAAAAAGAAAGGTATCCCAGACAGCACTGGGTATTATAGGTAACTAATGACTTGTTTAGCACTATATCAAAAATTAATGATGTATTATATGTTGGCTAACTGAACATAATAATAATAAAAAAGAAGATATCCTTGACAGAGATACCATGATATACTAAAAAGAGTAACAGGTAAGGGAAAAAGTACTCCTGGGTACTGGTTCTGGTTCCATCATTGACCAGCTCTGTTACCAGACAAAGCCCTTTTCATCATTGAAAACGCGTTTACTCAATATTATATGGGAGATCCAGACTAGACAGTCTTGAGTCTTTTCCAGATCATCAGTCTATGAAGTGCTCATCTTTCTTGTAAAAATCCCAAGCAAGGCAATTGCATACCTTCCTGATTCTGGCATTCCTCAACCTGTGGAATCAATTAACATCTTGTGTATACCCAAGTAGCTTAGGATATGAGATAAAAGAAAGTTGCATCATAAGGGAGAATTTGAAGTGGGCCTCAATCTATGCATCTTCATCAGTTGCTTTATTATCTTGGCCCTGGTGTATGGAAAGCAAGCAGTATACTGACTAAGCACACAGGCTCTGGAGTCTTCTGGTCTGAACTGGATTTCAAGATTTCCCACTTATGTATTTATTAACAAACCTTGGTTATCTTCTTGGGTTTAGGACCTACCTCATCAAGAAGTTGAGAGATCAGTTGAGACACTCCATAGAAATAACATCTTCCTCCTGCTTTTCTATGGATACTTTGTTTCTAAGACCTATCCCTAGGGTGATAACTGCTCATGTTACAAAGGCTTCCCTTTGATATTGGTTTGCAATGGAAGAGTGTTTTGAGTTCTTTTGGGTCTTTTTTTTCTTTTTTTAAAGACTTTATTTATTTATTTGACAGACAGAGATCACAAGTAGGCAGAGAGGCAGGCAGAGAGAGAGGAAGGGAAGCAGGCTCCCTGCGGAACAGAGAGCCTGATGCGGAGCTCAGTCCCAGGACTCTGGGATCATGACCTGAGCCAAAGGCAGAGGCTTTAACCCACTGAGGCACCCAGGCATTCTTTTGGGTCTTACTGAAGCAGGAGAATGGGGTTCTTGACTCATGCAGTTGAAGAATGAATCTTTTAGACAAAGGAGAGTGGGAAAAGTGATAGTTTTATTAAGGGAGGATACAGAAAAAGCCCTCAGGAGTGAGAGGGATCCTGACAGTGTTGCCAGCATGAGCCTCCATTGACAGTCTTTTATTTAGAACCAACTAGGGAGCTTGTGGTCTTATTCTTCTGACATCTTGGTTTGAGCAAGACTTATAATAACCTCTTTTTAAAAAAAAAAAAATTCATTTGCAAGAAGAAGGGAGGAAGATCTTGAGGAGAGGGGAGGGATTGAGGGAGAAGCAAGTTCTCTGCTGAGCTGGGAGCCTGATGCAGGGCTATATCCCAGGACCTTGGGATCGTGATCTGAGCTAAAGGCAGACACCCAACCTGAGCCACCCAGGTGCCCTGGTGATAACATTTGTACTGGCTTACTTCTTTCAGGGTCTGGTTATTCTTTGTTGGTCAGAGGTGACTGTCATTAAAAAAAAAAAAAAACCAAAAACCAACATACACACACACACACACACACACACACACACACACACCTAGGACAGGGTGGCCTGGTATGTTCCCTTATCTCTGGTTTTTTCACACATCCACATTTTTGGGATTTCTATGAGCCTGATCCCATAACTCCCTACTTATCTCTCCCTGCCTAGCCCCACTTGTCCCTTAGTCATTGTAAGTTGTTAAATAGTACTACATTTCTTTATTCTACAAATATTTATTCATACTTCAGTATGTTTCTTAGAGTTTAATGAACAGCAGAACTGAAGAATGTTTGTAAGCCTGGTTTCCCTCTTGCCTAATCTAGAGTTTATCTGACTTCTTGTTGATGGGTGGCAGTGTTTAAATGCTTGGTGCCCTGCAGAACTTCTCCAAATATGAAGAGTTGGAAGTGAGAGAAAGTGTATGTGGACACCAGACAGGCTATTCCTCTCCAACAGGGCTTCTGGGAAATTCACTGAAAAAAAGGTGTAAGCCGAGAATGTAAACATGGCTGAATCCTGGAGGAAAGCAGACTTTTAATATGTATGAAAATATTTAAGGATGAAAAGAGCCCTGCCTTTCAGGGTTAAACATCTGTGGTTTTATTTCTTTTCTTCCCAACTTTTAGATCGTATCTCCCTCCTATCCTTAGATCCCCATCCTTGAAGGCTATCAGTTTTGTTCCACTTCCTGTCCTTCCTTTTCTCAGTACTATGTAAAGAATGCTCCAAAACATGCATTTAAATGTTTATGTAGTACTTACTTTATTATACTAATAAATCTTCTTATTTGCCAAAGGCCCATAGTGGATGTGAAGACTTTATATGTAAATTAAGAAAACACTCTGTCATTTTAATTATAAAGAACTCTATTAGGAACAAATAAGTGCTGGATGATAGACTGGGAAGGGGGTTTTCTTTAGT
Source organism: Lontra canadensis (assembly GCF_010015895.1). NCBI lineage: Eukaryota > Metazoa > Chordata > Mammalia > Carnivora > Mustelidae > Lontra > Lontra canadensis. The sequence goes on from NW_022630997.1 coordinate 10,475,154, forward strand.
TATTTCCAAAGGTCCAAAAACAACAACCCAGGGTTGTTGTTCCATGGGCTCCAATCTGGTGGAACTTCCATAGCCTCAGCAGGAAAAGTGGGGATCAGTCCTTTTCTACATGGGATTTAAATACTCTTTCCAACCCAGCTGTCATCTAAGTAAAAACATGTATCATTGAAACACATTGAAGTTTTCCATAAAGAATTGTAGTCTTTTCAATGGTATGGTGGTTCTCAAATCTGGCTTTATATTAGAATCAAGAGAGGAGCTTAAAACATCTCTGATGTCTGGGCCTCATCCCAGAAAAGAAAAAATAATTAAAAGTTGGTAGATATAGGGTCTTATCAGTATCTTTTAAAAGCTTCCAGGTGATTCTGTTTTGCAGGCCAATACTGAACAAATTGCATTCTAAGGAATACGTTTGAAAAAAGCAAAGGATAGTTTAGGAGCATTGCTGGACCAAGTAGAAATTTCTCAGTCCTTCTTTGTTACACAAAAATTCCAGTATATACATGTAATTCAAAGATCGTTTCATTGTCAGATACACAAACATGCTTGGAGATCCACACAAATAGCCCAGGTATATCTGAGGTATATGACACACAGTCACAGTCTAGAATGCTCTCTGGCACAAGCATATAGCATAGACACACACATTTACAATAGAGGTGCACAGGTGCACACACAAACACAGATACATGCAAAGATACAGATTTGGTGTGTTAAGATACACAACAAACAAAGGGATGGCTGGGGGCTCAGGTGGTTAAGCATCTGCCTTTGGCTCAGGTCAGGATCTCAAAGTCCTGGGGTGGAGCCCTGCATTGGCTCCTTGCTCAGTGGGGAGTCTACTTCTCCCCTGTCCCTCTTTCCCTCCCTTGTGCTCACTCTCATACATGTTCTCTCTCAGATAAAAAAATCTTTGTTAAAACAGAATACTCAAACAAATAAACAAAAACAAAACCCAGAATACTCATTCTTCTTGAGCACAGATGGAACTTTCTCCAGAATAGACCACATACTGGGTCACAAATCAGGGCTCAACTGATAGCAAAAGATTGAGATTATTCCCTGTGTATTCTCATACCATGATGCTTTGAAACTGGAACTCAACCACAAGAAAAAGTTTGGAAATTGGAATTCAAACACTTGGAAGCTAAAGACCACCCTGCTTAAGAATGTTTGGATCAAGCAGGAAATCAAAGAAGAACTTAAACAATTCATGGAAACCAATGAGAATGAAGACACGTTGGTTCAAAACCTATGAGATACGGCAATGGCGGTCCTAAGGGGGAAATACATAGCCATCCAAGCCTCCCTCAAAGAAATAGAGAATCCAGAATACACCAGCTCTCTTTACACCTTAAAGAACTGGAAAATCAACAACAAATTAAGCCAGCCCCACACACAAGAAGGGAAGTAAGCAAGATTAGAGCACAGATCAATGAGAGAAACTAGAGATAGAGTAGAACACATCAACAAAGCTAGAAGCTGGGTTTTTTGGGAAAGAATTAATAAGATTGATAAACCACTGGCCAAACTAATCCAAAAGAAAAGAGAGAGGACCCAAATTAATAAAATTATGAATGAAAAGGGAGAAATCACAGCTAAGACCAAGGAAGTAGAAACAATCATCAGAAATTATTATCAACAGTTACATGCCAATAAGTCTAGCAACCTAGATGAAATGGATGCATTCTTGGAAACCTATAAACTTCCAAGACTGAATAAGGAAGAAATTGACAACCTGAATAGACCAATATCTAGTAACGAGATTAAAGTAGTGACCATAAACCTCCCAAAAAAAAAAAAAAAGAGCCCAGGACCTGATGGATTCCCTGGAAAATTCTACCAAACATTCAAAGAAGAAATAATACCTATTCTTCTGAAGCTGTTTCAAAAAATTGAAACAGAAGGAAAACATCCAGACTCTTTTTATGAAGCCAGCATTATCCTGGTCCCCAAACCAGGCAAAGACCCCACTAAAAAGGAGAATTTCAGACCAATATCCCTGATGAATATGGATGGGATTTAAATACTCTGTCCTACCCAGCTGTGATCTAAGTAAAAACTAGATTTTCAACAGCTGTGATCTAAGTAAAAACTAGATTCTCAAGAAGATCCTAGCTAATAGGGCCCAACAGTACATTAAAAAGATTATCCACCATGACAAGGTGGGATTTATCCCTGGGATGCAAGGGTGGTTCAACATTTGCAAATCAATCAATGTGATAGAACAAATCAATAAGAGAAGAGAGAAGAACCACATGGTCCTCTCAATTGATGCAGAAAAAGCACTTGACAAGATACAGCATCCGTTCCTGATTAAAACACTTCAAAGTATAGGGATAGAGGGAACATCCCTCAATTTCATAAAATCTATCTATGAAAAACCCACAGTGAATATCATCCTCAATGAGGAAAAGCTGACAGCCTTCCCTTTGAGATCAGGAACACGACAAGGATGTCTACTCTCACCATTCTTATTCAACATAGTACTAGAAGTCCTAGCAAGAGCAATCAGACAACAAAAACAAATAAAAGTTATTTACATTGGCAAAGAAGTCAAACTCTCTTTCTTCACAGATGACATGATATTTTATATGGAAAACCCAAAAGACTCCACCCCCAATCTACTAGAACTCATACAGTAATTCAGTAATGTGGCAGGATACAAAATAAATGTACAAAAATCCATTGCTTTCTTATACACTAACAATTGAAAATATAGAAAGGGAAATTAGAGAATCGATTCCACTTACTATAGCACCAAGAACTATAAGATAGCTGGGAATAAACCTAACCAAAGAGGTAAGGGATCTGTACTTGAAGAACTACAGAACACTCATGAAGAAATTGAAGAAGGCACAAAAAGATGGAAGAGCATGCCATGCTCATGGATCGGAAGAATAAACATTATTAAAATGTCTGTACTCGGGGTGCCTGGGTGGCTTAGTGGGTTAAAGCTTCTGCCTTCGGCTCGGGTCATGATCCCAGGGTCCTGGAATTGAGCCCCGCATCGGGCTCTCTGCTCAGCGAGGAGCCTGCTTCCTCCTCTCTCTCTGCCTGCTTCTCTGCCTACTTGTGATCTCTGTCTGCCAAATAAATAAATAAAATCTTTAAAAAATATTTTAAAAAAATGTCTGTACTGCCTAGAGCCATGTATACTTTCAATGCCATCCCAAATAAAATTCCACCAGCATTTTTCAAAGAGCTGGAACAAACAATCCTAAAATTTGTATGGAATCACAAGAGACCCCGAATGGCTAAGGAAATCCTGAGAAAAGAAAAACAAAACTGGAGACATCGTGTTGCCTGATTTCAAGCTTTACTACAAAGTTGTGATCACCAAGACAGTATGGTACTGGCACAAAAGCAGACACATAGACCAGTGGAACAGAGTAGAGAATCCAGATATGGACCCTCAACTCTGTGGTCAAATAATCTTCAACAAAGCAGGAAAAAATGGAAAAAAAACAGTCTCTTCAATAAATGGTGCTGGGAAAATTGGACAGCTATGTGTAGAAGAATGAAACCTGACCATTCTCTTACATCATACACAAAGATAAACTTGAAATGGATAAAAGGCCTCCATGTGAGGCAGGAATCTATCAAAATCATAGAGGAGAACATAGGCAGTAACCTCTTTGACATCGGCCACAGCAACTTCTTTCAAGATATGTCTCCAAAGGCAAAGGAAACAAAAGTGAAAATGAACTTTTGGGACTTGATCAAGATCATGAGCTTCTATACAGCAAAGGAAACACTCAACAAAACAAAGAGGCAACACACAGAATGGAGGAGATATTCGCAAATGACACTACAGACAAAGAACTGATATACAAGATCTATAAAGAACTCCTCAAACTCAACACACACAAAACAGATAATCACGTCAAAAAATGGACAGAAGACATGAACAGACACTTGTCCAAAGAAGACATACAAATGGCTAACAGACACATGAAAAAATGTTCATCATTAGCCATCAGGGAGATTAAAATCAAAACCACACTGAGATATCACCTTACACCAGTTAGAATGGCCAAATCAACAGGACAGTAAACAACAAGTGTTGGAGAGGATGTGGAGATAGGGGAACTCTCTTACACTGTTGGTGGGAATGCAAGTTTGTGTAGCCACTTTGGAGAACAGTGTGGAGATTCCTTAAGAAATTAAAAATAGAGCTACTCTATGACCCTGCAATTGCACTACTGGGTATTTACCCCAAAGATACAGATGTAGTGAAAAGAAGGGCCATCTGTATTCCAATGTTCATAGCAACAATGGCCACAGTCACCAAATTGTGGAAAGAACAAAGATGCCCTTCAATAGATGAATAGATAAAGAAGATACGGTCCATATATACAATGGAGTATTATGCCTCCATCAGAAAGGATGAATACCCAACTTTTGTATCAAAATGGACAGGGTTGGAAGACATTATGAGTGAGTGACATAAGTCAAGCAGAGAGAGTCAATTATCATATGGTTTTGCTTATTTATGGAGCATAAGGAATAACACAGAAGACATTGGGAGATGGGGAGGAAAAGTGAGTTAGGGGAAATTGGAGGGGGATATAAACCATGAGAGACTTGGACTCTGAAAACAAACTGAGGGTTTTGGAGGGGAAGGAGATGGAGGGTTGTGTGAGCCTGGTGGTGGGTATTATGGAGGGCATATATTGCATGGAGCACTGGGTGTGGTGCATAAACAATGAATTTTGGAACACTGAAAAAAATTAATTAAAAAATCTTTGTTAAAAAAAGATACACAACACTCAGAAAGACAAATATAAACACAGAAACAAATAACACTTACTTGTGTAGATACAGTTCTAAGCACACAGACTTGCTCACAATAAAAACATTAAAGGATTCACACACAGAATCATCCATAGACCCAGAAGAACAAGACAGGGGGCTGTAAACAGACAAGAAGTGAGAGACACATTAAAAAATTGACCTTGGATGTTTTTACCTATTTGCTTGGAACATCAATGGGGATTATCTGCTGCCTCTCTAGGGATATGGTTTGGTCCAGCTCAGTGCCCACACATCCCTCACTTATATGGCTATTGTGCAAGGTAAGATGGCCACTGTAGTCTTCAAGGGGGAAACCACTCAATCTACCAATGAAAAAGGAAGTTCTATTGAAAGTTTTCTTTCTCAGTGTGGAGTGCTGATAGACACATTACTAGCAGAACAAATGAGCTCTAAAAATAATATATAATATTTGAGTGGCATCACACATTTCTCATGTACTCTCATACCTTCAAACTAATTTTATTATACCCACATTTGTAAGTAGCTTTACAGGTTTGATCTTAATCTCATTTGATCCTCTGAGCGATCAGCTGGATGGGTAGATTTATCACTTTCATATTGTAAGATTAGAATTGACATGTGATTATTCTTTTTCTCTGGAAAAGAGGTTCAGAGAGATTACCCTAGTCAAGGATCCTAGGACAAGCCCAGTTTCTAGTTCAGGTCAATTTCACCTTGACAATGAGCTATGTAAGTCTTGACCGGGTGTAAAAGGAGAAATATAACTTAGATACTGAAGACCCAGCTCTGGAAATAAGACAGGAGTATGATGTCTCAAATAGACTTAGCATCAAGTGCTCACCCCCTAAAATGCAATGGATGTGTATACCTGAGATATGTGTAACTATTCTTTTTAACACAGCTTGATGCCATTATGATAGATTCAGAACACATTGCATCCTTGCCTATTGGGTGTTGAGATAATCAGGACTTTGTGGGGAGATTTCTTTCCATTTGTTGTTTTCTATAAACCTGTCTGGATGGAAATAAAACTGGTTGGGAAGGTATCTGGTCACACTGACATGTGAAATAATCTTTTAAACCTCTCCTCTATTTGGACTGTGGAGATAGCTATGGGTTCAAAGGTGTGGTTATAAGATTTCCCACCAACCAGCATACAACTGTGGATTTACTGGTCAGTTATCATGTGCTTTTCTCTGAGATTGGATCTGTCCGAGACGCTAATGGGAATCTCTTTACTCGAAGAGTTTCAGTTTTTCTTTAGTAGACAGTTAGTGATTAGAAATTACAAAATGCTTGGACAAAAATATAGACAGACCAAAGGCCAATGAGATGAATTCAGTGTAGAAAAACTGTTTGGCTTTAAACAAATTACCTTAAAATGAATTACTTTCCAACATGTAGAAATATTATTAAAATAGCAATACAGATTCCAAACAATATTTATATTTGTATCATTTCAAATGGTTAGAAACTCTGAGCCTGCACTTCCACATGGCAAAGACTGTTAGGAACTGTTCCAGTCTCTCTGCTTTCTATTGCCTTAACTCATTTTTATTCATCCATTTGGGTTGCCTTCCTGGTGCTAGAGGTCTATAGGCTTATTATCTCTAATTAAGCAATAATTAAATCCAAACCTGATGATTGATGCCTTGGGAATCTAGGGAGGAGAAGGTCAGTGAGGGCTGGAATAGTCAGAGGAAGCCTCACAAAGGAAGTGGGAACTAAGTTGTCCTATTAAAAAAAAAATCAGGATGTAGACAAGGAGAGGAATACATGCAGGGTATTTTAGCACAGTATTCCCAAGAAACAGCAGAAAATAAGAAAATGCAAAATAAATTATAGATGGATTAAAGTTCTACACATGAAAATCAACCCCTAAAACGTGATGAGGCCAATGTAGGAGCCTATCTTTATGATAACAGGACCTGGAAAGACATTTTTTTACATCAGACACAAAAATCACAATCCATTAAAAAATCATGTTTGAGGGGTGCCTGGGTGGCTCAGTGGGTTAAGCCTCTGCCTTCGGCTCAGGTCATGATCTCAGGGTCCTGGGATCAAGCCCCGCATCGGGCTCTCTGCTCAGCAGGGAGCCTGCTTCCCCCTCTCTCTCTGCCTGCCTTTCTGCCTACTTGTGATCTCTGTCTGTCAAATAAATAAATAAAATCTTTAAAAAAAATCATGTTTGAACTTTTGAAAATTAAAAATATTTTGATCAAAATAGAAATCAGACTTGGAATAATTACCTACTATGAATGACACTAGCAAATAATTATATAAAGATTTACAAAGAATTTGTATAAATCAATGTGCAAAAGGCAAGTCAACAAAAAGGGCACAATTTAATGAAAATGCCATTCAAAAAAGAGGAAACAAATAATAAAGAGAGAAAAGCATCCTCACCTCTCAAACTCTCTGGGTACATAAATTAACAGTGAAATGTCATTCTCTAATGTATGTACAAAATTTTAAGCAGTTGGTAATCATGGGGGGGAAGGTAGTAACGTAAAACTAGTGGGAATGTGAACTGGTAAAATCCTTTTGATTGCAAGCTGGCAATATTTTGTAAATTTGAGTATGCATTATATACTTCTGAAGCACTTTTGTGTTTGTGTCCATTTGTCCTAGAGAAATTATTTCATATTTGTGCACAGAACCATTTTGAAGAATATCCAATGTAGCATTGCATATAAAACCTAAAAGAGTGTTCCTCAGCAAGAAATAGCTATATTTAATAATAACTGGTGGTATACACACTCAAGGGAAAAACTACTGTAGTGAAAATGAATAGGCTAATAATACATATTTCAACTTAACCAAATTTTATAAAAGCAATGACTTCCAAACAGCACATATCATGTGGTACCCTTTATGTCAAATATGAAAACATGCAAAACACAACCCAAAAAAGGCTGAATGAACATTCTAGGGAGGGGGGAGTATTTTGGACTGGAAATAGGTTTTGTGGCAGAAGGTATGACTGTTCTGATCTCGCTCAGACTTGGAGGTGCCCGGAGTGGGACAGCCTGTGAAATACAGGCTCTATTGCTGGACTTTCAAGAATCCTTCTGCTTTCATTATCTGATCAAGCAGCCACTGTCCTCTTTTCAAAGCTGTTACCTGGGGGAAAATAGCTGTTATAGATTGATGTGTAAGACACTATTCATGTATGGTTACAAAACATTATCTGAAGGAAGATGAAAGTCTGCAGAGCAGTCAGCTCTGAAAGAAAGGAAAGGAAGAGTTACAAACCATTTTTCATTCTTCTTTCACCTGAGGGGAAGGTTTAGAAACTCACTCATTGAACTCATTCACTCAATCAAATAAATGTTACCTATTGCTTCACTATTTTCAGTGGGTTTCTAAACTGCGCTCTCTGCCCTTTGTACCTGTCTGCAGTCTCTGCCTCCTTCATACCAGAGGAATCTCCTAACAGCACACTTCTGAAAATTTATGGCCGGCTCTGTCCCCTCAAGATCCAGAGTCGGCATCCCCCAATATCTGGCTTCAGCTTCTCTTGCGAGGCTCGTGGGTTGCTCACTTCACAGAGGTTTGCTGAGAGTCCGTGTTGTGCAGCCTCCTTTGTGAACAGTGGGGGCTTGAGAAGAAGGACGAGGACACTTTCCTCAGAGTGTCCTTCCAGTGGGCGATTCAGACAGCAAACACTGAGCCCACAAGGAAGGTGATGGCCTGTGGCATAAATGCTACACATTCAGGAAAACAAGGTAGGGTGGTGGGAGAAGACCCCTTTGCCAAGATGATATCTGAGCTGAAGTCTGAGAGATCAGAAAGTCTCAGCCACGCAAACATCAGTGAGATAGGAGATGGATGTCTCTGTTTTCTTGCTTATACTCTGGCCTAGCTGGCCTCTTTGCCCAAAATACATTCTTTTCTTCCTGATTGTGGTGCTTTGGCTTAGGCTATTTCCTCCTTGTAGAACATATCAGATATCTCCTCCAGTATCCACCTGTGGGAGGTCCACGCCTTTTAGATCCCACTTCTTCTAAATGCTGTCTATCTGACCTCCCCTAGTTTAAGTGTCAGTGCTGGGATCCTCTCTTAGGACTGTCCCAATTACATGTGACAGACGCTTAGTCGGACTAAAAGTAAGCACACAATGGTGAAATTTGTTAATTTAGGGAAACACACCATAGAATTAGCAGAAGTAGAGCTAGTCCTAGGGATGCCTGTATGTTGGGATTTGTCCAAAGGGGGAAGTGCTTCCATGGATTGCATTTAGTCTGTTCCTGCTTTCTAAAAGCATCATCCCAAAAGTGCTGCTTTGCCTCAGCAGTGGCAGGGCCTTCTTGTGGCAGCAGGTGAATCCTGTTTACAGTTTTCCCAGCACATAGCTCCTCCATGCTTTCCATAGCATCCTCCCCCGCACCCTGCCATGAGTTCCCAGGTACCAGCACCACCTGCCTGGCAACCTGTTTGAAAATTCTAGGTCCAAGATCCTTGTCATCACTCTTTCAGGTTGAGTTTCCAGCACTGAGTAGCAAGCAGCCTCTCTTTGGAGGTCTGGGTCCTTCTCCATGATGCACCTGTCTCAAACACATGTATTTCAGCCTTCTTCTTTGTATTTCTAGATTGTCACATTATGGCTATTTAAAATCTATTAACTTTCTGTATTTCCACATTTTCTACAAAAGCCTTTGTATTCATATTCAGGAAAGAAATGAAAATAAAATAGAGGTACTCGGAGATACTAAGGAACTTTCACAAGGTTCGAATTGCTGAGTTTTAAAACTGTGACTTAAGCCCAGGTGTCTTATTTCCCAGCTATAACTCTCCTCTCAAGGCCATGCTTGCTTCCTAGTATGGCCTTGATTCCAGAAGAACTGGAATCACATCTGCCTTAGGTAATAGCACTTACTTTATACATATTCTTTGGCTTTGTTCACCGATACTTATTCACTAGCAGCAATGGAAGGCATGATAAGTCCCTTGGGTTGAGTACTCACGTTCTGTGTCTCTTGGCATTGAGTATGCACAAGGCTCACTGCTCTTTAGAGTGCTCTTCCACTGCTTGGAAGCCACACTAGCCTCACACATCCATCTGTAAATAGATCTAGCCTTTCTTCTGATGATGATCTGTACCCAACTCTTCTCCTTTTCAGGTAGTTTTAAACACAGTTTTGCAAGGTCAGAGTTTAGGTGAAAGGTTAATAAGCACTCAACCTAAAAGCAAAAGGCGCCAAAATGTTTTTCCTTAAAAAAAAAAAAAAAAAAAAAAGAAAAAATCAGCCATTGAACCTCTGGTAATAAGTTTATTAGCAAGTGCTAATAGGTTTGGCAAAGGTGCAGTTTTCCATTAGTGTAATTGAATAAAGATGGAGATTAAATGTTCTCCTCAATGTAGACTATGCCAGGCTGTCATTTCAGACATCCTTCTTTATTTTTATTTTCTAAGTTGAAATGCCCATGGGCTCAAAGCAGCTTGTTAAGAAGATACAACAGATAAAAGTCAATGACTGGAAGCCAGCAGGACATTTTCAAATAGTCTCTCTTTGAGGGGCAAGTTTTATTTTTATGTAAACTTTAATCCTCTTTCATCCTCCTCCACCTCCTTCTTGTTCCTCTTTGGGAAAATGGTCATTTGGCTATGCCATATTAATCCCAGCCCTCACCTTGTTTATGTGCCCGGGAGCCTCCCAGAAATGAGGTCCAGGACAGGAAAGGGTGAGGTGATAAACCACTGAGACCATATTTTCTTGAGTCACCACTGCTATGAACACAGCCACGCAGATGACTATATTGTGTATCTTTTTGCATACCACATTACATTTGCCTTTGCAAGGAATTGCACCATTTTATTTTTCCTCCATGCAATATCATGAAGTAGGGGGTGCAAGTATTATAATCTCTGTTTCACAGATGAGGGAACTTGAGGATCAGAGGAATTAAATGAGTTGCCATCCTTTTCAGCTCTAATTTCGGGAAATCATTGGGCACTCCGATGCCCAAATAATTTTGATATACTACAGACTGTGTCACTCCTGTCAAAATCCTCCCACTGCCAATGAAGTAAAATATAAACTCCTGAGTGTGACTTGCCATATTTTCTTGATCTAACTATTTGTACCTCTCCTAATCTTCTACAACCTTATATTGGGATCTCTCACTGAAATCATTTATTAATGATAACTAATGTATGGAACACTATGATCTAGGCACTTAATAAATGCTTTAGGTAAATAACCTTATTACAAGTATGTGAGGTAGACACTATTAAGATCTCCTTCTTGTAGATATTTTCACCCATTCATTCTACAAATATGTTCAGCCTGTCTCCTATATGACAGACTATACTAGATAAGAATACAATAGTAACAAAATGTACAAAAACCTATTAACTATTTTTTATATATATTGAAGTATTGTTGACATATTAGTTTCAGGTTATAACCCACTGATCTGACATTCTATACATTACAAAATACTCACTACAATAAATGCACTTACCCTCTGTCATAGAAAATTATTACAATATTAGTGACTATATCTCCTATGCTGTACTTTTCATCTCCATGACTTATTTTATAACTGCAGGTTTGTACCTCTTAATTCCTTTATCTGTTTTGCCAATCCTCCACCCCCCTCCCTTCTGGAAATCAGCAATTTTTTCCTCCATATTTATGAGCTTTTTTTATCTGTATCTTTGTTGCTTTGTTTTTTTTTAGATTTCACGTATAAATAGAATCCTGTGGTGTTTCTCTTTCTCTGACATCTTTAACTAGCATAATACCTTCTAAGTCCATCTATGTTGTCACAAACAGCAAGATTTCTTTAATTTTTTATGGCTGAGAAATATTGTATATACTTATACCACATCTTCATTATCCATTCATCTATCAGTGAACATTTAGGCCTGCTTCCATATTTTGGCTATTGTAAACAGTTCTGCAATAAATACATGGGTGCCTATATCTTTTTGAATTAGTGCTTTTGTTTTCTTTGGGTAAACATAGAGAAGTGGAATTATTGGATCTTATGGTATTTCTATTTTTTTTTTAATTTTATGAGGAACTTCCATCTGTTTTCTATAGTGGTACACCAGTCTACAGTTTAACCAACAGTGTATGAAGGTTCCCTTTTCTCTACATTCTCACCAACACTTACTTCTTATTTTTTTGATGCTAGCCATTCTGACTGATGTGAGATGATATCTCGTGGTTTTGATTTGTATTTCCCTGATGAGTAATGACGCTGAGCGTCTTTTCATGTGTCTGTTGGCCATCTGGATGTCATCTTTGGAAAAATGTCTCTTCAGGTGTCTGCCCATTTATCATCTGATTAAAAATTTTTTTATGTCAGATTTTAGGGGTTCTCTGTATATTTTGAGTATCAACTTTTATTGGATATATCATTTGCAAATAACTTCTCTCATTTGGTAGGTTGCTTTTTTAGGCAAAATGTTTTTTAGCTTGATGTAAGCATAATAGTTTCTTTTTGTTTTAATTGCCCTTTTCTGGGGAGATATGCACAAAAATATTAGAAAGACTTTGGTGTTGTTACAAAGCCCAAAAGATTATTGCCTATGTTTTCTTTTGTGAGTTTTATCATTTTAGGTCTTATATTTTAGGTCTTTAATCTATTTTGAGTTTCTTATTGTGTATTTGGTATAAGAAAACTGTCCAGTTTCATTCTTTTGCATGTAGCTATTCAGTTTTCCCAACATCATTTATTGAAGAGATGTTTTCCCCCATTGCATATTCTTGCCTCCTTTGTTGTAGATTAATTAACCATATAAGCATGGGTTTATTTCTGGGCTCTCTATTTTGTTCTGCTGATCTCCATGTCTATTTTTATGCCAGTGCCATACTATTTAGATTACTATAGATGTGTAATATATCTTAAAATCTGGGATTATGATAACTCCAGATTTGTTGTTCTTTCTCAAGATTGTTTGGCAATCTAGAATCTCTGTTGTTCCATGTGAAATCTGTGATTATTTGTTTTAGTTATGTGAAAAATACTATTAGAATTATGGTAAGAATTGCATTGTATCTGTAGATTACTTTGGATAGTATGGCTATTTAATAATATTCTACCAATCCATGAGCAAAGTATAAATTTCCATGTATTTGTATCAACTTCAATTTATTTCATCAATGTCTATGGTTTTCAGAGTACAGGTCTTTTACCTCCTGAGTTAAGTTTATTCCTAGGTATGTTATTCCTTTGATATAATCACAAATGGGATTGTTTTCTTCTCTTTCTCCTAGTTCACTATTGGTGCACAGAAATGCAGCAGATATCTGTATATTGATTTTTGTATCCTGTACCTTTACTGAATTTATTTTTGGTACTCATAATTTTTTTTGGATACTAGCCCTTCATCTGATATGTCATTTGTGAATATCTTCTCCCATTCTGTCAGTTGTCTTTGGTTTTGTTGACTGTTTCCTTTGCTGTGCAAAAGCTTTGGAACTTGATGAAGTCCCAGTAGTTCATTTTTGCCCTTGTTCCCTTGCCTTTGGTGATGTCACTAGGAAGAAGTTGCTGCAGCTAAGGTTGAAGAGGTTGCTGCCTGTGTTCTCTTCAAGGATTTTGATGGATTCCTATCTCATATTGAGGTCTTTCATCCACTCTGAGTCTGTTTTTGTGTGTGGTGTAAGGAAATGGTCCAGTTTCATTCTTCTGCATGTGGCCGTTCAGTTTTCCAAACACCATTTGTTGAAAAGACTGTCTTTTTTCCATTGGACATTCTTTCCTGCTTTGTCAAAGATTAGTTGACCATAGAGTTGAGGGTCTATTTCTGGGCTCTTTATTCTGTTCCACTGATCTGTGTGTCTGTTTTTGTGCTAGTACCATACTGTCTTGATGATAACAGCTTCCTAATAGAGCTTGAAGTCTGGAATTGTGACACCACCAACTTTGGTCTTCTTTTTCAACATTCTTCTGGCTATTCAGGGCCTTTTACCATATACATTTTAGGATTATTTGTTCCATTTCTTTGAAAAAAGTTGATGGTATTTTGATAGGGATTACATTAAATATGTAGATTGCTCTAGGTAGCCTAGACATTTTCACAATATTTGTTCTTCCAGACCATGAGCATGGTACATTTTCCATTTCTTTGTGCCTTCCTCAATTTCTTTCATGAGTACTTTTTAGTTTTCTGAGTACAGATTCTTTGCCTCTTTGGTTAGGTTTATTCCTAGGTATCTTATGGTTTTGAGTGCAATTATAAATTATTAATTTCTCTTTCTTCTATCTTGCTGTTGGTGTGTAGAAATGCAACTGATTTCTGTGCATTGATTTTATATCCTGACACTACTGAATTCCTGTACAAGTTCTAGCAGTTTTGGAGTAGAGTCCTTTGGGTTTTCCAAATAAAGTATCATATAATTTGCAAAGAGTTTGAGTTTGACTTTGTCTTTGCTGCTCTGGATGCCTTTTATGTCTTTTTTGTTGCCTGATAGCCGAGGCTAGGACTCCTAGTACTATGTTGAATATGAGTGATGATAGTGGACATCCCTGGAATGTTCCTGACCTGAGGAGAAAAGCTGTAAGTTTTTCCTTATTGAGAATGATATTGTTGTGGGTTTTTCATAGATGGCTTTGATGATATTGAGGTATGTACACTCTATCCCTACACTTTGAAGAGTTTTGATCAAGAAAGGATGCTGTGCTTTGTCAAATGCTTTTTTAGCATCTATTGAAAATATCATATGGTTCTTATTCTTTCTTTTATTAAATGTATTATATCATATTGATTGATTTGTGGATGTTGAGCCAGGATGTTGCAGCCCAGGAATAAATTGCACTTGGTCATGGTGAATAATCCTCTTAATGTACTGTTGGGTCCTATTGCTTTGTATTTTGGTGAGAATTTTCACATCTGTGTTCATCAGGGATATTGGTCTATAATTCTCCTTTTTGATGGGGTCTTTGTCTGGTTTTGGGATCAAGGTAATGCAAGCCTCATAAAAGGAGTTTGGAAGTTTTCCTTCCATTTCTATTTGTTGGAACAGTTTCAGGAGAATAGGTATTAATTCTTCTTTAAATGTTGGGTAGAATTCCCCTGGGAAGCCATCTGGCCCTGGGCTCTTATTTGTTGGGAGATTGTTGATGACTACTTCAATTTCCTTACTGTCTATGGGTCTGTTCAGGTTTTCTATTTCTTCCTGGTTCAGATTTGGGAGTTTATATGGCCCTAGGAATGCATCGATTTCCAGATTGTCAAATTTGCTCATATATAATTGCTCATATTATGTTCTTATAATTGTTTGTATTTCTTTGGTGTTGGTTGTGATCTCTTCTCTTTCATTCATGATTTTATTTATTTGGGTCCTTTCTCTTTTCTTTTTGATAAGTCTGGCCAGGGGTTTATCAATCTTATTAATTCCTTCAAGGAACCATCTCCTAGTTTCATAGATTTGTTCTACTTTTTTTGGTTTCTGTTTCATTGATTTCTGCTCTGATCTTTATTATTTCTCTTCTCCTGCAGGGTTTAGGCTTTCTTTGCTGTTCTTTCTCCAGCTCCTTTAGGTGTAGGTTTAGGTTGTGTACTTGAGACCTTTCTTGTTTTTTGAGAAAGACTTGTATCACTATATATTTTCCTCTCAGGACTGCCTTTGCTGTGTCCCACAGATTTTGAAGAGTTGAGTTTTCATTATCATTTGTTTTGCTGAATTTTTCCAATTCTTCTTTAATTTCCTGGTTGACCCATGCATTCTTTAGATTGATGCTCTTTAGCCTTTAGTATTTGAGTTCTTTCCAACTTTCCTCTTGTGATTGAGTTCTAGCTTCAGAGCATTGTGGTCTGAAAATATGCAGGGAATGATCCCAGTCTTTTGGTACTGGTTGAGACCTGATTTGTCAGCCTGGATGTGATGTGAGCTATTCTGGAGAATGTTCCATGTGCACTGGAGAAGAATGTGTATTATGTTGCTTTGGGATGGAATGTTCTGAATACCTCTGTGATGTCTATTTGGTCCAGTGTGTCATTTAAGGCCTTTATTTCCTTGTTGATCTTTTGCTTGGATGATCTATCCATTTCAGTGAGGGGAGTGTTAAATTCCCCTACTATTATTGTATTAATGTCGACGTGTTTCTGTGATTTTGTTATTAGTTGGTTTATATAGTTGGCTGCTCCCATATTAGGGGCAGAGATATTTAAAATTGTTAGATCTTCTTGTTGGATAGACCTATTAAATATGATACAGTGTCCTTCCTCATCTCTTATTATAGTCTTTGGCTTAAAATCTAATTGATCTGATATAAGGATTGCCACCCCAGCTTTCTTTTGATGTCCATTAGCATAGTAAATTGTTTTCCACCCCCTCAATTAAAATCTGGAGGTGTCTTTGGGTCTAAAATGAGTTTCTTGTAGATAGCATGTTGATGGGTCTTATTTTTTATCCATTCTGATACCCTGGGTTTTTTGATTAGGGCATTTAGCCCATTCACATTCAGGGTAACTATTGAAAGGTATGAATTTAGTGCTATTGTATTGCCTGTAAGGTGCCTGTTACTGTATATTGTCTCTGTTTCTTTCTGGTCTACTAATTTTAGGCTTTTTCTTTGCTTAGAGGACCCCTTTCAGTATTTCCTGTAGGGCTGGTTTGGTGTTTGCAAATTCTTTTAGTTTTTGTTTGTCTTGGAAGCTTTTTATCTCTCCTTCTATTTTCAATGACAGCCTAGCTGGATATAGTATTCTTAGCTCCATATTTTTCTTGTTCAGTGCTCTGAATATATCATGCCAGTCCTTTCTGGCCTGCCAAGTCTCTGTGGATAAGTCTGCTGCCAATTTAATATTTCTACCATTGTATGTTACAGACTTTTGTCCTGAGCTGCTTTTAGGATTTTCTCTTTGTCACTAAGACTTATACGTTTTTGTCTTAGATGATGGGGTGTGGACCTATTTTTAATAATTTTGAGGGGGATTTTCTGTCCCTCCTGGATTTTGGTGCTTGTTTCCTTTGCTATATTAGGGAATTTCTCTACTATAATTTGCTCCAATATACCTTCTGCCCCCCTCTCTCTTTCTTCTTCTTCTGGGATCCCAATTATTCTAATAGTTTCTTCTTATGGTATTACTTATCTCTCAAATTCTCTCCTCATGTTCCAGTAGTTGTTTGCCTCTCTTTTGTTCAGCTTCATTAGTCTCCATAATTCATCTTCTGTATCACTAATTCTCTCTTCTGCCTCATTTATCCTAGCAGTAAGAGCCTCCATTTTTGATTGCATGACATTAGTAGGTTTTTTTTTTTTAATTTCAATCTGGTTATATTTTAATTCTTTTATTTCTCCAGAAAAGGATTTTATTTCTCCAGAAAGGGTTTCTCTAATATCTTCCATGTCTTTTTTGAGTCCAGCTATCACCTTGAGAATCATCATTCTGAACTCTAGTTCTGACATATTACCAATGTCCATATTGATTAGGTCCCTAGCCATTGATACTGCCTCTTTTTCTTTTCTTTTCTTTTCTTTCTTTTTTTTTTTTTTTGGTGGTGAGTTTTTCCACCTTGTTATTTTTTTCCAGATAAGAATATATTAATGAGAGAATAAAATACTAAAAGAGTGGCAAAGACCCTAGGAAAAATGTACTCTAACCAAATCAGAAAAGACCCAAAACTGGGTGGACAAGAAAGGGAGGAAAAGAAATTTTTAAAAAATATATAAATATAAAATATATAAATATATAAATATAAATATATATATACACACACATACATATGTATATATATATAATTAGACTGGTGAATAGAACAGAGACACCCACTTGATTTGGGGTGTATTTTTTTATTATTATTAATTTCTTTTCAGTGTAACAGAATTCATTGTTTATGCACCACACCCAGTGCTCCATGCCATAC
Source organism: Lontra canadensis (assembly GCF_010015895.1). Lineage (NCBI taxonomy): Eukaryota > Metazoa > Chordata > Mammalia > Carnivora > Mustelidae > Lontra > Lontra canadensis. Next base: position 10,492,763 of record NW_022630997.1, read on the forward strand.
GTGCCCTCCATAATACCCACCACCTGGCTCCTCCAACCTCCCAACCCCCGCCCCTTCAAAACCCTCAGGTTGTTTTTCAGAGTCCATAGTCTCTCATGGTTCATTTCCCCTTCCAATTTCCCTCATCTCCCTTCTCCTCTCCATGTTCCTCCTTGTTATTTGTTATGCTCCACAAATAAGTGAAACCATATGATAATTGACTCTCTCTGCTTGACTTATTTCACTCAGCATAATCTCTTCCAGTCCCGTCCATGTTGCTACAAAAGTTGGGTATTCATCCTTTCTGATGGAGGCATAATACTCCATAGTGTATATGGACCACATCTTCCTTATCCATTCGTCCATTGAAGGGCATCTTGGTTCTTTCCACAGTTTGGCAACCATGGCCATTGCTGCTATAAACATTGGGGTACAGATGGCCCTTCTTTTCACTACATCTGTATCTTTGGGGTAAATACCCAGTAGTGCAATTGCAGGGTCATAAGGAAGCTCTACTTTTAGTTTTTTAAGGAATATCCATACTGTTCTCCAAAGTGGCTGCACCAACTTGCATTCCCACCAGCAGTGTAGAAGGGTTCACCTTTCTCCACATCCCCTCCAACACATGTTGTTTCCTGTCTTGCTAATTTTGGCCATTCTAACTGATGTAAGGTGGTATCTCAATGTGGTTTTAATTTGAATCTCCCTGATGGCTAGTGATAATGAACATTTTTTCATGTGTCTGATAGCCATTTGTATGTCTTCTTTGGAGAAGTGTCTGTTCATGTCTTCTGCCCATTTTTTGACATGGTTATCTGTTTTGTGTGTGTTGAGTTTTTGATCTCTTAGAAGATACTACCTCCCAAAATTTTAAAGAAAGAACAACATATATACAAAAATAAGGGTAAACATGATGAAGGGATGGACTATAACTGTAATGATGAAAATTTAAAAAAATTCTAAAAAAGGAATTGATAAGTTGGTTGGAAAAAGAAAAAGAGGAGAGAATGTGCTCACCTTGAGACTAGAACAAAGCGATATGCTAGATTTAGGGTATATTTTGGTCTGTTGGAAGAAATTGTATCCCAAATTTTAAAGAAAAAACACTATATATATATACAAAAAATAAGGTTAAATATAATGAAGGGTGAAAATATGACTATAACAATGAAGGTTTAAAAAGTTTTTTTTTTTTTTAGAAAAGTATTATTAAGATATACTAGTTAAAAAAAATTTAAAAGAGCAAAGAGGAAAAGTAAAAAAAAAAATGAATAAGAAAAAAATAAAATTAAAAAAGATTTAACTTTGCAAGGTGAAAGGATCATGGGGAAAAAGCCATGAATTGTACATGTTGCTTTCTCCTAGCTCTGGAGTTCCGCTGTTCTCCTTGATCAGTGAACTTGGTCTTGGCTGGGTGTTCTTGCTGATCTTCTGTGGGAGGGGCCCATTGTGGTGATTCTCAAATGTCTTTTCCCGAGGCAAAAATTATACTGCCCTTGCCAAGGGCCAGGCTATGTAATCTGCTTAGGTTCGCTCTCAGTAGGTTTTGTTTCCTTAGTGCTTTCCATACTGCTTTGGAGGACAGGAATGAAAATGGTGGCCTCCCAATCTCTGGCCTAGAGGAGCTGAGAGCTTGGGGCTCCACTCCTCAGTGTGCCCTCAGAGAAAAGCAGTCAGTCACTCCTCTTTCCCTGGTCTCCGGCTATGCTCTGTGCTTACCTGGCCAAGCATTTCTATCTCTGGTGCACAGCTCCATTTAGATTCTCCAAACCCAGCAGACTTCTGCTACATGCTCAGAGGAAGAAGGTGGTCTTTCCAGATCTGCCACTTGTGGGGTTGCTGCTCGAAGAGCAGTGGATCGTGGTTTAAGGTAACCCCGACCTGAAAGCTCACCCCTCAGCTCTGTCTTTGTAGTCCACTTCCCTGCTCTGATACCTGGGACTCTTCCACACTTAGACACCTCCGATCTTTCTGTGACACTGTGGGACCTGAGGCCAACTGTCCCCATGAGGGCTCCAACCCCGTTTAGCCTCTGGAGTAATGTGCCTCAGTATAGCAGACTCCTAAAAGTTCTGAGTTTGTCCTCTGCTGCTCCACTGCTTGCTGGGAGCTGACCCTTCCCCCCATGGTCTATGTTCCTGTCATTTCGGATTCACTTCTCCATATGTCCTAACTTTCAGAAAGTGACCAATTTTCTGTTCCTATAATTGCTGCTCTTCTTCTCTTCTATCTCCTGTTGAGTTCGTAGCTGTTCAGAATGGTTTGATAACTATCTAGCTGAACTCCTGGGTCCTGATGTCATTTCTGCCTGCAACTCCTCCATCATTTTGCTTCTCTCTTCTTTATTCACTTTTTTTTTTTTAAAGATTTTATTTATTTATTTGACAGACAGAGACCACAAGTATGCAGAGAGGTAGGCAGAGAGAGAGAGAGGAGGAAGCAGGCTCACTGCTGATCAGAGAGCCTGATGCGGGGCTCGATCCCAGGACCCTGAGATCACGACCTGAGCTGAAGGCAGAGGCTTAACCCACTGAGCCACCCAGGCGCCCCCTTTATTCACTTTTTGAAGGATTTATTTTTGAATGGAATCATGGTATTTGTCTTTTCTTAGTAAGAGTTACTTCACTTAGCATAATACTATCCAGATCCATCCATGTTATCTCAAATGGTATGATTTCATCCTTCTTATGGCTGTGTAATATTCTGTAGTCTGTGTGTGTGTACCACATTTTTCTTATGCATTTGTCTATTGATGGACACTTAGGTTGCTTCCATGTCTTGACTATTGTGACTAGTGCCAATAAACACTGGAGTGCATACATCTTTTTGAATTAATGTTTTCATTTTCTCTAGGTAAATACCCAATAGGGGCATTATTGGATCATATGGTTATTTGTATTTTTAATTCTTTGGGGAAATTCCATACTGTTTTCCACAGTGGCTATACCAATTTATTTTCCTACTAAGAGGGCTTGAGGGTTCCTTTTCCTCCACATTTTCACCAACAGTCATTTCTTGCTTTTTGATTTTAGCCATTCTAACTGGTATGAGGTCAAACCTCATTATGGTTTTAATTTGCATTTCCCTGATCATTAGCGATGTCAAGTATCTTTTTTTTCTGAGTTTTTAAAAATAGGTTTTTATTTTAATTCTAGTATAGTTATTTAATTCTAGTATAGTTATTTAATTCTAGTATAGTTAACACAGAGTGAGTGATGATGAGCATTTCTTCATGTGTCTGTTGCTCATATGTATGTTTCATTTGGAAAAATACCTATTCAGATCCTCTGCCATTTTTTTTTTGTTTTTTGCTTTTTGGGGTTTTTTTTGGTGTTGAGTTGTATAAGTTCTTTATATTTTAGATATTAACTATTTACTGGGTATATTGTGCCCAAACATCATCTTCCAGTCAGTAGGTCATCTTTTTGTTTTTGTCTTTTTTTGTTTGTTTGGTTGATAGTTCCCTTTGTTGCGCAAAAGCTTTTTATTTTGATGCAATCTTAATAGTTTATCTTTGATGTTTTTGTTTCACTTGCCTCATGAGATGTATTTAGAAAAATATTGGTATGGCCAATATCAGAGAAATTATGACCTGTGTTTTCTTCTAGGTTTTTTATGATTTTACATCTCACATTAAGATCCTTAATCTATTTTATTTGTGGGTAGGGTGTAAAGAAGGGGTCCAATTTCATTCTTTTACATGTAGCTGTCAGTTTTCCTAGTAACGTTTACTGAATAGTTATCTTTTCCCCATTGTATATTCTTGCTTCCTTTGTCATAGATTAATTGACCATATAATTGTTTATATGGTTTATTTGGGGACCTATTTTTGCACCAGTACCATCGTTTTGATTGCTATGACTTTGTAATATATCTTGAAATCTGGAATTGTGATACCTTTAGCTTTATTCTTTCTCAGAATCACTTTGGTTATTCAGGGTCTTCTGTGGCTCCATACAAATTTTAAGGGTATTTGTTCTAGTTTTGTTAAAAATAATGTTGGTATTTTGATAGGGATTACACTGAATATGTAGATTGCTTTGGGAAGTATGGACATTTTGACAATATTCTTCCAGTTCATGATCATGAGATAGCTTTTAATTTGTCTCAATTTCTTTCATCAGTGTTATGTAGTTTTTGAGTACAGGTCTTTCACCTCTTTAAGCTTATTCATAGTTATTTTATTATTTTTGGGACAGTTGTAAATGGTGGGTTTTATTTATTTATTTATTTTAAAATTTCTCCTTCTGGGACTTTGTTAGTGTAGTTTTTCTTTGAAGAGGAGATGGAGCTCTATTTTGTAGTTCCATGTATAGTCAATTACTGGGTTTTATAAAATGCAATAATGTGCTTCTAAATCATTTAAAATAAAATAAATATAAACATAAATATTCATAAATTATTATTTTAAGTGCATTAAATTTACATAACAATGAAATCTGAAATGTATGAAATGCTATTTTCTGTTCATGCTAGTGGCTTAATTCCAATCATGTTTTATGAATGAGATCCCTGGGCAAAGAGGCCTACATTTCTTCATCTGATGGAGAAGATATGATTCCCATCTTCACACAGAACACACAGGATTAAGTAACAAACTGGTTTCAAGATGACCTGGAGAGACTGATTGCAGAGATTCTGGTGCACAAGAATTAGAATGATTGGAGTTAATACGATTGACTTGAGAAAGTTAAAATCTGCCTATCTTCTTTCAAAAGATAAATTATTAATGGAAGTTTTGACTCTTGAGGCTGTGTGCCTTGTGCCACCTTTTGATCAGCACCATCTCAGCTGTTCTGTTAGAAAAAAGACGATAATCTTGCCCAGAATTTTACTGGCCAAGCTTGTGGGTATACACATGCGTATGTGCACACACACCCCTTTTGGCAAGGCTTTTTTACTCATATATCATGTAAGTAGATATGCAACTTCACTCTTACTTTAGGTTTACTTTTGAATTACTTTCATTTGGGATCATGTGGCAAGCATTATATTTTCTTATATTTTCATAATCATATTACTTAAAACAGCCAGTTTATTAGGCTATGTTAATCCCCCAGGGAATAATTAATATCCATAATATGTCCCCCTTCAAACTGAGATTTAACTTCCAACTTCCAATTCACAATAAACTTCCGTTCTCATTTTTGCTTTTCCTACCCTATTCATGTGAGCTTGACCAATAACTTGACCTTTCTGAAGATCAGATTTTCAACCACTAAAAAATGACTATAATGCCGAAGTTCATAAAAATTCTTTACTCATTAAATGGGATGACAGTCTTCCTGTATCTCTGCCATATCTGCTGCTTTTCTTGTCACTATTTTTTTATTTTCAAGGAGGGCTAGCTATGGATGTTTGTAATCTTGTAAAGTGGACCAGTATAGCCTCACAGAAGAGGCCAAGAGCAAATTTAGGGAGATTGCAGTATGGGACAGGGGATTAATGGGAAAAAAAAAAAAAAAAAGGTGTCAATAAACAAGTCTTATGCAAGAAAGCAAACAATGGGGAGAGTATTGATTATGTTAGTACTACCAAAAATATGGCCTCCAGACTGTAAGATTCACCTCAGGTAATTGTTAAACATTGAGATTCCTTGTTCTCACTCAAGGCACTCTGAATCAAAACCTGTGGTGGGGTGGGAGTGGCTAGACTTGGAAACCAACTTTTTATATATTTTTATTTTTTTGATAAGCTCTGAGATTAATCCTATAGGACATAGAAATTTAAGAATCAGTAGCCTAAGATTTATTTATCACTGTGGTACATTTGAAGATAATACAAATATGTGCTATTGCAGCTGCTACCTGTCATGAATTTTTACTTCAGAAAAAGTAATTGGATAATCTCCCTTCGCTGCCCCCCTTACTTCTCCTATACCCATAAATGCACTTGGATAAAATGAACAGGGTTAACTCTAGCTTCCCCTGTAAGACCTAGGTTAGTGGAAAACAGCCTTGATACAAAAGCAAGTATTCCTTAAACCACTTTGAATCTTTTTGGAAAATAGGCCATTTCTTATAAATGAAATAGATAAACCTCAAAACCAAATATATTTTAGAAGCCTTAGGCTTCTGATTCTCTGATCCATGAACATCCTTCTTGAAATTTGTTGATCAGTGCTACATTATTGACTTTTTTTTTTTTTTGCTTTGGATAAGAAACATGCAGCAAAAATGTCCGTATGTTCAGCTGAAACCCATCAGAGTCAGGAGTAAAATCCTTTTGTAAAACAAAAAGAGTGAGAGGTGATCATTTTTTTTTTTTTTTAATGATTCTAGTATTATACTGAAGCCAAAGGAAAGTCTCCATTTTCACATTGAGTGTGTGACTTTTGTAGCTATGTGTTTACATACACAGCATCATGTAAAAAACCACACACTTCCTATGTAGAATCTGTTGTACCATTGTGGAAAAGCTAAAATTGTGGCAGGACTATCATGCTCGGTTCTATAAGATAATAGGCTAATGTCTGATGTTATTCCTCACTAAACTCTTTTGCTTTTCTTTGCTTTGTCTTTATTTTTTCTTTCTTTGTGTGTGTGTGTGTTATTTATTTTTTTTCCTTGATGAAGATAGAGATTTCTTTGTGCCATTTGGATACAAATTTAAAACAATGGAGTTGATGTCTCTGAAAAATGGAATGGATGAATAGTTGACTCTTTGCTCCTCTTTTTTTTTTTTTTAATGTCTCTCTGATTCTAATTTTTTTTTTTTTTCATTTGAGAATTTAATGGGTGTCAGGCCTTGGAGTAAATACTTTACATACATGTCCTTTTATTGCACAGAATCCCAGTGGGATATGTATACATGAATTTGGAAAGGCTGAATGAATTGCCCAGTTCTCCCAGCTAAAATAGGAAAATTTTATTTAAGTAAGTTTATTCATTAATTCATCTCCCAGATGTTTATAGCACACTTAAATTCCATTATTTTTGGTACTGGGGGTATAATAGTGAAGAAAAGAGAAATAGTTTCTGTTTCCTCGGACTCTATACCCTGGTAGGGAAGAAAAGTATTGTTTTAGTAAAACAAGGCAAGTATAATCAAGGGCTGTTGAAAAGAGTAACGCAATAAAGAGAGGGTAGTAGAGCAGTCCCATTACTTTGGATGTAGTAGCCAAGGAGACCCTTTCTGTGCACTTAATTTGTTGAGTGAATGAAGTAAGAAACCATGTGGACTTCTGGAGAGTGAAATTTATCAGCATGGTATATAGTGTCCTATAGGAACTGGCCCTGGAACTCTCTGAAGTCCCACACCCTTCCTCTATCTCTTGAAGCTCCAACCCAGCTTGAACATCTCCTGTTCTGCAATGAGCTCTGTGCTTCCTATTTCAGAGTTTTCGTCCATGTTCTTCCCACTTTCTTCTGCTTGAATATCCCCCAACCAAATTCTTTGGGCTGCAATATTTTCCTATTTTTGGGCATGTTTTCAAATATTTCCCACAGTAAGAACAGTAGAAAAAATGGAAGTAGGACTCTTCTTCTGCATGGCAGACTGGAAGAGCAATGGGTGGTGTTGGGGGAGACCATGTGAGGTGCTAAAGGTCGACTACTGCTATTTGTAGATGTTATGTTCTGCTCTAGTCAGTACTTGGTCACATATTTATGCTGATCTTACTTTAGTGCAAGAAATGTAGTATTTGTTTTTGATGGTCTCTAAATCTAGAATCAAAGCACTGCCCTGTTATGTCAGTCTATGTTTCCATCATTTCTGTGTGTGTGTGTTCTTGTGTTTTTATGTTTGGTCAGGGGTGATTTATGAGAAAACATTTTTAAAATATCAGGACTCTGCCTAGTTATGTGTAATTTCTCTTAATCCATATGGACCAATTGCTCTCTATCATTTATCTATTTATCATCTGTTTATCAGTTTATCTATTTATTGAGGGCAGAAAGACAGAGGGAGAGGGAAAGAGAGAATCTTAAGCATTCTCTTGAGAAACCCTTAACACTCAGCATGGAGCCTGACGTAGGACTTCATCTTACAACCAGTCATGAACCAGTCAGTTCATGACTTGAGCTGAAATCAAGTCAGATGCTTAACTGAGTCATCCAGGTTCCCCTCACATCTATTATTTAAAACTTCATTGAATCAGCTAGCAAATTTGACTGTCATCTCTAAGATTGATATTTCTCTAGCTGAAGTGGTATTTTCACTGCTTCCCTCTATACTAAATCTCTCTTGGTTTTGTGACTGGTGTCTTAGAATATCTTTTTCAATCTGGTAAGCAAGAAAGAGCACTAGAGTGTAACTCAGGAGACAGAATCTCTGTTTTTTTATTCCCACCTTGCTGGATAAATTTGGGAGAGATCCATCTATCTTTGGATCTCAAGTTCTTTATATGAATAATGGGATAAAAAACCTGATATTTATTCAAGTAATTTAAAGTTATTATGCTTCACTAGACTAATAATTGTGAAAGATGGTTTCATTATTGTGGACTTAAGTGCCATTCCTTCCTAACTTTAATTCTTCTCTATAGTCTATTATTGTTATTATTATTATTGGTATTGTTGTTAATATCATCACTAAAATAATATGTGAGTATTAAAAACAAATCCAGTATTATCAAAAGCCCCATGATGAAAAGTTCCCACTCCACTAAACCCCAGATATAATCTCATTCCCTGGATATAACCAGTTTTAATCACTTTTATTTTTGTATGTTTATATCAGTGTTTCAGTACTATTTTTCTATATCTGTCTTGATGAATTTACTTCATTCATTCTATTTATATTTTATAATTTTCTCCATATCCCTTTTTCCAAATGCCTCTATTCTCTCTATATCACACATGAAGAAACTGAGTCTGAAGAAAATAGATATTTTCTTTCATTTCTAACTTCCAGGTATCCTGTCTAGGAACAGCATTGCTCTGAGGCCAAAGGGCAGCCTGCTGCTCTCAGTAACTTTGGTTTCCCTGAGGGATTGCTTTCCTTTGGTTGTTTACCCTATTGTGGGGAAAAAAGGAAAACACACACACAGAACATTTTGACAAGTTATATCCTCTAATCACAAGAAACCTGCTGCCCTATTTAATCACAATTTAATGGTTTTTGAGCTCTAGTAAATTTGAATCTTCTTTGACTTAATTTTTTTCCCTTATGTACCTTTACTTAATAATATTAACATACATAATTGCACTTGAACTTTTGCAACTGTCCAAATAAATGAAATGAAACACAAATTTTATTATCTTTCCCGTTGCCTCTGGGTTTGTTTTGCAAACCAGTTACTCACAAACTGAGGCATTTCACTTTTTGCTTTTGGGCTGTGGATAAAAATGGCATAAATCAATGCCTCATTCTCATCTGGAATCGCATAGGAAGAGTGTTCCTCAAGAAGAATAGAATTATTAGAGAAGGAAGACATCTCTCATAAGGAGAAATGAAAGCATGCCTTAAATTATACAAAAAAAGATTCAGGGGAAATTAATGATCAGTGTGGAGAAAATAAGATATCCCTGTTTACTAAAGATGACAAAACACAAAGAAATATTTTACCTGGGTGAAGTTAAAAAAAAAAAAATTACTGAAGCACAGAATTTAACTCACAAGAGGAATGGTTAGCAAAAACAGCACCATCAGATTAAAAGAATAATTTAAGATAAAATATTAATTAAGGGATAAATTAGCTGGTTTAAAATTTGTCTCTTCAGCTACCCACTAAAAAACATTTTTGTAATAAGGATTTACTTTCTTGAGGCTTTTATAAAGAATATTGATAGAAAATTACAATGTTATGCACAAGAGGAAGCATATAATATGAGAACAATACTCTTAGTGGACTAGTCTTTATTTTCAGTGTGCTTTGATATTTGTTACCCAATTTGAATTTCATGACAACTTCATGAAATAGGCAGATATTAGTGTCCATATATTGTAGACGAGTAAAAACGCTTCATAGACTGAATGACATGTCCATAGTGAATCAGCAGCTAAGTCTGGACTAGAATCCATTTTTTTAGAAGAAATTTCTAATCTTTATTCTATTTTTACAAGAAATAAGCTCTAGGTAAAGCTAGGAAAACATAGCTTTTTTTTTTTTCACTTATCATCCTTTATCTTTCTTAAAATTGAAATTTCATTTCTCCAAGAATTTATTATTTTTTTTAAAGATTTTATTTATTTATTGACAGAGAGACAGTGACAGAGAGCATGAGAGAGAAGGTCAGAGGGAGAAGCAGACTCCCCACTGAGCAGGGAGCCTGATGCGGGACTTGATCCTGGGATTCTGGGATCTTGACCTTAGCCGAATGCAGTTGTTTAACCAACTGAGCCACCTAGGTGCCCCTCTCCAAGAAGTTCTTTATAAATTCTCTTATTTTATCATTATATCTCCTGTAACTGATAAGATTCCGAGTCACCTTATTTTCCTGTGTTGCTTATTTAGTTTTGTCTTTTCCTGTTCTTTCTTCTTTCTTCTCTGTAGGTTGTAAGCACTACTAAAGCAGAAATGGGGAAGGCAATGTAACTTGGGTGTTTAGAGCTTGGGTATATAATTAAGTCAGATCTAGAATCAAATCCCATTCTGGCACTTCACATTGTTGACTTTCAATAACTTATATAGACACTGAGCTTCATGTTCCTATAAAATAATACCTACATATAATTGGCATTAGATATTTAAAATTACCCATCCATTACCCATTTCTTTCTTTTTTTTTTAAAGATTTTATTTATTTATTGAACAGACAGAGATCACAAGTAGGCAGAGAGGCAGGCAGAGAGAGAGGAAGGGGGAAGCAGGCTCCCTGCTGAGCAGAGAGCCTGATGCAGGGCTTGATCCCAGGACCCTGAGATCATGACCTGAGCAGAAGGAAGAGGCTTTAACCCACTGAGCCACCCAGGCGCCTCCATTACTCATTTCTGATGGGGCTGCCAATCATGGGACTTCGCTCTATGGCCTTTAAGGTTAAATATGTGACTTGAACTGGCCAGTAAGGGACCTTCACTCTCTTGGTTATGGTAATTGGTTAATAGATAGATACACGACCCAATCAATGTCAATCAAGACACCATCTTGAAACTTGCTTGAAAATGCAAGGGTAATTCTCCCTGATAACTATAAATATTCACCTTCTCTGTCATATGGAGGAATCCATTCTTAGCATGAGAGAATAGGTCAAAACCTAAAGAAAAGTGGGTAAAGAAAAAGAGTAGACACTATGTATATAATGCCTTATCCATTTTCACCCATTCTTCATTGCCTTGGAATGCTAAAATCTCTGAATTACCTTTGTTAGGATTTTATTCCACTTAATTTAATTGAATTCAGCTTTTGTTTGCACTTGAAGAACGCTGACTAAAGTATTCTGTTGTAAAGTTGTGGTGGAAATTGAATGAAATGGCATGTAAAGTGCTATCCATAATGCCTGGCACGTGGTAGGCATGCAGTTGATGTTAGCTAAAAAGATAATTATAAAATTACTCATAACGGTGATACTTTTTTTGTTTGTTTGTTTTCATTTTTTAAAAACTTTGAGGATAGCATCCTGTATGTAGGAGGTTCTCACTCCATGATTGAATGACTTGCTTCCCTTTCTTTGTGCAATGAGAGAAATACAATGAAGAAATAAGTTATAATGGGACTTGGGATCACTTGTAGAAAATGTCTTTTTATGTTTTGTCAAATATAACTATCTCTGATTACTTTAATTCATTCTTATGATAAGCAATTTAGTATATCAGTGTGACAGGACACTATATTACTGCTTTCATATATGAGTACTGATCATTTGGAACTTGAAATAAATAACATTTAAAATAATCCTAAAAATAAAGTAGTACTTATGTACAGAATTTTATTAGATTTATATATAACAGAATCTTCATGCAGAAACTATAAAACTCTGATAAGAAAGTGGATCTAAAAAAATGGAGAGATATCTGTGTTCAGTGTTAAGATGTTAGTTCCAAATTTCATCCTGGAGTTCACATAATGGCAATAAAAATTTCAGCATTCTATTTTGTAAATAAAAGCAAACTAACTCTAATGTTTATAGGAAAGACAAAAGAGTTAAAATAGTCAACACAATACTAGAAAATAAAATTGAGGACACTACCCAATTTCATGATTAATTTTAAAGTGATAGAAATGGGGGAAGAAGGATATTAGGTGAAAAATAGACACATAATCAATGGGACAGAATAGAATACTCCCAAATAGGGCCACAGATATAGTTCACTGATCTTTGACAGTAAGACAAAGACAATTTCATAAAGAAAAGAACCAGGTTTCTTTACAGAAATGTGTGATTCTAGGTTGTGTCCAGAAAGATGCAGGATAAGGCTGGATAAGGATAAGGCACTCTTACAGTGCCAGAAAATAATACAATCAAAAAGAAAAACAAAGGATGAGAATATGTCAAAAGAACGCAGAGCCAAATGTGAAAGAACTTCCAGAGTGCAAAGTTGGAGCAATTTGAATAATAAAACAAAGCTGTATGGCTTATAACCCAAAATATGAAGTAAATATTCATGATTCCATAATAAAAGAATGAAAAGAAATGAATGGAAAATTGAAGGAGAATAGACAAATTTCCTGTGCTAATTAATTCCAAATTATTTATGTAGATACTCTACCCTGAAGGGAGTGAAGAATTCCTCCCAATTTCATAATTGTAAGCTATGTATAGTGACTTTTTAAAGAGTATGATATGGAAAAGTGAGGGGAAAAGTGTAAACTTACAGTGGAGAAATCTGACCAACACTACCTTGGCCAAGTGGTCAAGGTCAACATCAAAGGTGATCATTTGTGTGGATAGTATATGTACCCTCAGTATGATGTAATGAATATGACAGGTTACCACTGTGGTCTGCCCCTCAGAAAACCCCAGTCTAATCATGAGAAATAGATAAAACAATACCAATAGAGGGACATTCAATAAAATACCTTATCAGTACTGTTCAAAATTATCAAGGCTTGTAAGAAACTGCCACAGCAAGAGGATCCTAAGGACACGTAAAAACTAAATGTAATGGTAAACTAATGGTAACAACTAAATGTAAATAGTGTCTTGATTGGGATTCTGGAACAGTAAAAGGATATTAGATAAACACTGAGGAAATCTTAATAAAACATGAGCTTTGGTTAAGAATGTATTAATATTGGTTTATTAATTGTGACACATGGATCATACTAACATAAAATGTTAATGATAGATATAATTGGCTATGGGATATTTGGAAACTCCCTGTAATATCATTACATGTTGTTGTTGTTTGTTGTTTTGTTTTAGTAAATCTAAAACTATTCTGAAAAGGAAAATCTGTTTTTATTTTTTTAACTTTTTAATTTTTTATTAACATATATTTGTTTTAGGGATACATATCTGTGATTCATCAGTCTTATAAAATTCATAGCACTGACCACAACACATACTTTTCCCAATGTCCATCTAACATCCACCACATCCCTCTTACCCCCTTCCCCTCCATCAACCCTTAGTTTGTTTCCTGAGATTAAGAGTCTCTTATGGTTTGTCTCCCTCTCTGGTTTTGTCTTGTTTCATTTTTCCTTCTCTTCCCCTATGATCCTTTGCCTTGTTTCTCAAATTCCACATATTAGCAAGATCATATGATAATTATCTTTCTCTGATTGACTTATTTTGCCTAGCATAATACCCTCTAGTTCCACCCATATTGTTGCAAATGGCAAGATTTCATTTTTGATGGCTGCATAGTATTCCACTATGTGTGCGTGTGTGTGTGTGTGTGTGTGTGTGTGTGTGTGTATATATATATATATATATATATATGTAGGTATATCACATCTTCTTTATCCATTCATCTGTTGATGGACATCTAGACTCTTTCTGTAGTTGGGCTATTATGGACATTGCTGCTATAAACATAGGGGTGCATGTGCCCCTTCAGATCACTACATTTGTATCTTTGGGGTAAAAGCAAGGGAAGCAAGGGCAAAAATGAACTCTTGGGACTTCAGTAAAATCTATTTTGAAAAAACTAACTTCTAAAACTTAAAGCAGTCATAAGATTTGAATGGTCAATTTACCAAAGAAAATATACAAATGATAAGCGTATGAATAGATGCTGAACATCATCAGTCTTTAGGAAGTTTGAATTAAAACCACTGACATACCATTACATACTCATAACTAAAAAGACAAGCAAAGTCCAGTGTTGCCTGAGATGTAGAACAGCTGAAGCTCTCATAGACTGCTTGTGGCATCGCACAGTAGAAGTGCCACTTTGAAAAAGCACTCACAGTTTTTTAAATGTAAAATACCCCTAACAAGAACAAGAATCACATTCCTACCTTTTTACGTAAGAGAAATGGTAAAAGATTCGCACAAATGCTCATAGGGTTTTCAAAGCAAATTTATCCATAATATCAAAAATTGGAAATAATCCAAAAGCTCATCAACTGATAAGTAAGAAATCAGTGGCATACTGATACTGTAAAACCCTACTTGACACAGAAAAAATAATGTAACAAGATGGATGAATTTCAAAAGAATTTTGGTGAGCATAAAAAGCCTGGCACTAAAGATTAAATACTGTACAATTTTATTGATCCAAAATTTAAAAAAAAAAAATAGCACAAGTTTAGTAACAGAAATCAGATGAGTAATTGCCAGGGATTGGGATTGGAAGGAAGACATTAAATGCAAAAGGACATATGCGAATTTTTTGGATTGATAAAAATTGTGGGAAAGTGGAGGAAAGAACAGATAAGACAAAAAGAAAACAAAGAGCAAAATTGTGGCTTTAGATTCAGCCATAACAATGATTACATTAGATGTAAACATTCCAAAAACCCCAATCTAAATGTCAGGTTGTATTGAAAATCACGACTCAATTTTATTGCTTCAAGTAACCCACTTTACCACTTTTTTTTTAAAGATTTTATTTATTTATTTATTTGAGAGAGAGAATGAGAGAGAGAGAGAGAGAGAGCATGAGAGGGGAGAAGTCAGAGGGAGAAACAGCCTCCGCCTGAACAAGGAGCCCCTGAAACTCTATCCTGGGACTCCAGGATCATGACCTGAGCCAAAAGTGGTTGGTTAACCAACTAGCCAGCCAGGTGCCCACAAGTAACCCACTTTAAATATGAAAATATAAATAGCTTAAAAGTAGATGGGAAATAATATACCATGCTAACACTAATCAGAAAAAAAAAATCTGTAGTGTCTGTATCAGTGGACATTCAAATTCAGGAAGCTCATAACTCCCATAACTTCCATTCAAATTCAGGAAGCTCATAACTCCCCAAATAATTATCTCATCTTAAAGAGATCTCTGTCAAGACATAACAAAACTGTATAAAATCAAAGACAGTTTTTAAAATTGCAAAAAAAGGAAATCATATATAAAGGAACCACTACAAGGCTATCAGTGGATTTCTCTGCATAAAGCTTGCAGGCAAAGGGAGCATGGGGCAATATACCAAAGTGCTTTAAAAAAAATCAGTACACCAAGAATACTCAGCAAAGTTATTCTTCAAAATGAAGTTAAGAGAAGACTTTCCCAAGCAAAAGCTGATGGAGTTTATCACTATTTGTTTTGCATTACAAGAAATGCTAAAGGTGGTTAAGTTGAAACAAAACCCTAGCAACAGGGAAAAATAAAGTACAAAATTCACTATAAAGATTGGGGGAAATGGGAGGGGGAGACAAACCATGAGAGACTGTGGACTCTGAGAAACAAACTGAGGGTTTGGAGCGGGGGTGCAGAGTTGGGTAAGCCTGGTGGTGGGTATTAAGGAGGGCACATATTGCATGGAGCACTGGGTGTGGTGCATAAACAATGAATTTTGGAACACTGAAAAATAATTAAATAAAAAATAGAATATAGCCAAATTCAGAATACTGTAACATTGTAATGATGGTATGTAAATCACTTTTAATTCTGGTATAAAAGTTAAAGGACAAAAGCATAAAAAATAACTATAGGTACATCAGTGTGTTAATGGATACACCATATATAAAAGATATAAATTGTGACATCAGTAACAAAATGCACTGAGAGGAGAAGTTAAAGTGCAGAATTTTTGTATGTGGTTAAAGTTCATTTGTAACCAGCTTAAATTACATCCATAAGAGGTTTTACATAAGACTCATGGTAAACACTAATAAAAAATATGTAGCAAAACATAAAGACAAAGGGACTGAAGATTACCACTACCAAAACATCTAATTACAAAGGAAGTCGGCAAGAGAGGGAGAAGCGAAAAAATAACTAGAAAACAGTCAGAAAATAGTAAAATGGCAATAAATCCTTACTTATCAGTAATTACCTAAACTATAAATGGATTACTTCTCAAATCAAAAGAGATAGGCTCAATGGATTAAAAAAAAACCCAAAGAACTGTATACTACCTACAAGAGTGTCACTTTTGGGCACACATAGGCTGAAAGTGAAGAGATGGAAAAGAATTACTCCATACTAATGGTAACCAAAAGAGAGCAATAGTGGCTATATTTAAATCTGACAAAATAAATGTTCAAAAACTGTTTAGAGACAAAGAAGGTCATTATAAAATAATAAAGGGTCAATTCATCAAGAGGATATAAAATTGTAAATACATATATATCCAATATTGCAACACACAAATATATAATGCAAACATTAACAGAAATAAAGGGAGAAGTAGTCAGCAATACAGTTAATAGTAGGGGATTTCAATACCTTATTTTCTGTGTTGTAAACATCATCCAGACAGAAAAGAAATAAGGAAAACAGTGAATTTGAACAAAATTATAGACCAAATGAACCTAATACTCAGCTTGTAGCCAGGTTTTTAATATAAATACTTTGTGTTCCCAACAATGGAGTTTCTGGTATTCCTATGCAATATTACTCAGTTTTTGTTGTTGTTTTTTGTTTTTTTTTTGTTTGTTTTGTCTTTTTTTTTTTTTTTGGTAAAAAGAGAATCAACCCACTGTTCAATTATGAGGAAGGGTTTAGGCACAGAGGACCTTCAGGAGTTGCTGCGTGGGACAAACCTGGCACTCCTCTGGGCATTAGATCTGTGTTGAGATCCATTTTGGTTGTTGGTTTTTAACCTGAACTCATTGCATCTTTGAGATAGTTTATAAGATAAATAGAACACTCGGACACACAGAAGGAAGAAAAGTGCCTAGTGTAGGTTTTGCAGTAGTGGCCTGAGTCTGGTCCACCAGTGGTCCGTTTCCCCTCAGGAACTTGAGACCTGGTGGAAACAGCCACAGTCCATTCTGCGTGGTCACAACAGTGTCCCTGTGATTCACTCTGTCTTGGGTCATTCTACATCCCTAGCATTTGTGCTTCTACTTCTGCCTACACAGGCGCTGGGTTGTGGTCTGTGGCCACTGTTCTTGGACCCCTCAGAGGGTCCTGGCCTTCCCATGAGTCTGCGTGGTCACTTTGGTTTGCACTGGGCTGTCTGGGGTCTCACCAGCAGCAGGGTGGGTGGGGCAGTCACCCTGGAACCTGAGTCCCTGGAGCCCTAGGAGCCCCCGTCTACATGTGCTCTCACTCCCTTAGTCTGCAAGGGTCAGATTCGCCAACAAAATGACGACCTCTACTTTTCTTTTCTTTCTTTTTTTTTTTTTTTTTTTTTTTTGATAAACATTGAATAAGCTGGAATTACTAAACTTTATCTTGGGGAAATCTTCAAGACTGGTTTGTATGGTGTGCTGGGATCTCTTACTGCTTTCAGTACACAATTAGTAATCATCTGGTTTGTATAATTGTTTTCCATTTTTATTTCAACAAACAAGCACTGTAATTAAAGCTACTAGAATAAAGTCTCTTAACTATCAAAAGTCAAATCACATGATCATCTCAAGAGATGCAAGAAATGAGCAAAATTTAATGCCCTTGTATCGTAAAAGTGTTTGACAAGTTAGGTTTGGAAGGAATGTACTTCAACATAATAGAGGCCATATGTGAAAATCTCACAAGTAATATATTCAGTGATGAAAAGCTGAAAGTTTTCCCTCTCAGATTAGGAATAAAACAAGGATGCCCCCTGTTAACCTTCTGTGTTAAATGTAGGAAATGTTACCCAGAACAGGTAGGGAAGGAAAAAAAAAAAACAACCCAAAATGTGAAGAAAGAAGTAAAATTGCCTGTTTTTAGATGATACAATCTACATAGAAAACTCTAAAGACTCCACAAAAGAACCCATTAGAGCTAGGAAATTCAGTGAAGTTCGAGGATACAAAATTAACATATAGAAACCAATTGCATTTCTATACATTATCAATGAACTATGAAAAATTAAGAAAACAATCCTATTTACAATAGCATCAAATATAAATGCTTAACAAATTTAACCAAGGAGATGAGATATCTACATAATGGAAAGTATAAAACATTGAGTAAAGATATTGAAGAAGTCTTATGAATGGAAAGATATTCTGTGTTCATGGATTGGAAGAACTTTTTTTTAAAAAGTCCTTTCTAGGGAGGGGGGTAAGGAGAGGGTGGTGGGGTTATGGACACTGGGGAGGGTATGTGCTATGGTGAGTGCTGTGAAGTGTGTAAACCTGGCGATTCACAGACCTGTACCCATGGGGCTAATAATATATGCTTATAAAAAAGTTAAAAAATTAAAAAAAAAGTCCTTTCTACATAAAACTATCTAGAGTCAAAACAATTTCCATGAAAATTCTAATGGCAATTTCCACACTTACAGAAAAAAAAAAAAAAACAACAACCATGAATTTCAAAATAACCCAAATGGGTAACCTTAAGAAAGAAGAACACAGCAGGAGACATCACACTTCCTGATATCAAACTATATTATAAATCTATACTAATAAAAACCATATGGTATTGGTATAGAAACAGGCACATAGATCAATAGAAAAGAATAGATAACTCCTAAATAAACCCATGCATATATGGCCAATTAATTCTCAACAAAGGTGCCAAGAATATACACGGTGGGAAAAATTGGTCTCTTCAATAAATGGTGTTGTGAAAACTAGATATCCATCTTTCAAATTCAAAGAAATGAAACTGGAACTAATGTTGTACATATACAACAATCACCTCAAGATGTACTGAAGATTTAAATGTAAGACCTGAAACTATAAAACTTTTCGAAGAAGACTTAGGGCATGAACATACGGACATTGGTCTAAACAATATATATATATTTTTTTAGATTTTATTTATTTGACAGAGAGAGAGAAAGAGGGAGAGCGGCAGACAGAGGGAGAGGGAAAGGCAGGTTTCTCAATTACTACAGTGCCCAATGTGGGGCTCGATTCCAGGACCCTGGGATCATGACCTGAACTGAAGGCAGATGCTTAACTGACTTAACCACCCAGGTGCCCCTAGGCAATAATTTTTAAATTTGCAACCCAAAGCAAAGGCAGCAAAACCAAAACTAAGTGGGGCCATATCAGACTAAAAATCTTCCATGCATCAGAAGAAACCATCAACAAAATAAAGAAACTTACGAAATTGGAACATATTTGTAAACCATGTATCTGGTAAAGTGTTAATATTGAAAATATTTAAAGAACTTATAAAGCTCAATAACCAACAAGCAAAAAATGCAACTGAAAAATGGGTGAAGTATCTGGATAGACATTTCTTAAGACCTACAAATGGCCAGCAGCTACATGAAATGGTGCTCAGCATCACTAATCATCAAGAGAATGCAAATTAGAATTGCAATGAGATATCTCACACCTGCTGGGATAGTGTTATCAAAATGTCTGGAGATAACAAATGTTGGTAAGGATGTGCAGGAAAGGGAACCCTACTGTACAGTTGGTGGGGATGTAAATTGGTACAAAGGTTATGGAAAACATCATGGGGGTTCCTCAAAAAATTAGAATTACTGTATGATTCAGCAATACTACTTCTGGATATATATATTCAAAGAAAGTCAAGATCTCAAAGTGATATATGCACTCATGTTTATTGCAGTGGTGCTTACCATAGTGAGAGTACAGAAACAATCTAAGTGTCCATCAGTGGATGAATGGATAAATGTAAACAAACACACATCAGGTATATTTATCGGTAATAAAGAAGGAAGTCTTGCCACTTGTGATGATATGGATGAATCTAAAGGACATTGTGCTAAGTAAAATAGGAAAGAAAAAGACAAATACTGTATCTTTTGTATGTGTCATCTTAAAAGTCTCACAGCAGAGTAGATTGGTTTAGCAGGGGTTTGGGAGGATGGTAGGTGGAGGAAATGAAAAGGTGTTCAAAAGGCACAAAGTTGCAATTTATACAGGATGGATAACTCCAGAGATCTAACATACTGCCATGGTGACCATACTTAATACTGTATTGAACACTGGAAATATGCTAAGAAACTGTATTTCATGTACACCCCCACCGAAAATGATATCTATTTGAGAAGATAATGTTAATTAGCTTGACTACCTTAATTTGATATCCATACACATAGTGAAATAATTAACATGTTATACAAGTTAAGTATATGCAATTTTTGTTATAATATATAAATACAGCAAAATTTTTAAAGGTGGACATGTGGATGGAAAATAAACATGTAAAGATATATTTTAAAATATTAGCCATTAGGGAAATGCAAATTAAAGCCACATGAGATAAACACTGGATTTTTTATATGCTGCTCTTAGATGTAGAAAACTGTATAGCTACTGTTGAAAATAGCTTAGCAGTTTTATGTACACTGAACATACAGTTGCTATATAATCCAGAAATTATGCTCTTTGGCATTTATCCAAGATAAATAAAAATTCATGTGGATACAAATGTAAAAGAGGACATGATTGTTCATGCCATCTGATTACTACACAAAAACCTGTATGTGATTGTCTAAAGCAGCTTTATTTGTAATAACAAAATCTGGAAACAACATACATGTCTTTGAGAGTGACTAAATTCTAGATATCTATGCACTGGAATACTATTCAGCTATAAAGATAATTATCTATACATCTAAAAACCTGTACGGATCTCAACATGTCTAATGAAAAAATCTGTCACAAAAGGTTTCATATTGTTTGATGATATTTCTATCACATTCAGGAATGACAAAGCTATACAGATGGAAAAGAGATTAGTACTTGACAGTTAATAAGGCAGGAGTGGAGGCACAGGGAATGCTAATATGTAGCAAGTAGTGGCACAAGTTCTCTGTGATTTTGGAGCCGTTCTTCTGAATCTTGGTTATGAATATATATGTAGATCTACTCATGGCATAAAGTTACATAGAGCTATGCATGCATACGTTAAAAAAGTGCATCTCAGAAATAGTAAAAATTGGGCTAGGTCTGTAGTTAACAATATTGTGTCTATATCAATTTCCTGTTTTTGATATTGTACTAATGTTATATAAGATTTCACCTGTGAGAAAAATCTAAGAAGGACTGCTTACTATGTTTGTAGTTCCTTGGTCTATAATTACTTAAAAATAAAATGTTAGAAGGAAATTTTCATTATAACATTAATTTATTGTGTGTTAAGATTTTTATAATATAAAATTTTACAATCCTAAAACAACTGGCTTAATTTTTCTATCACTTCCAGGCAGTGCACATGTGTTTATGTTCTTATAGTTTATTATAAAAGAGTACAGTGTTTTAGCTTCTAATTGTATTTTATTTTAAACATTTACTCAAAGAATAATTTGATATTTATGAATTTGATTTCTTGGAAGCCTAATATGCAATTACATTTGTATATCATAAAAATTTAGAAAATTATTGGACATTTTGCTATTTGCAGTTGACTGATACTTCGAAAAGACACCTTAACTATATTTTAATACATGTCATCTTTTTTAAAATTAGTAGACTTTATTTTTTAGAATAGTTTTAGGTTTACAGAAAAATTAAGCAGGTAGTAGAGTTCCCAGTAAAACCTGGCCCCTCCCATTTTCCCCATTATTAACCTCTAGCATTAGTTTCATACATTCATAAGAAAATAATGCATCAATATTGATATATTATTATAAAATGATGTTCATAGTTTATGTTGGGTTAATTTCCTGTTGTATAGTTGTATGGTTTTGAAAAATGCAGTATCGTATTTTACAGAGCAGTTCACTGACCTAAATATGCTATGTGCTCAACCTATTAATATCTTCCTCCCTTTTGCTAAACTCTGGCAAACCCTAATCTTTTCACTGTCTCTACAGTTTTGTGTTTTCAGAAACATCATGTAGTTGAAATCATACAGCATGCACTCTTTTCAGACTGGCTTCCTTAACTAGCTATATGCATGTGAGTTTCCTCCGTTCTTTTTCTGTCTTCCTAGTTTCATTTCTTAATATTAGTAATATTTTTTGCATAGATGTACCATAGTTAATCCATTTACCTATGGAAGGGCATCTTGGTTGCTTCCAAGTTTTGACAATTATGCATAAAGCTTCTATGAACACTAGTGTGCAGGTTTTTGTGTGGACATAAATGTTTAATTCATTTGGTTAAGCAAATATCATGGAGTGTGATTCCTGGATTATAGGATGATACTGCTTAGCTTGGTCTTCTAAACTGTACCATTTGCAGTACCACCCAGAACACCCTTTGTTCCATATCCTGGCCACCTTTTGGTGTTGTTCATAGGTGTGTTACCGTATCTTATTGTTCTCTTAATATCACATATGATGCTGAGAATGTTTTAATACGCTTATTTGCCATCCATGTATCTTCTTTAATGCATCTGTCCAGATCTCGTGTCCATTTTTTAAATTAGGTTGTTTGCTTTCTTATTGTTGATTTGTAAAATTTCTTTGTATATTTTGGATATAAGTCTTTTGTCAGAGTCTGTGGCTTGTATTTTTATTCTCTTAAAACTGTCTTCTGCAGAGCACAAATTTTGAATTTTAATGAACTCCATCTTTACCTTTTTTTTTTCCATAGGTTATGCTTTTGTGTTCTTTCTAATTCAGTCATCCTTTAGGAAATATTTTTTAAAAATGATATTACTAGATAAAGGTTTTGGAATACTAAATAAGACCAGCTAAATTGATAAGGATTCTTCCCATAGATTTTAGATTTTAATGGTGTCATGTGAAGAGAGAAAGAACTACATTATTTTCTCCATTAAAAAAAAAAAAAAGTAAAACTGAGGAAATCTAAGAGAATTGCCCAAGGATGAGGGCATTAGTGGCAGAGCCAGGTCCAGAACAGCTATCATCATGTCCTGAGATTGTCACAGTAACTCAGGAGAAATCAGTAAATCCTTTATGGTTTGCTCATTTTATTTCACTTTAAAGTGATTATTGATTACTTTCTAAACTTTATGGTATTTGTAAATTTGATGACACAGTTTTTGAGAGAGGATATCAAGGAAGGAGAAAGGAGAAATGTATTCACCATTTTTAAGAATGATACTGTATAATGATAAAACAATAAAAATGAAAATAATAATATAGCTAGTATGCATTGAGTACTTCAGCTTTAAATAGGCACAATGGTAGTGTGAATTAATTTAATTCCTAAATAATCTTGAAATAGTTTACTACAATAATTCTCAATTTTCAAGTGAATTTCTGAGTTTTAGAAAAGTCAAGGAGCTACTAAGATCAATATCATACAGTAATTTTCACATTTGAAATTCAAAACAGGGTATCCTTATCCTTAACCACCATATTTCTATGTCTTTGTATTGATACAAAATAGAGTAAATAACTATAGGATACTCTGGGATTATCAGTAACAGATTTTAGGTGGTAAGTTTCAATTTTTATTCATTTTCACAAAATAAGTGGATGTTCTGGGTAAAATCATGAGACCAATATTTTCTTGAATGTCTCCAACCAAATCTATGGTTCTGTAGCATGGGTCAGTAGTTAAAAAATCTGTATTTTTATTGGACAGCATGGTGTTCTGTAGGCTTAAACGAGCCCCACCTTATGTCTCAAATATGTATGGAAATGGATGCTCGGCACATCTCAGCTGTGGATCAATAAGTGACCCAGTGTGTCTGATAGTAATTTTTATTATGTTAATGATTTATTATTTTAATAATTTCTAGGCGAATCTGTCTTATCAAAAAATGGTTTTGTTATTATTATTGTGCTAACACGACATCTGTAAGAGTGTCAGTCATTCAGGTGAGAGGTTTTGAAAAAGTAGCATATTCTCATCACTCCCTTCCTCTAGATAGCTTCATCATTGGTACATGGTTTTTGCAGGTATTGTAAAAAAACCTTCAGGATGCAAGCCAACAGAACGTCAAAGAAGGTAATAAAAGTCGGCTTTTTCATTGAGTATTATTGAGTATTCATTATGTAAAAACAAATCTATATCAATTGCAGGTATGGAGGACTATGAGTTGGGCATATTGTGCATGTGTGATCTGCACGTCAATTATTTGGGATAAAACTAGACCATTTTGCTTTCTGAGAGGTGAGGGAGGTCTCTGGAAATAGACTAATAGCCACAGATCCAATGTTCTTTTAATTTCATTTTTCAGAAAATTCATTAAATTCTCTTGCATTTTTATACTATCTCATGGTTTTGAAATTGTTTGACCATCATTCTGGGAAGAAAGTCTGACAGGTACTTTTACCCCGAGAATCATGTTAAGGAAGAGGAAGTTTGGAGAAGTAAAGTGATTTATTATAACGTCATTCAGCTCTTCAGTGGGCAATGAGTTCAGCCTTCCGAGTCCCAGTCTGATCTTCTGTATATTATTCTGGTATTACAGAGTATTCTGGACACAGGATCCCTGATAGAGTTGCAGATTAAAAATGTTCCTCTTCTGGGGCGCCTGGGTAGCTCAGTGGATTAAAGCCTCTGCTTTCGGCTCGGGTCATGATCCCGGGGTCCTGGAATCGAGCCCCGCATCGGGCTCTCTGCTCAGCAGGGAGCCTGCTTTCCCTCCTCTCTCTGTCTGCCTCTCTGCCTACTTGTAATCTCTGTCTGTCAAATTAAAAAAAAAAAAAAATTCCTCTTCTTTAGAGTATCACTTCCAAAACCCAAGCCTGTAAGACTTCAAAAGGTTGGTCTTGTATGATTTTTAAATTTTTTTAAATTTGTATTTTGTATTTGGTTCCAACATACTTTGTTTTCATGAAAGGAAGCAAGGGCAGTTTTCACTGGAGAATTCTTAATTTTAGAATTTGAGATAGACCTTAGTGGCCATGAAATTCAACAACTCATCCCAGCTAAAAGTATTTTCTCCACGCTTCCTGGAAAATGCGTTTTCTGATTTTGACACAAATTTTCTAAAAATGAGGTGATATATTTTCATTTTTGCAATTTCAGAGTTTAAGACATCTTATTAAAGGGAGTCAGTATTTGTTTCCTTCACTTGTAACGGGTCTCAAGTTTGCCATGTGCATGAGAAGATCTGTTTGTTGTGTGGCAGAATAATTTAATTGGTCTAATATTTCAGGTTGACTCTGTAATCATCCTATGAACCTTCAGCATTTACTGTGATCTTAGCCCTGCTAGATCTTCTTCTTCTTCTTCTTCTTCTTCTTTTTTTTTTTTTTACTAAATTTACATTGATCCTCTTGTCAATTACCATATGAAAGTGTCCAGATTTTTCAATAGGCTCATAATTTTCAGTTTTCACTAAACTTAAAATTCTTCAAGATGTCTCAAACCCTAACTACTACCAAAAGTTCTAATAGTCAGGAAGTAGTTGTGATCCTTTTGGTGGGGAATGATAAAACTTATTTAGGGGAACCATTTGGGGAAATGATTGTTAAGGGATTCATATTTCAGCATATTCTTAGTTCTGTTTTGTACAATAGAAGGAAATGGTAAAATTGTGACAGAGATGTAGAATAACTGTAGGGAGAGTGGAAACTGTTCTTTCTCAAAGAAAATAATTAAATAGAAGATTTTAATCACTCATGGCATTTATTGTATGGAGAAGGGACAAATTTCATGGTTAGTTAATAACAATAAATTGAGATACTATATTTAGGAAAAATTATATAGTTCATTTAACTTTTATGGGAAACAGACAATAATACTGCAGGATAATTGTTTTCTTAGGGCCACAAGAGCCCAGCAGGAGTCCAACCAAATATAAATGAGGAACAAACTCACATTGAACTGTTCGTGCCCTTTTCTGCCTCTTAAGTGGCCTCCTGTAATATTACATAACCTGAAGACCAGCTAGCTTCACTTTTCATTAAAGTTCAGGGTGGAAAGTAGACATGTTTAATATAAGGATGAGATTGCAAGGGGGAAAATACTGGGTTATGAAGAAAAGAGCTGTACTGAGCAAATGGGCCAGTGACCTTCTAGAGTGTTGAAGATCTGTTGAAACCCCTGCTGACTTTAGTACATAAAACACTATTCCGGCCTGCTACCATTGCTGCATGGAAGAAATTCATGAGGGAGCAACTGTTTTAATGGGAGGAAATGTGGCTAGAAAAGGGACCAATACAGGTGACTTTTTTTAGGGCTACTTTGTGTTAAAAAACATTATTTGAATTTAGATACTGATATATAGTATCTCACTGTGCTTTAATTTCGTTCAAAAAAATGGATTTAGGACACCAATAATTATTCCCACTCATGAAAGGAGGATTTGGAATATATTCTTACCAATTTTTCTGATTATAAGCAGGACTGATGATTAATTATGGAAAATACAGAAGAAAAATATAGAAAATGTTATATATATATGTAACTGTAAAAATCCCCAATAATGTTTTTTTTTCGCCTGCAGACATTTCCATTGCTCTTTTCAGTGTATATGTACGTGTGTTTTATCCAGAGCCATATTTTATAAAATCGGTGTTCCATAGTGTACTCTTTCATTAAAATGGTTTCCCACTTAATACTCCCACTAAACACAGTTATTTGTGTTATTCAATATTACTCTAGATCTTGATTTTTAAGGGCTGTAGTCATCATTTCCATATACTGTAATTTATTTTTCCAATATCCTTTTGTTTTCCTCTCTCTTTTATAAGCATTTCATGTTCATGTTATATTTGTAATGTTTTTTCAGGATAAATTCCAATTTGTCAAAATATTAGGATAAATGGCATAAGTTTTTAGGCTTTTGATATATATTACCAAAGACCTATTCCTGTGCCTCATGGCCAAGACTAGATACTAATATTAAAAAGTAAAATAAACAGTTTGGAAATTTTATAAGATAAAATGATATTTGAGGCTATGATAATCTTTCCCTTTACTAGAGCAACTAAATATCACTGATACTAAGATTCCTCTGATGCTTGATGCTGGCAGATAATGTCCTGGAGCAGGGACTAGAAAGTTGATTTCAACTGAAGGCTCTGACACTGGCTTGTATACATCTTGGCCAACTTTCTTTACCCCTATCCCTTAGTTTTCTTCCTTTCTTTCTTCCTTCCTTTCTTTTTTTTTTTTTTTAACATGAAAACCTTTTTCTTTTCTTTAAAATTTAAATTCAACTAATTAACATATAATGTGTTATTTGCTTTAGGGATACAGGTCTGTGATTCATCAGTCTTATGTAATACCCAGTACTCATTGCAACACATACCCACCCCAATGTCCCTTAGTTTTCTCATCTAGACAATGGAGGAAAGAATAATCCCCACCATTTGTATTTCATCAGGATGCTGTAAAAATAAATGAGGTCATCATCCAAATCCTTATTCAGATTTTATCTCCCTGTAAAAGGTCTATAGGAAGTTTAATGCCCTTATTGCATTATTTATGATAAATAGAAGATTCATATTTTTATGTATTTAAGAAGAAACGATCATGTCACTGAGAACCTAATAAATATCTCTGTCTAGAAATAGTTTGTGATTTAAAAGTATATGCTAAAATTTTGGGTTATAATTAACTACAAAATATAAATTTCCCCATGATTTAAATGATCATACTTAGGCTATGAGAGTTTTATTTATGCTAGGTCATACATTAAGTAAATAGTCATGTTTTGGCTCAAAGGTATAGATGTTTGACTTTAAAGGTATGTAATATTTGCTTTGAAAATCTTGGAAGAAAGCCCTAATTTTTAATGCAGTGTGTTATCACCTCTGAGATGCCCACATTTATTATTAATTCCAGGTTAACTTCCAGCATCTGTCTGGATCCTTCTATTAACTTTATATGTATCTAGTAATGCAAGTGGAATTGATAGTAGCCTAAACAAAATATAAATTGTTTAGTAAAGCAATGGATAAAAAACAAAATTACAGTTTTCTTCAAAATACATAGTGGTTTTTAATTTATCACTGCATTAGGATGCTTTCATTTGTTTAGGTGAGCTTTAAAGCTTTGAAGGGTCTTGGGATATCTCTCCCATTCTCTTATGCATACTGAGACAAAAAAGGCAGTGAAGAAAACCAAAGCTAGCTCTAATCTTTAGGTTTCTGATATATTGTCCAGTATATTTCAAGCACAAGATTTTGCTTCTTGACAAAAGCTGATTAATTTTTATGCCAAGTGAATGCATATCAGTATTTCACTCATTGTAGGTCACAATGCCAGAAAATTGTAAATAACACAATTTATACTAAATAGAAGATTTGCTAAAGAAGGTTGACTTCTGAAGAAATAATTTTAAGGATGTCAAAAAGTTGGGAACATAATAAGATACTGCGTTTCTATACACTAACAATGAACTATATTAAAAAAAATAAGGAAATCTCCCTCTTATGATATCTTACAAAATACTTAGGAACAGATTTAATCTAAGAAGTGCAAGATGTATACAATAAAACTAGAAAATTGAGGAAAGAAGTTGAAGACTTACCTAGAAGAATGTGGGTATGGCCAATGTCAAAGAAATTACTGCCTGTGTCCTAGGAATTTTATGTTTTCAGGTCTCACATTTAGGTCTTTAGTCCATTTTGAGTTTATTTTGTGTGTAAGAAAGTGGTCTAGTTTCATTCTTTTGTCTGTAGCTGTCTAGTTTTCCCAGAACCATTTATTTAATAAATTATTTTGTCTCCTTTTTCATAGATTAATTGACCATGTAAGTATGGGTTTATTTCAGGGCTCTCTTATCTTTCTGTTGATCCATGTGTCTATTTTTGTGATAGTTCCATACTGTTTAGGTTGTTTAGGTTACTAGAGCTTTGTAGTATATCTTGAAATCTGGGATTGTGATACCTCTGGTTTTGTTCTTCTTCAGCTATTCAGGGTCTTTTGTGATTCCACAGAAATTTTAGTATTATTTGTTTTAGTTTTATGAAAAATGTTAGTATTTGAATAGGATTACATTGAATCTATAGGTTTCTTTGGATAGAATGGACATCTTAACAGTATTAATTATTCTAATCCATGAGCATGGTATATCTTTCCATTTGTGTCATCTTCGATTTCCTTCATCAATGTCTTAATAGTTTTTAGAGTACACTTTTTTTATATTCTTGGTTAAGTTTATTTCTAGACATTTTATTTTTTTAGTGCAATTGTAAATAGAATTGTTTTCCTAATTTCTCTTTCTGCTATTTTGTTATTAATATATGGAAATACAACTAATATGTGGGTATTAATTTTGTATCCTGCAACTTTACTTAATTAATTTATTCTAATAGATTTTTGGGAGGTCTTTAAGATTTCCTTTTTTTAAAATTTCAAATCAATTAACATGTAGAGTATTATTAGTTACAGAGATAGAGTTTAGTGATTCATTAGTTGGATATAACACCTGTGCTTATTACACCAGGCACCTTACTCAATTCCCATCACCCAGTTACCTTATCCCCCTACTCATCTATAGGATCATGTCATCTGCAAATATTGACAGTTTAATTTCTTCCGTACTCACATGGAAGTTTTTATTTCTTTTTCTTGCCTGATTGCTGTGGCTAGAACTTTCAGTACTAGGTTGAATAAAAGTGGCAGTATTAGACATACTTATCTGGTTCCTGATATTAGAGGTAAAGTTCTATTCACTATTGAATATGTTAGCTGTGGATTTTTCATATTTGGCCTTTAATATATTGAAGTTGTTTGCTCTAAACCCACTTTGTTGAGAGTTTTTATCATGAATGAATATATGGAATTTTATCAAATGGTTTTTCTGCACCTATTGACATGATTACATGATTTTTATCTTTTGTTGATGTGGTGTTTCACATTGATTGATTTATAAATGTTGAACCATCCTTGCATCCCTGGCATAAATCCTATTTGATCATGATTAATTATCCTTTTGCTGTATTATTGAATGTGATTCATAATATTTTATAAAGAATTTTAGCATCTATGTCATTAAAGATATTAGCCTATAGGTGTGTGTGTGGCGGGGGGAGTGTCTATCTGGTTTTGGTATCAGGGTAATGCTGGCCTCATAGAATGTATTTTTTTTTAAAATTTTGTAATAGTTTGAAGGTATTATTCAGCTGTGAAAATGTATGAGATCTGATAATTTGCAACAAGATGGATAGACCTAATGGGTACTGGGCTAATAGGAATGAGTCAGACAGAGAAAGGCAAATACTAAATGATTTCACCTATATGTGAAACCTTAAAAAAATAAAACAAATTAATAGGTAAATAAAAAGCAGAACCAAACCTGAAAGTACAGAGAATAAACTGGTATTTGCCAGGGATGTGTGGGTGGAGGGATGAGCTAAATGAGTAAAGGGGAGTGAGAGATACAAGTTTCTAGTTACAGAATGAATAAGTAATGGAAATAAAAAGTACAGCATAGAGAACATATAGTCCATGTTATTATAATAATGTTGTAGGGTGACAGATGGTAGATACATTTGTGGTGAGCATAGCCTAACATATAAACTTGTTGAATCATTATGTTCTACATCCAAAACTAATGTAACATTGACATTGTCAACTATACTCAAATAATGATTTAAAAATTTGAAGGCATAAATAAATGGAAAAGTATTCCATGTTTGTGAATTGGAAGAACTGTTGTTGTTAAAATGTCCATACCACCGAAAGCTATCTGCAGATTCAATGCAAATCCTATCAAATTTCCAATGGCATTTTCACAGACAGTAAAAATATTACTAAAATTTAAATGGGCCTACAAATATCCCTGAATAACCAAAGCAATCCTGAGAAAGAAGAGCCAAGATGGAGGCAGCATACTTCCTGATTTCAAACTATATTACAAAACTATAGTAATCAAAACAATATGATGTTGGCACAAAAATAGACATGTAGATCAATAGAATAGAGATCCCAGAAATAAGATAATGCATATATTTGTCCATTAATTCATGAAAAAGAGCCAAGAATATGCAATGGGAGAGGATGTTTTCTGCAATAAGGGGTGTTGGGTTTTATTTCATAAGTATACTATAGTTCTGTAAATGTATTTTCTCTTCTTTGTGCTTTTCTTAACTTTTTTATTAGCTTACTTTAATGTAAGAATACAATCTGTAATACATATAACATACAAGTATGTGTTATTTTGTTATTAGTAAGGCTTCCAGTCAATGTTAGCCTCTTTGTAGTTATGTTTTGGGAGACTCAAAAGTTATATACAGATTTTTCCTGCACAGGGGTTGGTGCCTCTAAACCCCATGCTGTTCAACTGTACTTGATTATTTGCCTATTGCTGAGGGATGGTTTATTTATATTATTTATAAAGAAAAATATCTTGCTTGCCAGTACTGTCTCTTGTCTTACTAACATAAGAAGCAACAGTCTTAAAGTAATGGAATATTTCTAGGAACTGAGATTTTTCTGTAAAAATACTATGCTACCAGTGATTTCTGTATTTATATCTATACAGCATAGTTAAACTGTATAAAAGTGAGATTAAATTACAGTGTATTAAGACATATAATTATTTCATACAACTAGAGGATGATAATTCAAATTGAAAAATTTATATTGCTTCAAGATAACATTTTTGGAATTCATGGGACATGGTTTGCTTTTGTATCACTTGTTCCACAATTTCTGCCAGTTTTAGTCAATCTATTTTATGCATGAATTCTCAACATTCCAGCTGAAGCTTCATGGAGTATCTGTTAAAAATTTGCAGTCCCATTACATTTCCAAAGTTTCTTTGTGACATTAATCAACTTCTCACTACTTCCCCCCCCCCCCAGTCAGTGGGAGAATAAAATGAGCATCACATTTCAGAGATTTTTCATGGCAAAACCTGAATCCTTGACTCCATTCTCAAAACTGTGGATAGAAACTCTGTCCAAACTTCGCTGTAGGGAACTTAACTTCCACTTTAATAGAGGATTGCTCACAAAGTGCAAGGGTTTGAGGCTGACTGATTCCGAGGCAACTATTCCATGGAGCCTCCTGGATTTTCACAACTATGTCCTCTTCCACCATCAATTGGTCACAGAGCAGCTTGTTTTCCAGAGCTTCAGCTGATGTGTGCCCAGTCTGGTCCCTACCCCACTAATAGCAGACCTTCCTCTGGCTTGACCCTGGAAGTTTTCTCACATCTTGCCCATCCCTGAGATATGACTTCCTGCCTTTCCTTGAAACTTAGTACTGCTTCTTATGACCATTCTCCACATGTTCTTTGAGATTGTCTGATTGTGATATTCGGGTCAAAAGGAAGGTGGCCACACAACATCATGGTTGCAAGTTTAGTGCATCAGGGAGGTAGTCATAATGCTAAGCCCTTCTGATGACTTTTCTGTACCTCCAATGTCTGAGGAGCTAAATAATAAAGTGTGAATTAGAACACTGTCATGTCATTTTGGTTGACTTGGGCAAATCCAAAGACATAAACTTCACTGGGGAATCCATAGAGTTATCCTTCAAGAGCAGATTCTTAAGTATGAGGTCTCTGTGTGTGATGCTAAATGCATGACTGTGTCATAGAGCTGTTTGCTTTGAAACTTGGCTGTCTTGCTTCTTGGTAATGTGTGGGTGCTGGCTGACACTGTGAGATAGCTATTCTTTCTATCTTGCTCATTACAACTGAGTCAAGACTCGGGGCCTGATTCATAAGGAAATTGTACACTGTTAACGAACATTTCAATAATATGAACAATATTAGGGTATGTGACGTGCATTATGTGATATATCATCTCTGGCTTTTAAATGATCAAGAAGAATTTTCAGTATATGAGAATTCTTGGCTGGAGTTTTTCACACTGACTTAAATTGGATCACTAAACCCAGGTCTTAGCTTATCCCAATATGTATTATAGCTCTCAAAATGTTAGTTTCCTTGATGACTTTTTCCATCTAATACCTTTCTTGTGCCCAACAGGGATCTCATTCTCAGGAATAGAGATGGTTATATCTATCTATATAGATAGATAGAATACACACACACACACACACACACATATATATCATAGATAGATGATAGATATCGAGATATCTATAGATAGATATCTGTAGATAGATCTAGATAGATATCTATATAGATATCTATATATAAATATATTGTATATATGATATATATATATCATAGATGATAGACATCTATCATCTATATATATATAACCTTTGTCTATATTTTTTATAGTCCTTGAAATATTTATAATAAATAACTATTTATACACATAGTGAAGTGCTATAAAACAATATACAAATTTATATGTGATGTGCTTCCTCAACTTTTTAAAGTGTTTGAGTATTTCATCTGGTATTTTCTGGTCAGGATATCTTTCCCCTCATTTATTGCTCTCAATTTTTAAAGATTTATTTATTTATTTATTTGACAGACAGAGATCTTAAGTAGGCAGAGAGGCAGACAGGCAGAGAGAGAGAAGGAAGCAGGCTCCCTGCTGAGCAGAGAGCCCGATACAGGGCTCGATACCAGGCTCGATCCCAGGACCCTGGGATCATGAACTAAGCCGAAGGCAGAGGCTTTAACCCACTGAGCCACCCACGCACCCCTTAATTTTTAATTTGTAATTTTGCATAGGTAAGTAGAACCACAAAGCTTACATTTCTTTCTCTCTTTCCTTCCCTCCTTCCTTAAAATTTATTTCTTACACTTACTAAACATAGGGTTTCTGTGACAATTTCTAAAGTTTTAGCAAACATACTTTGTAGAGAATAAGGGTGTTCAAAATTTTTTATTTTTTAATTTTATTTATTTTTTATTTTTTTAAATTATTTTTATTAACATATAATGTATTGTTTGCCCCAGGGGTACAAGTCTGTGAATTGTCAGGCTTAGACACTTCACAGCACTCACTATATCACATGCCCTCCCCAATGTCCCTAACACAACTACCCTCTCCATAACCCCCTCCCTCACCAGCCTGCAATTTGTTTTGTGAGATTAAGACTCTCTTATGGTTTGTCTCCCTCCTGACCCCATCTTGTTTCATTTTTTCCTTTCCTATCCCCCAAACCCCGCCACTCTGCCTCTCAAATTCCTCATATCAGGAAAATCATATAATAATTGCCTTTCTCTGATTGACTTATTTCGCTCAGCATAATACCCTCTAGTTCTATCCACATCATTGCAAATGGCAAGATTTCATTTCCTTTGATGGCTGCATAGTATTCCATTTTATATATACACCATATCTTCTTTATCCATTCATCTGTTAATGGACATCTAAGTCCTTTCCATAGTTTGGCTATTGTGGACATTGCTGCTATAAACGTTTGGGTGCACGTGCCCCTATGGATCACTACATTTGTGTCTTTACGGTAAATACGCAGTAGTGCGATTGCCAGGTCGTAGGGTAGCTCTATTTTCAACTTCTTGAGAAACCTATATGCTGTTTTTCAGAGTGACTACACAAGCTTGCATTCCCACCAACAGTGTAGGAGGGTTCCCTTTCTACGCATCCTTGCCAACATCTGTCATTTCCTGACTTGTTAATTTTAGCCATTCTGACTGGTGTGAAGGTGGTACCTCATTGTGAGTTGGATTTGTATTTCCCTGATGCCAAGTGATGTGGAGCACTTTTTCATGTGTCTGTTGGCCATCTGGATGTCTTCTTTGCAGAAATGTCTGTTCAAGTCCTCTGCCCATTTCTTGATTGGATTCTTTGTTCTTTGGGTATTGAGTTTGATAAGTTCTTTATAGGTTATTGATACTAGCCCTTTATCTGGTATGTCATTTGTGAATATCCTCTCTCATTCTATCAGTTATCTTTTGGTTTTGTTGACTGTTTCCTTTGCTGTGCAAAAGCTTTTGATCTTGCTGAATTCCCAATAGTTCATTTTTGCCCTTGGTCCCCTTGCCTTTGGCAATGATTCTAGGAAGAAGTTGCTGCTACTGAAATCAAAGAGGTTGCTCCCTGTGTTCTCCTCAAGGATTTTGATGAATTCCTGTCTCACATGAGGTCTTTTACCCACTTTGAGTCTATTGTTGTGTGTGGTGTAAGGAAATGGTCCAGTTTCATTCTTCTGCATGTGGCTCTCCAGTTTTCCCAACACTGTTTGTTGAAGAGACTATCTTTTTTCCATTGGAAATTCTTTCCTACTTTTCAAAGATTAGTTGACCATGGAGTTGAGGGTCTATTTCTGGGCTCTCTATTCTGTTCCATTGATTTATTTGTCTGTTTTGTGTCAGTACCATACTGTCTTGGTGGTTACAGCTTTGTAATAGAGCTTGAAATCTGGAATTGCGATGCTACCAACTTTGGCTTTCTTTTTCAACATTCCTCTGGCTATTCAGTGTCTTTTCTGGTTCCATATAAATTTTAGGATTATTTGTTCCATTTCTTTGAAAAAAATGATGGTATTTTGATAGGGATTGCGTTAAATATGTAAATTGCTTTAGGTAGCCTAGAAATTTTCACAATATTTGTTCTTCTAGTCCATGAGCATGGAACATTTTCCATTTTTTCATGTCTTCCTCAATTTCTTTCATGAGTACTTTTTAGTTTTCTGAGTATAGAATTTTTGTCTCTTTGGTTAGGTTTATTCCTAGGTATCTTATGGTTTTGAGTGCAATTATAAATGGTATTGACTCCTTAATTTCTCTTTCTTCTATCTTGCTGTTGGTATGTAGAAATGCAACTGATTTCTGTGCATTGATTTTATATCCTGACACATTACTGAATTCCTGTATGAGTTCTCGAAGTTTTGGAGTGGATTCTTTTGGGTTTTCCACGTAAAGTATCATATCATCTGCAAAGAGTTAGAGTTTGACTTCTTCTTTGCTGCTCTGGATGCCTTTTATGTCTCTTTGTTACCTGATTGCCAAGGCTAGGACTCCTAGTACTATGTTAAATACCAGTGGTGATAGTGGACATCCCTGCCATGTTCCTGACTTGAGGGGAAAAGCTGTCAGTTTTTCATTATGGAGAATGATATTTGCTGTGGGTTTTTCATAGATGGCTTTGATGATATTGAGGTATGTACACTCTATCCCTACGCTTTGAAGAGTTTTGATCAAGAAGGGATGCTGTGCTTTGTCAAGTGCTTTTTCAGCATCTATTGAGAGTATCATATGGTTCTTATTCTTTCTTTTGTTAATGTATTGTATCATATTGATTGATTTATGGATGTTGAGCCAGGATGTTGTAGCCCAGGAAAAAATCCCACTTGGTCATGGTGAATAATCCTCTTAGTGTACTGTTGGGTTCTATTGCTTCATATTTTGGTGAGAATTTTCACATCTTTGTTCATCAAGGATATTGGTCTGTAATTCTCCTTTTCGATGGGGTCCTTGTCTGGTTTTGGGATCAAGGTGATGCTGCCCTCATAAAAGGAGTTTGGAAGTTTTCCTTCCATTTCTATTTTTTGGAACAGTTTCAGGAGAATAGATATTAATTCTTCAAATGTTGGGTAGAATTTCCCTGGGAAGCCATCTGGCCCTGGGCTCTTGTTTGTTGGGAGATTGTTGATGACTCCTTCAATCTCCTTAGTGGTTATGAGTCTGTCCTGGTTTTTTCCTTCTTCCTTGTTCAGTTTTGGTCTTCTATATGTCTCTAGGAAAGCATCCATTTTCTTCTGGATTGTCAAATTTATTGGCGTTTAGTTGCTCATAATATGCTCTTATAATTATTTGTATTTCTTTGTTGTTGGTTATGATCTCTCCTCTTTCATTCATGATTTTATTAATTTGGGTCCTTTCTCTTTCTTTTTGATAAGTCTGGCCAAGGGTTTATCAATCTTATTAACTCTTTCATGGAACGAGCTCCTAGTTTCGTTGATCTGTTTTACTGTTCTTTTCATTTCTATTTCATTGATTTCTCCTCTCATCTTTATTATTCCTCTTCTCCTGCTGATTTAGACTTTCTTTGGTGTTCTTTCTCTAGCTCCTTTGGATGTATGGTTAGGTTGCATGCTTGAGACCTTTCTTGTTTCTTGATAAAGGCTTGTATTGCTATATACATTCCTCTCAGGACTACCTTTGCTGTGTTCCACAGATTTTGAACCATTGTGTTTTCATTATCATTTTTTTCCATGAATTTTTTCAATTCTTCTTTAATTCTCTGGTTGACCCACTCATTCTTTAGTAGGATGCTCTATAGCCTCCATTTATTTGAGTTCTTTCCAACTTTCCTCTTGTGATTGAGTTCTAGGTTCAGAGCATTGTGGTCTGAATATATGCAGGGAATGATCCCAGTCTTTTGGTACTGGTTGAAACCTGATTTGTGACCCAGGATATGACCTGTTCTGGACAATGTTCCATGTGCACTAGAGAAGAATGTGTATTCTGTTGCTTTGGGATGGGATGTTCTGAAAATATCTGTGATGTCCATCTGATCCAGTGTGTCATTTAAGGCCTTTATTTCCTTGTTGATCTTTTGCTTAGATGATCTGTCCATTTCAGTGAGTGGGGTATTAAAGTTACCTATTATTATTAAATTATTGTCGATGTGTTTCTTTGATTTTTTATTAATTGGTTTGTATAGTTGACTGCTCCCATGTTAGGGGCATAGATATTTAAAATTGTTAGATCTTGTTGGACAGACCCTTTAAATATGATATAGTGTCTTTCCTTTTATTATAGTCTTATTTTATATATATATATATATATATATATATATATGTATGTAGATATAGATATATAGATATATATAGATATATATAGATATATATAGTCTCTTGTTATCGTCTTTGGCCTAAAATCTAATTTATCTGATATAAGGATTGCCACCCAAGATTTCTTTTGATGTCCATTAGCATGGTAAATTGTTTTCCACTTCCTCAATTTAAATATGGAGGTGTCTTCGGGTCTAAAATGAGTTTCTTGTAGACAGCATATCGATGGGTCTTGTTTTTTTTATCCATTCTGATACCCTGTGTCTTTTGATTGGGACATTTAGCCCATTTACACTCAAGGTAACTATTGAGAGATATGAATTTAGTGCCAATATATTGCCTGTAAGGTGACTGTTATTGTATGTTGTCTCTGTTCATTTCTGTTCTGTTATTTTTAGGCTCTCTCTTTGCTTAGAGGACCCCTTTTAAGATTTCCTACAGGGCTGGTTTGGTGTTTGCAAATTCTTTTAATTTTTGTTTGTCCTGGAAGCTTTTTATGTCTCCTTCTATTTTCAATGACAGTCTAGCTGGATATAGTATTGTGGGCTGCATATTTTTCTTGTTTAGTGCTCTGAATTGATCATTCCAGTTCTTTCTGGCCTGCCAGGTCTCTTGGGTAGTTCTGCTGCCAATCTAATATTTCTACCATTGTATGTGACAGACTTCTTGTCCCAATGTTCTTTAGGATTTTCTCTTTGTCCCTGAGACTGTGAGTTTTACTACTAGATGATGTGGTGTTGGCCTATTTTTATTGATTTTGAGGGGTGTTCTCTGTGTCTCCTAGATTTTGATGCTTGTTCCCTTTGCCAAATTGGGGAAATTCTGTTATAATTTGCTCTAGTACACCTTCTGCCTCTCTCTCTCTTTCTTCTTCTGGGATCCCAATTATTCTAATATTGTTTAATCTTATGGTGTCATTTATCTCTCAAATTCTCCTCCTCATGGTCCAGTAGTTGTTTATTACTCTTTTTCTCAGCTTCTTTTTTCTCCATCATTTAGTCTTCTATAGCACTAATTCTCTCTTCTGCCTCATTTATTCTAACAGTAAGAGCCTTCACTTTTTATTGCACCTCATTAGTAGCTTTTTTTTATTTCAACTTGGTTAGATTTTAGTTTTTATTTCTCCAGAAAGGGATTCTCTAATATCTTCCATGTCTTTTTGAGTCCAGCTATCACCTTGATAATCATCATTCTGAACTCTAGTTCTGACATATTACCAATGTCTGTATTGATTAGGTCCCAAGCCATTGGTACTGCCTCTTGTTCTTTTTTTTGTGGTGAGTTTTTCTACCTTGCCAATTTTTCTAGATAAGAATAGATGAATGAGAGAACAAAATACTAAAAGTATGGCAAGGATCCCAGGAAAATATACACTAACCAAATTAGAAGAGACCCATAAATGGGGGGAGAAGAAAAGGGGAAAAAAGAAAAAAAGAAAAAAAAATATATAGATGTATTTTAGACTGGTGAATAGAAGAGAGCCATCCACTTGACTTTGGGTGTATTTTGGTCTCTTAGAAAAACTACCTCCCAAAATTTTAAAGAAAGAAAAACAGAGGGATGCCTGGGTGGCTCAGTCAGTTAACCTGCTGCCTTTGGCTCAGGTCATGATCCCGTGGTCCTGGGATCAAGTCCCACATTGGACTCCTTGCTCAGCAGGGGCCTCCTTTTCTCTCTCCCTCTGCCTGCCACTCTGCCTGCTTGTGCTCTCTCTGACAAATAAATAAATAAATTCTTTAAAAAAAAAAAAAAGGAAAACATATATATATATACAAAAATATGGGTAAACACAATAAAGAGATGTTATATGACTATAAAGATGTAAATTTTAAAAAGTCCTAAAAAAGATTTTGATAAGTTGGTTGAAAAAAATAAAAGAATGTGGTCAGGCTGGAGACTAGAACAAAGCCATGTGCTAGATTAGGGTATATTTTGACCTATTAGAAGAAATTGTATCCTAATTTTTTTAGGAAAAAAATCCTATATTTTTATAGAAGATAAGGCTAAATGCAATGAAGGGATAAAATATAGACTATAATAATGAAGTTTTAAAAAAGATTTTTTTAAGGAATGTATTATTAAGGTAAACTAGTTAAAAAACATTAAAAGAGGAATGAGGAAAAGTTTAAAAAAACAGAGTCTGAAAAAATAAAATTAAAAAAATTAACTTTGCAAGACTAAAGGATAATGGGGGAAAAGCCATGAATTCTATGTGTTGCTTTCCCCTAGCTCTGGAGTTCTGCTGTTCTCGTTGATCAGTGAGCTTGGTCTTGGCTGACTGTTCTTGCTGATCTTCTGGGGGAGGGACCTGTTGCAGTGATTCTCAAATGTCCTTGCCTGAAGCAGAATTACACTGCCATTGCAAGGGCTGGGCTAAGTAATATGCTCAGGTACATTCTCGGAGCTTTTGTTCCCTGAATGCTTTCCATACTGCTTTGGAGAATGGGAATGAAAATGGCAACCTCTCAGTCTCCTGCCTGGAGAATTTGAGAGCACTGGGCCCCACTCCTCTGTGTGCTCTTGGAGAGAAGTAGTCAATCACTCCTGTTTCCCTGGTCTTGCTGTGCTCTGAGCTCACCTGGCCCATGACTGATCATTTCTATCTCTGGTGCACGGCCCCATTTGGGTTCTGCAAACCCAGCAGATTCCTGCTGTGGTGCTCCTCACGGAGGAGGAAGGTAAGTCTACCCAGATCTGCCACTTGTGGAGTCTCTGCTCGAAGATCAGTGGCCCGACTGTGTCTTGGATCATGGTTTAAGGTAACCTCGACCTGAAATCTCCCTCCTCAGCTCTGTCTCTGTGGTTGACTTTCCTGCTCCTATACCTGGGAGCTTTGTCACACTCAGATACACCTGATCTTTCTGTGGCCCTGCAGGACCTGAAACCATACTGTCCCTGTGTGGGATCCAAACCCCCACCCCGCCACTTAGCTTCTGGAGCCATGTCCCTCAGTGAAGCAGACTTCTAAAAGTTCTGATTTTGTGCTCCATTGCTCTGCCACTTGCTGGGAGCTGGCCCCTCCACCTGTGGTCTATCTTCCTGTCGCTTCAGAGTCCCTTCTTTGCACATCCTACCTTTCAGAAGTGGTCAATTTTCTGTTCCTAGAATTGTTGCTCTTCTTCTTTTCTATATCCTGTTGAGTTTGTAGGTGTTCGGAATGATTTGATAACTATCTAGCTGAACTCCTGGGATCTGTTGTCCTTTTAGTCTTCTATGCCTCCACCATCTTGTCTCAAAACTTCTTTTATGAGTGAATTTTATATTAATATCCTTGACTGATAATGTTCTCTGATTTAATGATATTTATTGTGTTTTTAATATAGGACTGGTATAAGCATAATCATGCTTCTCAGGAAGCAAGAATTGCTTAATAAGTGAAATAAGATATAAATATTTGTATTAATTTTCAAAATGCTTTCTGTTTATTTTTGTTGAGAAGAGTATCAGATTTAAAGAAACACCTCATCTACCAATGTAGGAATAATGAAATATTTATTTTAATGGTCTTAGGAGAATCACTGTATATAGGTATGGTCCACCTATTATTTAATGGTGCAAGAAATTTTGGTGGAAAATTGGTTTCTCTTTCTGGTTTTATTCTTGGCTCACTTGAGGAATTACTTAAACATCTTTAACACATACTCGCACCCTACCCACATACCAAGTGTTAGATGAGAATATTAACAACTGACTATTGTTGAACATAATGTGCCAGGAAAGATGTTTAATTTGTTCAAATACATTAACACTTCTTTTCTCCTCTTTCCCCCCTGCTTTATTGATGTAACTGATGTATAACATTCTGTAAGGTTAATTTGTACACTATAATGATTGTGCAGATGTATATATTGTGAAATGACTATCACAATACATATAACAAACCCATTGCCTCACATAGTTAGAACTCTTTTCAATGAGAACTTTTAACATCTACTGTCTTAACAACTTTCAAATACATCACAGAGTATTGTTAACTATGCTCACCATGTTGTACATTGCACCCCAGAACTAAATATCACTTCTTTCA
Source organism: Lontra canadensis (assembly GCF_010015895.1). Classification (NCBI taxonomy): domain Eukaryota; kingdom Metazoa; phylum Chordata; class Mammalia; order Carnivora; family Mustelidae; genus Lontra; species Lontra canadensis. The sequence goes on from NW_022630997.1 coordinate 10,534,517, forward strand.
ATAAAGAAAAAAAAATTGCAGGCAGAGAAAGGCACAGTAATGAATTTTACAATTCACTGAGTTTTGATAAATGTTTATATATATAACATCCACTCAATCAAGATACAGAAAATATCCATCACCCTGTAAGTTCCCTTAAGCCCTTCTAGTCATTCCCTATGCCATAATCAAACTGTTCTGATTACTATCATTTTATATTACTTTCTCTTAGTTCATATAAATGAAATAACATTGCTCATAATATTTCATCTAGAATAATGTTTTCCAAGGCTCACCCTTATTATAGAATTTATTGCTTGCTTGTTCTTTTTTAGCTGCTATATATTTCATAATTTAATATACTACAGTTTATATAACAATTCTGTTATTGAAATACATTTCTTTATAGGTTTTGGCCACCATAAATAAAGCTATCATAGCATTATTCCACATTTCTTTTCGTGAACATATAGTTTCACTTCTCTTAGGTAAGTCTTTAGGAGTGCTAATAAAAGGGCTTAAGGTAGAAATATAGTTTTACCTTATAAGAAACTATCCAACTTTAAAAAGTCTAATTGTCCCACATCCTCAATAATATTTGGAATTGTCCTTCTTGAAATTTTAGCCATTGTGTAGGTATGAAATTGTATTACATTGTGGTAATGAGTAGCATTCGCTGGATGAATACTGATCTTGCATTTGTTATTTAAGTCTGTACCTCATTTTCTTCACCTGTACCATGTATTTAAAATGTCACACCTTACAGTGTTGTGAGGACTCAATGAGATATGTATGTACAACCGGTGTCTGATACCTAGTAAGAGCTTAATAAGTCAAAGCCTGAAGAATAATTCTCCAGATTGGGCTATAGCTCTGCAGTTCCCTCCTCTTATTCCCCATGGTTTAAGGCTTCTTTCATGCTCAGTCTACACAGAAGAGTGCTGATTATTTCTGTGCCATTTGTAACTTGGAAGTATAAGAAATATATTTTGAAAAGAGCATGATGTTACACTGTATATATATACCAGGGCTGCTCTTCTGTTTTATTGTTTATTTGATACTTACTTTTGAAAATTCAGTAGAGTTGAGACAGCTTACTTGGGCAGCATTCTCAATGTTTTTGTTATGAAGAATTTTTTTCATAAAGCAACTTTTATTCAAATATCTCCAAAGATAAGTAGTACGGTGTTTCTATGTTTCCACTGCACTTTAATCTATCATGTTATTTGCATTCTAAAGTATGCCATGGGCTGCTTATTTTACTACCTTTGTATTTCATTATCTGTGATAACTGCTTTGGCCATTGTAAGCTCATAGTTTTTCAAAACTTTGTTTCAGATTTGGGGACATTTTGTGTTAGGAATTTAGAAATCAAGCCCTTTCTTCTTGAATCTAAATGGAGATGCCAGTGATTCTTTCATTAGAACAAGGATTTCTCTCTTGCCTTACAATAGCTAGAAACTGACAGCTGTTGGGGAGGGAAGCAATTAGGAGAGAGGAAAAATCAAATGAGGAAACAAAGCCAGAGGGGTGACTCTTGTTAAAGAGGCCAAGAAGATGACAATGGAAGAAGTGGAGAATAGGAGAGAAAGATCTTTCTGGTCATTTACAGTGGGTATAAGCAAAAGAGCAGAGAATAGTTGTTTAGTGACAGTATGTAGAAGAGAGTGGCACCTTTGCAATCATATAGCAGAATCTCCTTATCATGGCACAGTACTATTTGAAACCGAATTCAGGTCAGAGCAGGTTCACCTTGCATAAGAGAGAAATGAAAAAGAGACCGCAGTAATAGTATATGGACCACAACACAGTATTGTGATTACAAGTCTGCTCCCAGAGTCACTAGTTCTGCTGTTTTCTTGCTGTGTGACTTTAAAGCAAGTTACCTCTGAGAATCTTTGTTTCCTACTGGATATTGGGGATAATATTAATTTCCACCAACAGGTTTTTTCCTGCTCAACAGTGAAGATAATGCATGTAAGTCACTTTGCATATGGCTTGGGATGTAATAACCATATGATGCATCTTAGCTGCTGAAATTACTATATTTGAGAATCTATTCTGCCCTAGATGCTACACAACACTTTTCATACATTATACTATTTAATTCACTGTTTTATTCTCTGGATAGAAACTAAGCATCTTGTTTGACTCCAAAGTTGTTTGTATGTCTTATCATCATATTCCAGTTTGTAGCAAATATAAAATAAAGCTTTATTACACATTTTCTAATAGTAGTCCTGCCTTTTTTATGGATGGCAGCAACTCATCAATTTAGGTGAGACATTTAAAGAAAAGAAAAAGAACAAAGATGGGAGGGTACTGTGAAGTGTGTGTGTGTGTGTGTGTGTGTATGTGTGTGTAATCTTTGAGATGACCTCATTCTTTTATTTCTGATCAATTCTTTACTTTCTGGCATTACACTGTTTTTAACATTTTATTTTGAGATATTTTCAGATGTTTGGAAAAGAAATTGCAAAGATAGTATGGAGTGGTCTCACAGCTTCATCCAGCTTTCTGTTTTGTTAACATTTTACATAGCCATGGTACATTGATCAAAACTAAGACACTGACACTGGTATCAGACCAGTAACTAAGCTACAAATTCTATTCAGATTTCCCCCAGTTTTTCCACTGATGCTTTTCTTCTTTTCCAGAATGCAGGCCAGTATATCCCATTGTATTTAGTGTGCATGTCTCCTTATCTGCTCCACTTGGTGACAATTTATTAGTCTTTTCTTGTCTTTTATAGTTTCAAGATTGTTGAAGATTAGTGGTCAGGTATATTGTAGAGTGTCCCTTCAATTTGCTTTGTCTGATACTTATTTACTCATGGTTAGACTTAGGTTATGGATATAGGGGAAGAGTACCACAGAAGTGAAGTGTCCTTGTCATTATATCATATCAGGGAATACATAATGTCAGCGTGACTTAATGCTGGTGATGTCAGTATTAACTTTTGTCACTTGGCTATCGTTCTCTTAATATGCTCTATTTGGGGGCACCTGGGTGGCTCATTGGGTTAAGCCTCTGCCTTTGACTCAGGCTATGACCTCAGGGTCCTGAGATCAAGCCCCACATGGGGCCTCTGCTCAGCGGGGAGCCTGCTTTCCCCTCTCTCTGCCTACTTGTGATCTCTGTCTCTGTCAAATAAATACATAAATAAATAATTTAAAAAATATGCTCTATTTGTTAGAAGTAAGTTCTAGGTTCTGTAGACACTTAATGAGAGGTGAACTAAGCTCATATCCTGAAGGCAGAGATACCAAGTAACAACAAGCACACAAATTAAGTTTGGATAAAGATTGCTGCTCTTCCTTTCTCCTGCTTTCTTAAAATTGAGACCTACTGAAGCCTTTTTCCCAAAGCATCTGGTGAATAATCTAGAATATCTTCAGAAATTTGGCATGTGGAAAATATAGTGGCAAAGTTTGTTCTGAACAACGAGTTGAAAATACATGCAGTTGGGTGGTGTTTCTGGTATTTGTTAGGTCAATGAAATATTTTACCTGCTACACAGTATTCTGTCTCCTGTTTAAACAGGTCTATTCTTTTTAATCTTACGAGTGATTTTTATTTTTCTATATTTTTTCTATTTTGTTACATACATATTTCTTTAAAAGATTTTTAGTATAGTTGACACATGTTAAGCTAATTTCGGCTATACAATGTAGTGTTTCAAATTCTTTTTGTATTATGCTATGTTCAACACACGTGTAGCTCTCATCTGTCACCATACGGTGCTATTGCAATATCATTGACTATATTGCCTCTGCCATGTTCTGACTTACTCATTCTCTAACTGGAAGCCTATATCTCCCACTCCCAACAAAGTCTGTTCTAATCCCCATTCTAGAGAAGTTTGTTCATGAGAGAAATAATAACAGAGAAATAATTCACAGTGCTTTGAAATCTTTCTCTGTTTGAATGCATCTATGTTACTCTAAAGTTGTACTACAATTAAGTTGTCATTACAATATCCCTTTCCCTCTATAGTCCCTTCCCTTTTGAAATTCCCTTTTAGAACTCTCTCTGCATTGACATTTGCTGACTCTGCTCTCCATATAGCCTATGAGTGGGTATGAATAAACAGCTTTACCTTCTATGGCAGTAACCTTAAGTAGGTGTCTTGTCACAACGGACTCTCTAGTAGTTCATTTAAGTGTGGATCTTCTAACTCACCACTGTAGTTTCTGCCCATTAATATAAATAGCATAGAAAAATATAATAGTTATAAAAAACTATGATGGTGAACAGTCTTTGAGGAAAAAACAAAACCATTTTGGGTTGACACTAAACTTTAGCATTAGCATAATGTGCTGTTCTCCATAAAGGTGACACTTGATTTCAGGTAAAGCCCCACATTTGGGGATATAATGTTTAAAACAGAGGTCCCATATTATAACAAAATTTCACTAATAGCAAATGAGAGTTAATAGGCTATTGATGTGTTTATGTTTACTGGTGAGTTGCAAAATGATTTTTTGCATGAGCTCTGTTACCACGTATTTGCTTAGTTTGGAAGCCAAATCAAAGTCTTTTGTTTGACATCATCTGCTTTTTTAAGTTTATTTTTAATTTTTTTATTTTTTGTGACATATAAGCCCTGAGTGAATAGAACTCTACATCTCTGTTGGCTCTAGAAGTGTTGATAACTGTTTGTGAAAATTCTTTTTATAAGCTTCTTTTTCTTTATCACTTCTGAGACTGGAAATCTTTTCCTGTGTGGGTTTGTAAGCAAGACTTAGGTGTGGTATCCCATTGTACCATCACCTGTTAAGTGCTCATTATGCTAAGGTTCCAATTATGTGTCTCCATCCAATATTGTGTTGGTGGACCTAAAATGACTTGGTGTTAGTGACCTCACCTACTTCAAGAAAGGATTTCTGATCTTTAAATATGTAACAAAAGGTATCTTTGTGATAGCATTTAGGCATGCAAAACCCTGAATTTTGAAGGAGATAGTAGGCTTTTGAAAGGCTCCATCTCCAAACCTCAATTACATGCTCTGAATCATTACGAACTTTCATGTGTGAAAGTGAGTACTTTTTAATCTTCGAAGCTTTACTGAAATTGAGGCCATGAATTGGATTCTAATTCCTAAAATGAAAGTTCAAAAACTCTTTCAATAAATGCAATAAAGTGGTATAATGAAATAGCTTAGCAGCTTAGTGTTTTTCCTTTTTTCCTTTGCATGGCTTCTCTTAGCTCAAGACTGGCTACTCTATTTCACATGCAATACACTTTTGAGAAGCAGTATGTAGGAGAGGTTACTAGTGGAAAATCTTGAGTTAGGTGGCAATGGTTCAGAGTTTGTTTCTTCAGCTACTTAGCTGTGTAACTTGGGATCAGCCCTTAAGCTCCCTGAACATAAGGGTCTTTATCTGCAAAGCAGGGATAATGAGGGTTGTTGCAAGTTAATGTCAGTAAGTCTTAGGACTGGGCACAAAGTGCTGTTTACATATGAATATTACTATAGAGATGTTTACCAGGAGTAGTTTCCTGCCACCACAATATGTAGTGAAACTGATGTTTTGTTTGCCTGGCATCCCTCCCTTCATCTATTGGGTGTTCATTCAGTTTGGAGACCAATCTAATAAGTCTTATCTGACATAATGTGTTTGTAAAATTACATCTAAGAAATAGCTCTCCTCTAACCTATGTCTTGCTTAGACTGTTGGTTGAGGTACGCTACCTTCCCCCAGCCATGAGAGCTATCACACTTTAAACGAAGTCACACTTTTAGTCACACTTGAAATAAAGTAAGGTCCTGCATTTTAGGAATATAACCCTTTACTACTATCATTTACCTGATTCAGTCATCAGACTTAAAATTCTGTGCCGTGCTATTTTAAAATTCAAATTGTTTTAAAATGTGACAAACTTTAAGTTGTCAGTAATGCTGGTACTAAAAATTGTGGTGATTTCTTATGTTTATGTAACCTATTTAGCATTGAATCCCTCTTCCATGCATATCTTGTTAAGAAGAGTGTGATTATCATTTACCATTTACATCTATAACCTGTGACAGATTTTTAAAGAACTTCATGTGAACTATGATATATTTTTTCTAAGCATTGAAAGAAGGATGACAAGAGTATATGTTCATGTACTAATTCTGTTCCGGAAAAAAAAAAAAAAGGTAAGAAAAACTGATGGTAGTCATTAGGTTTTAACTGAATGCAAAAGTTTCTTAAATAGTTGACCTTTGAACAACATTGGCATTAGGGATACTGATGCCCATAGAGTCAATCATCCATGAATAACTTTTGACTCCCCAAAAACTTAACTACTAACAGCCTACTGTTGAACAGAAGCCTTCCCATAACATAAACAATTGATTAACACATATTTATATGTTATATATATTAAATACTGCTATTCTTATAACAAGCTAAAGAAGGAAAATTGTATGAGAAAATATATTTATAGTATGTGGCATATATGTTGAAAAAAAATCCAGGTGCATGTGGACTTATACAGTTCTAACTTGTGTATCAAGGTTCAACTGCAATATCAACTATAGTAAGAAAATAAAACAGTAATCTGTTTTAATTTTAAATGGTTCTATATTTCTGAATTGCCAAAAAATAACCACCCCACAACACTTTGTACATTTGAAAAACAAAACAAAACAAAACAAAATTTAAAAAATCTGAGGTTTCCTGACACTATAGTAGGAAATTGAATCTTGGATGGGTTGATACAGAAATAATCACAATGGATGCATTTCAAGGGTAATGTCCCAAAGTGTCTATTTAGTTGTTGCTGTTACCTGTATCTTCACAGTTGTCCTTTGTCTTATTGTTCCTTCAGGCCACCTACTACTCCCTCTACACATATATATCTCCTAGACAGCAGTTTAGGAACTTCCGCTGCTACTTGAGCATGCTTCCTAGAAGTCTCAAAGTCTACCTTCCAAAGAAGATCCTTGTAGAAGAAGGATTCAAGACCATTCAAGACCAATTCTACATAAATGTAAGAAACCACTATAATTTTTAGTACCAGAACAGTTGCTAACTTGCATGAAATTTGTTAATCAGGTTTTAAGATGGTTGAATTTCAGCATAGATATTGTGGCATGGAATTTTTACATTAACGATTAAATCAGGTAAGTGATAATTATCTGAGTGGGCCTTCTAACCACATATTGTAACTCCCTGAGGTGAATATTTTATTTTTCAAAAGATGGTGCCTGAAGGATATGCGAGAGCTCTTTATACATAGGCACAATGAGAATCTGCTTAGATTGTTTGTAGGATATGTACCTAAACCCTAACATATTATCTATTATTCCAGTTTCATTTTCCCTCTCCTTTGAATTAACTCATTTAACCCCTTAATCTTCCACACTTAATTTTTTTGTTTGTTTGGGTTCAATAAGTCTAGTATACAGATATTGTTTCTCTAATAACTATAAGCAGAAGAGAATAAGACCGTGAAGTTTTTCACTATGTTATCTATGACAGTCTCACTGAAGACAGGGATCAATCTTTGATGCTATGAAATACATATATGAATATGTGTACGTGTATGATTTATTTAACATTTAGCGTATTATGCACTCAAGTAGTCTTTACCAAATGCCTCATGTGTGGTAATCGCTGTGTTTGGTTCAGTGATACCAATGTAAATTACACAATCCCTGCCATCAAGGAAATTTTAATCTCTCAGGAGAGATGTCTATCTGATATGCTGCCAAATACAATAGACTTCCTACCAAAAAACTTTTGATATGAGATTCACAGTGGTTGTCAGCCTTCACTAGTTTTGATGCTATATATCAACTTTCCCTTCCTTTCCTTAAAAATGTCCTTATTTTTTGTAAAATTATTGAAGTATTCAGTTTGATCCATCACATAAATCATCCAAGTATTTCTAATAACCCTCTCCTTTGAATTGTAATATTGATTTATATGGGATTTGCTTTATCTAAATAATTTATACTCAAAATGTTAAAGTACAACTATTTAAAATAGGAATTCCTGCCCATGGAACGTGCTATCTAAGATACTGAAATATAGTGCAGAAGGACTCAGCTATTTCTGATACTTCTGCTCAGATCTTTGTTCTCATCTCTCTATACCTTGCTTCTCCTTGTGTCTGCCACAGTGCTGTGGTTAATAGGTATCTATCACCATGTATAGGTGGCAATATTCATTAGAGTTGTGGAAAATAGTAGGATGAAATTAGAAGGTACCCGTGGAACCTAGGGGTTCTTCTCAAGAGATGGAAGGAGCAACTATCAAATGATATTAAAAAAAAAAACAATAATCACAAGAGATGTATTGATCATGACTAGAGAAATACTGAAAGATATTGTATTAGGCCTTGATGTTTTACTGCAGTATTTTCTGAGCTTTGGTTTTGCTATGATACAATTACTAATGAATAAAGCTTGAAAATTTGGTAAGATTTATAATAGTGAATCTCAGCACTAATTGATAGCACATTTTGAAGACTTGGTTTAAAACATGACAGTTATCTGGAGCAACTTGGTGGCTCAGTTGGTTAAGCATCTGACTCTTGATCTCACGGTTGTGAGCTGAAGCCCTGTGTTGGGCCCCATGCTAGGTATGGAGCCAACTTATACAAAGAAATGAAAAACATGTCAAGTATCCAACCAATCTCCTCTAATAGAGAAGTGATTTTTTTCTACATTTTTCATTCCCCAAAATCAGAGAAGAGGTATAGGTGCCTGTAATTCCAAGTCATCTTCACCACCATTTAAATAGCCCAAGTAGTACACTTTCCAGTTTCTTTCATCTTAATTTTCTTTCACTTCATTGAAATAATGTTTGTCTCAGGGAGCTGTGGCCCCAGAAATAGTTGTACGACATCAACTGTCCACCTATAAGTTGTGAGCTATTTCAGTTCTTTGCTCAGTGTACCAAAAATATTATTTTATTTCCATCTGTAAAGGAATATGAGCATGTTGGTGGAGTAGTCATTCCTGCCATTAGGAAATAGATACCCAAGCTAAAAATAATGAGGAAGGTGAACTTTGAGAGAATTTCAAATAAGACTGGACAGAGCCCTGAGGAAAGTGCTGAAGGGAACAATAGTAATGTCACTAGGGCTACATCAGGTGACCCCTTTTAATGGGTACCTTTTACCCCTGAACTCACTTCTGGAATCTATTATGATGGAAATTGGCTTGGCAAATGAGCTCCAAATGCATCCACACTTTGAAAGTCAGTTCAGCAGGCCTGTGTGGGTCAGTTGGTTGGAAGCAAACTCTTGGTTTTGGTTCAGGTTATGATCTTGAGGTCCTGGGATCCAGGCCTGCATAGAGCTCTATACTCTGGGGGAATCTTCTTGAGGGTTTTCTCTCTCAGCCTGCCCCTGTTGCACACTCTCTTTCTCTCTCTAAAATAAAATTTTTAAAAAGTCATTTCATAACTGCTTCTAACCTGGCCATCAAAAAGTATAACCTCCGGATATGTTTTACTATCTATTTCCATTAAAGAGCTTACAGTTATTAGAAGGGTAGTATTTTCTGCATATTTCCCCTTGCTGCATGATATGGTAAAATTGTGCCCATCCTGGGAGCCCAAGTTGTCATCTGTACTTATATTTTCTTTTGTCACTTGCTTTCAAAATTCTTCCTTTGTCTTTATAGTATCTAAATGTTGATCTCCTGAAGTTTATCATATTTGTAGTCTGCTAAAATTTGAAGATGTGCACTAATGTTTTCAACAAATTTGGGAAGTTTGTTTGTTTGTTTAATCCAAATATTCTTTCTCATTGTGTGTTTCCTTTCCTAGGACTCCTATTGAGTATGTTGGTACACTCGATATTTTTGCACAGGTATTTGAGGCTGTTTGCATTTTCTTTTTCTCTCTATGCCTTGGGCTGCATGACCTCAACGGACTTGTCCTTGACAGGTGTTTTTTTTTTTTTTTCCCTCATAACAAATCAAGTCTACCATAGGTTCCTTATAGTGAATTTTCATTTTAGTTATTATAGTTTTAAAATCTAAAATTTCTATTTGCTTCATTTAAAAAGATTTCTGTTGATTGAGATTGTTTATTTTGTGAAAACTGGTTCTCGTATTAATTATGCAGACATGATTTTCTTTAGTTCTTTAAACATATTTATAATAGCCACTTTAAATCCTTTCAGTAATTTAAAGTCCAATATCTGGGCTTCCTCAGTCACAGTTTCTATTGACTTCTTTTATCTCCTACTGTGTTGTGATTATACTTTTGTGTTTCTTCACATGTCGTCATTTTCTTTGGGAACTAGACATTTTTAAAAATGTGACAACAATGAAAGTCAGATGGGGCACCTGGGTGGCTCAGTGGGTTAAACCTCTGCCTTCAGCTCAGGTCATGATCTCAGGGTCCTGGGATCGAGCCCCGCATCAGGCCCTCTGCTCAGCGGGTAGCCTGCTTCCCCCTCTCTCTCTGCCTGCCTCTCTGCCTACTTGTGATCTCTGTCAAATAAATAAATAAATAAACAAAACAAAACAAAACAAAAAACAATGGAAGTCAGACTCTCCCCTTCAGGGTCGGCTGTTGTTGCTATTTGCTAATATTTTTGCTAATATTTTTGCTTATGGTGTTCCCTGAATTAATTATACAAAGTATGTATTTCATGCTATGTGTTACTACTCAAGACTTTGCAGTATCCTTCATAGTCAGCTAATAATTGGAAAGAAAATTCCTTGAATTACTTGACCAGAAATTCTCCTAACATTTCTCAGGTGGTTGTGTGGTATGTTAGGACATGCCTTCACTGCTCCAGCAGTTCCTAACTCTGTCTTAGCTGTAACCTCCTGCTTGTGCAAAACCTCAGCTCAGAAAAAAACTAGACATTATGGCTATCTCAGTCTTTTTCCAGTCATGTGCATAAACCAACCCATACATGTGGCCTTAAAGATTCCAAGAAATAAGTTGGGACTTTTTAAAATTCCTATTGACATCTAATTTCCTAGATCTTTTTTTTTTTAATGTTTTATTTATTTATTTGACAGACAGAGATCACAAGTAGGCAGAGAGGCAGGCAGAGAGAGAGGGGGAAGCAGGCTCCCTGCTGAGCAGAGAGCCAATGTGGGGCTTGATCCCAGGACCCTGGGATCATGACCTGAGCCGAAGGCAGAGGCTTTAACCCACTGAGCCACCCAGGCACCCCTTCCTAGATCTTTCTTTTAAGTATTTTGAAAAAAACTTATTGTTTGCCCCAAATGTTATCACATAAAACAGTTATGATGTTAATCTTCCATTATTTTTATTGCAATTCTGATATAGGCCTTTTTTCCACTGCAAGAGCCCCAGTAATGTCAAATAATGAAAAATCCTAGGAATGGGGCTTTTTAAGGTAGTGTCAGACAAGCCAAATTGTAATACATTGCATAACAATACTTTGGGGAAGAGATATGTGTGTGTGTGTGTGTAAGTGTGTGTGTGTGTGTGTGTGTGTGTGTATATAAAATATAGTTTTCTTTCTTAGTGGTGTCTTTATCTGGTTTTGATATCAAGGGAATGGCCTTCTAGCATGAATTTGGAAGATTTCTTTCTTTCTATTTTTTGGAATAGTTTGACAAGAATGGATATCAACTCTTCTTTAAATGTTTGGTGTATATTTCCTGCAAATCCTTCTGGTCCTGGACTTTTGTTTCTTGGCAGTTTTTTCATTACTAATTCGATTCCTTTGCTGGTTATTGGTTTGTTCAAACCTTGTATTTCTTCCTGTTCCAGTTTTGGTAGGTTATATGTTTCCAGAAATTTATCATTTCTTCTAGATTGTCTACTTTGTTGGCATATATTTTTTCATAATATTCTCTGATGTGTATTTCTGTGGTGTCTATTGTTATTTCTCCTCTGTTATTTTTGATTTTATTTATTTGAGTTCTTTCTGTTTATTTCATGATAGATCTGGCTGGAGGTTTATCAATTTTATTAATTTTTTCAAAGAATAAGCTCCTAGTTTCATTGCTCTATTCTATTTTTTTAATTCTATATAATTTATTCCTGCTCTAATCTTTATTATTTCCTCTCCTTTGCTGGTCATAGTGTTTGTTTATTGCTCTTCCAGTTCCTTTACATGTAAGGTTAGGTTGTTGGAGATTTTTCTTGCTTCTTGAGGTAGGCCTGTATTACTATGAAATCCCTCTTAGAACCACTTTTGCTGCATCCCAAAGGTTTTGGATCATTCTCTTTTCATTTTCATTTGTTTCTGTGTATTTTTAATTTCTTCTTTTATTTCCTGGTTGACATATTCATTGTTTAGTACCTTGATATTTAAGCTGTATGTTTTTGTGTTCTTGCCAGAATTTTTCTTTTGGTTGACTTCTAGTTCCATAGTGTGGTCAGAAAAGATGCAGGGTATGATTTTGATCTTCTTGAATTTGTTGAGGTTTGTTTTGTGAGCTAATATATGATCTGTTTTGGAAATTGTTTTATGTGCACTTGAATATGTATTCTTCTGTTTAGGATGATATATTCTGAAAATAACTGTTAAATCTATCTGTTCCAATGTGTTACTCAAAACAATTGTTTCCTTGTTGATTTTCTGTTTAGATGATCTCTTCATTGATGTAAGTGGGATGTTAAAGTCCTCTACTACTTTTTTAAAGATTTATTTATTTGTTTGAGAGAGAGAGAGAAAGCACACAAGGGTAGAGGCAGAGGGAGAGGGAGAGAGATAATATCAAGCAGACTCCACACTGAGCATGGAGTTGGCATAGGGCTTGATCTGACATCCCTGAGATCATGAAATAAGCTGAAACTAAGAGTCAGACACTCAGCCAACTGAGCCACCCACGTGCCCCCAAAGTCTTCTACTATTATTGTATTATTAATTAGTTCCTTTATGTTTGTTACTACCTGTTTTATGTATTTCAGTGCTCCTATGTTTGGTGCATATTTCCAATTGTTATATCTTCTTGTCGGATTGTCCCTTCAATGATTATATAGTTTCCTTCATTGTCTTTTGTTACAGTCTTTGTTTTAAAGTTTCTTTTTTTCTAGGGGCACCTGGGTGGTTCAGTGGGTTAAAGCCTCTGCCTTCGGCTCAGGTCATGATCCCAGGGTTCTGGGATTGAGCCCCGCATCGGGCTCTCTGCTCAGCAGGGAGCCTGCTTCCCTTCCTCTCTCTCTGCCTGCCTCTCTGCCTACTTGTGATCTCTGTCTGTCAAATAAATAAATGAAACCTTTTAAAAAAAAGAAAGTTTATTTTGTCTAATGTAAGTATTGCTACTCTGGCTTTCTTTTTCATATCTATTAGCATAATAGATGTTTCTCCATCCCCTCACTTTTAATCTTCAGGTGTCTTTAGGTTAAAAATGAGTCTCAGGGGACCTGGGTGGCTCAGTCAGTTAAGTGTCTGCCTTCAGTTCACATCATGATTCCAGAGTCCTGGGATTGAGCCCCACATCGGGCTCCCTGCACAATGGGGAGCTTACTTCTCCCTCTTTCACTCCCCCTGCTTGTGCTCTCTCTCTGTGTCAAAATAAATAAAATCTTTTAAAAAAAGTAAATAAATAAAAAGTATTAATGTAGCATATAGATGGGTCCTTTGATTAGAACATTTAAGTCTATACATTCGAAGTAATTATTGATAGGTATTTACCGTCATTTTATTATGTTTTGTGGCTTTTTTTTTTTTTTTTACCTGCCAATAATTTATTTTTTTATTCCTTTTTTTTCCCCCAGTGTTCCAGGATCCATTGTTTATGCACCACACCCAGTGCTCCATGCAATACCTGCCCTCCTTAATACCCACCACCAGGCTAACCCATTCCTCCACTCTCCTCCCTTCTAAAACCCTCAGTTTGTTTCTCAGAGTCCATAGTCTCTCACGCTTTGTCTCCCCCTCTGAATTACCCCAATTCACTTTTCCTTTCCTTCTCCTAATGTCCTCCATGTTATTCCTTATGCTTCACAATAAGTGAAACCATATAATAATTGACTTTTTCTCTTCTTGACTTATTTCACTCAACATAATCTCCTCCAGTCCCATCCATGTTGATACAAAAGTTGGGTATTCATCCTTTCTGATGGAGGTGTAATATTCCATTGTATATATGGACTCTGTTTTGTGGGTCTTACTGAAGATTTTCTCTGATTCCTTCTCTCTTTCGTGGTTTGATGACTTTCTTTAGTGAAATATTTGAATTTCCTTCTCTTTATTCTTTGCATATTTATTAGTATTTTTTGATATATGGCTACCATCATGTTTATATATAATCTCTTCTGCATTTGGAAGTCTATATTAAGTTGATGGTCTGTTAACTTTGACCCCATTCTTTACTCCTCTTCTCCTCATGTGTTGAGTATATGGTTTTATATTTTACATCCTTTTATTTTTGTAATTGCTTGGCTGATTTTTTTTTTTAACAGAAATATGCATTTTTAAAGTTTTTGTGTTTCTACCTTTATCTCTTTAGGTCTCTCCATTCTACTCAGAGTCCCATTTAAATTTCTTGCAGAGCTGGTTTAGTGTTCATGAACTTCTGTTTTTGTATTGTTTTTGTTTTTGTCTGGGAAGCTCTTTATCTCTCTTTCTATTCTGAATGATAGCCTTGCATAATAGAGCATTCTTGGCTGAAGATTTTTTTTTCTATCCAGCAATTTGAATATATCAGGCTACTCCCTTCTGGCTTGGAAACTTTCTGCTGAAGAATCCCCTGCTAACCTTGTGGGTTTTCCCCTAATTAGTTATTGTCTTATTTTGTCTTTCTTTAAATTTTTTGTATCATTATATTTTCCCATTTCAATTACGATATATATATATATATATATATATATATATATATATATATATA
>NW_022630997.1:10549365-10639220 GCF_010015895.1 Lontra canadensis
TATATATATATATATATATATATATAAAAGATTTTATTTATTTGACAGAGAGAGATCACAAGTAGACAGAGAGGCAGGCAGAGAGAGAGAGAGAGGAGGAAGCAGGCTCCCTGCCAAGCAGAGAGCCCCCTGTGGGACTCGATCCCAGGACCCTGAGATCATGACCTGAGCTGAAGGCAGAGGCTTTAACCCACTGTGCCACCCGGATGCCCTAATTACAATATTTCTTAAAGTGGATCTGCTTTTCGTGATTCTGTTGGAAGTTCTCTGTGTCTCCTGGATCTGGATATAATTCCTTCCCCAGATTATAGAAGCTTTCAGCTATTATTTCTTCCAAAAAATTTTTGCTCCCTTTTGTCTTTCTCCTTCTTCTGGGACTTTTATAATATGAATGTTATTAAATTTGATGGAGTAACAAGATCCCTAAGTCTATTCTCATTTTGCACAATTTTTTTTTCTGTCTTTTTGTTCAGCTTGATTACTTTCCATTGATCTGTTTTCTAGGTCATTAATTTGTTTGTTTGCTTCTTTCATCTTGCTGTTTATTCCATCAAGTGTGTTTTTCATTTCATTCATTATACCCTTTATCTTTATCTTTTATACTCTTTATCTTTGTTATGTTGGTTCCTGAAGGTGGCTCTGTGCTTATGCTGAGGGGGTGGGAGGGAAGTGGAAGGGGCCTGTTCCTTTGTTTCAAGACTTATCACTCAGTGAATACTGTTTTTCTGGAATGGGCTCTGAGATGAACAAATAACCTCCCTACTGTCTCCCAGAGACTCTTCAGATCACTTTTTCGCTGCTGTGTGTCTGCATGTTGTTTGCCTGCCTTCTCTCCAAGAACAGCACAATGTTCTCTGGGCTGTATCACAGCCAAGCCGGCTGACCTTTAAAACTCTCTAGACTTTAAGCCCCAGTAGTTGCCAGAAGTCATAAAATTCAACCCCTTTTGGTTTCCAAGTCAATTGCTATTCCTTTTTTCCTTTTGTTCCCCTGTGTGCTTGTTTGTAGCCAGTCCTCTGCAACTGTAACTCCCTCCCTACTTCGGTGAATACCATCTGTGTCTCTCCCAAATCAGTGCCTCATACCTTCTTCAATGTGGCCTTTTCTTTACTTTTAGTTATGACGTTTATTCTGCCAGTCTTCAGGACAATTTCTGGGGTATTTTGGATGACTTAATAGTTACCTAGTTATATTCATGGGATATAGTGAGCCTAGAATCCTCCTATCCCACTGTTATCTTCTTAACCTCTCCCAGCTTCCATATTTTTAAGGCTGTTGGGTTTTGTTTGGTTTTTATTTATTTATTTATTTTTTTAAAAGATTTTATTTATTTATTTAACAGAGAGATCACAAGTAGGCAGAGAGGCAGGCGGAGGGGGATGGGGAAGCAGGCTCCCTACTGAGCAGAGAGCCCAATGCCGGGCTCAATCCCAGGACCCTGAGATCATGACCTGAGCCAAAGGCAGAGATTTAACCCACTTAGCCACCCAGGTGCCCTTGTTTAGTTTTTAAAGATACTGCAGAAGTTAAGAGAAATGATTGAGAATGTGACAAATTCAAACACAACAAACTTGCTGTTATTAGTTTAATTTAGCCTTCTTTACCAAAAATTCTTCTCAGATTCTTACAAGCTTGTATTAATTCTCAAACATTTGCTTTCAGGGATTTTGACCTGTGTTCTTAATTGCTTTTATGGAGAAGCAGGTTTTTCCAAAGGTTCTTATTCCACTATTTTGGAAGTATGTCCTGGATTATAGAACTCTTAATTTTTAGTTCTAATATCACTTTGGTTATTTAGGGCACCAAGTCAAAAACCAAGAGGCCCAGAGTTCTATTAATCTACCTGATGGATTTTCTGAGATCCTCAGGGTTTTAGACACACCTCTAGTTATTTTTTTTAGCTGAACACAGAAACATAATTAATAGCCTTAACTATTACTATAGTTATTCTGAAACCCCCATTTTTGGGGGAGGGCAGCAAAGTGGTAACATTTGAAAGCCCCATGAGAGGAAGGCAAATTATTAGTGGGAAAAAATATTGATTAAGAATATTGTAACAACTTAGGGAAAAATTACAAATACTGCCATTTCTACTCTGGGAATTATACTTTAACTAGCCCTACCACATTTTTTCCGTGGATAAATTTTGTTACACTAGAGAATGTGATTGCTAATGTGTTTTTGAGATAAATCTAAATTATAAATGCATCCTAGCCTTCACTAAAAAACCATCAATGTTCAGGTTCCTGCTTTGGTAATTATACCCTAATATATACTATTCATTATAGTAACAGTCCCTTCATTACCTTTCCTTATGAGTTCATGAATATCTGTTGATACCATGGGGTTGACTCCCATTTAATTGTTGCATGCTTGCATTACATAACATATTACATTCCAAAGTGTCACCAGTATGGTGAAATTTTTTTTCATGAATTTCTTATGTGTAAGGGAGATGATGCCTAGGGTGAAGAATGGTAGAACTTTGTTTTAACAAGAGTTTGATTTTAATGATCACATGCTGCACAAATAAAATAGGAGGAGCATTATTGAGAAAAGACATGTGTGTCTCTGGTATAAGTTATTCTTTCATAAACTTCCTTGAAGATCTTTACAACTTTGAGTAGAATAAAAAGGCATAAAATAGATTTTCAAAGGTGGCATTAAAAAATTAAGTGGCTTCCTGATGTGTTTAATTTTTAGTGACTTATTTAGAACTTGCCAACCATTGCTTTGTAAATGTTCTTGTGTTATTTAACATATGTCTAATTTCTGTGATCCTACTGTAAATAAGAGGACATGTCCAAGTTCTTTGTTGTTTGAATTTCTTCAAGGGTAATTAGAATATCCTATAGGCTTTAAACTTGTTTCTTCACTAACTAGAGCTTCAACAAAACAATCAGATAAAAACAATTAGATAATTAGCAATATATATCCTTTGTAACATAGGTTCTGAATTAACTTTAAATTATGTTGCAGTGCACCAACTGCCAATTTTTTGTGGCTTAATCAGTATTACTGCTCACATTATTAGTATACTCTAGGATCACAAAATTTAAATTGAATTTAAACAAAATGCTTTCTATACTCCTAGGAGAGTTAACAAACATAAAACAAATATGCCTCACCTTAACCATAAGAACTATTTTTTGCCTGATTTCCCCATGGTAATAGTACTCATTGTTGTAAAATAACCCAACTGAGCATGACCACTCTCACCTAATGGGTAATAAATTTAAATTTAAAATTTGCCATTTACATTTGCTTTACAAAATTTGACCCATTGTCTTGTCCTCATGGTTAAAATAGTTAATATAGCATGATATAAACTAAAACAGGGCCTTTACAAATTGAACTCCCATTATGTAAGACTGACTTAGAGAAAGAGTGATTATGCCCACTATTTCGACAATTGTAAATTCAATCTGACTTATTTTTAGACCTGGAAGGAATGAGTAGTACCTCATAACATTGCTGTTGTGGTCTCACCTATCAGGGCCCCATACTCAATATTACTGAAATAATTTTTTTTTTTTCAATCAGAAGCTAGTAGATACTTAGCAGTCATGCTTTGTTCATATCTATTTCAATAGCTTCTAAGCTGCAGTTTGACTTTGTCAAAGGGACACCATAACCTTTAACCAGCTACCCTGAAGCAGGCAATGTAATTAGTACAGGGAAATTTAAAAACATGACATATACATAAAGTTAATAGAATACTCAGATTCAGTTCTAGGTCACATATTTTTGGTAGGAAACATTTAGTGATTCTTCCTTTTCCCTTTGCCTAGATCTTTTGAGGGCTTCACTTCTGAGGGCCATCAAGAGTCCTTATCTGGTTTCAATCATTAATCTCACAGAAAACTGGGGGAAAATGGTGAGGTGAGAGTGTAGAGAAGGCTGTTACAATTAGGCATTAACTAGGAAAATTTTCTGTCTCTATCCAACAACACCTTTTAAATGTCTATAAAGACTAAAATCTCCTTTTAATCACAATATTTAGTTTCTAGTGGCAGAATAGTTGACAATAATGACTGTCTTTAAGTCCTGCTCTTTGATCAGTTCTTACTCTGTGATCTGGCCAATTTCCACAAAATAAGAATAAACAAATTAGGAAAATGTTCTTTCTGACAGCTGCCACCAGAGTGCTCTATATCCAATGCAGTAAAACACAGAAAAGAAGAAAAATAGCATTTCCATAATCATGGTATTTGTGAGTCTTCCTAGAGAAGATAGTTGGGCAATATCTTAAAGAACAAGTAGGAGTTTACCTGATTTGGAAGAGAGGAATTTGGAACATCAGAAGGCTAATTGGTAAACAACAACTAAATGGTGTATTTGGGCATCTGTCTGTGATACAGGAGGCCAGTGAGCAGTAAGTAGTTAGAAATGATATAAGGCCAGCAAAGGGGGCACAGCTAAACAGTGAGGTTGGTGAGGGCCATGGAAAAGGTAAAAAAAAAAAAACAAAAAAAAAACCAAAAAACCCATATAGCAGCAATGGCCACGGTCGCCAAACTGTGGAAAGAACCAAGATGCCCTTCAACGGACGAATGGATAAGGAAGATGTGGTCCATATACACTATGGAGTATTATGCCTCCATCAGAAAGGATGAATACCCAACTTTTGTAGCAACATGGACGGGACTGGAAGAGATTATGTTGAGTGAAATAAGTCAAGCAGAGAGAGTCAATTATCATATGGTTTTACTTATTTGTGGAGCATAACAAATAGCATGGAGGACAAGGGGAGTTAGAGAGGAGAAGGGAGTTGGGGGAAATTGGAAGGAGAGGTGAACCGTGAGAGACTATGGACTCTGAAAAACAATCTGAGGGGTTTGAAGCAGCGGGGGGTTGGGAGGTTGGGGGATCCAGGTGGTGGGTATTGGAGAGGGCACAGATTGCATGGAGCACTGGGTGTGGTGCAAAAATAAGGAATACTGTTATGCTGAAAAAAAAAACAAAAAACAAAAAACCCAACTATCCATGTTTCTTCTGGTGCTGTCTTTAACACTGGGCAGCTCAGTCATACCAGGTTAGTCCTCAGCCTAGGGGAGAAATCTCCAGTGAACCAGGAGAGGGTTAAAACCCTTTGGTGAGTGATCTCTCTGTCCACCTGGAAGACTCTACTCTGGTTATCTATGTGGAGAACCCTATTTACCACCTGAATGTAAATGCCATTTTCTCAGCACCTTCATTTGGCCAGGCTACAAGTAGAGTTCTAGATCCATTGGATGATGCCCCTTTCACCATAGTCTTGTGCACAAAAATACATACACACACATATGCACACACAGTTAAATTATTTCATGGAGCTTAAAATATAATGGTTTAGGTAAATTCTTAAATGAATAAGAAGAAATTGAGGCAAGGAATAAGGAGGGTTGGGGGGAGAGAGTAGTTGAGAATAGAACTACTCAGCCTCCAGGTTAAAAATTGGTTTATAATTAAAATGAATTTTTAAAAACTATATGGATTCCCAAGTCCTGTTTTTGTCATTTATATATTGTGTGATAATAAGAAAATTAATATCTGTGAAAGATTTTCCCCCCCTTCACTGTAATAGGGAGTAATAATACAGGAATATTGTGAGTTTTTTTTTTTTTTTAATTTATTTACTTGAGAGAGAGGGAGAGGGCACAAGCAGGAGGAGAAGCAGAGGGAGAGGGAGAAGCAGGCTCCCCACTGAGCAGGGAGCCCAATGAGGGGCTCAATCCCAGGACCCCAGGATCATGACCTGAGGCAAAGGTAGACACTTAACCAACTGAGGTACCCAAGGCCCCCTATGGTGAGTCTTTGTTATAAAATATACAAAATAGCTATTTTCGTGTTTAGCTCAGAAGAGACAAATAGAACTTGCTATTTAAATAACTTGGTTTGCCAGGAGATTCCCTCTTTCATTTCCTTCCTTCCTTCCTCCCTTCCTCCTTTCTTTCCTTTCTCTCTCTCTTTCTCTCTCCTTTTCTCCCTCTCCCTTCCTTCCTTCCTCCCTTCCCCCCTTCCCTTGCTCCTTCCTTCCTTTGAGTGTCCATGTGTGCCAATATGGGGGGAAAGGGCTGAGGGAGAAGGAGAATCTTAAGGAGTCTCCATGCCCAGCGAGAGTCCTACATGATGCTCCATCTCACTACTCTGAGCTCCTGACTGGAGCTAAAATCAAGTCAGAAATTTAACAGGTTTAGCCACACAGGCACCCCTGATTTTTCCTAAGAGTAATGGAGTCCTTGAAAAATATTTCTTCCAAGAGAAAGAATAAACCACACAAAACTTCAGAATGCTTGTGTTTGATTCTTAGTTACAGGCTCCTCTCATGGCCAATGAGGGAAGAGACATGAGCAGCATCTGCCTCTGCTGGAGAGGCTCTTGCCATTTCAGTTGGTATGTGGTTGCTTTCTCTCCTTTCCTTCCATTATGAAAGTTAGAATGAAAGGTAATCTCATTAATACAGGCTACTTAATTTTAAATCTAGTTTGCTCATCTTTATTTTCATCATCTATTTATACTTTCAATAAATGAAATGAATATTAGCAAAAAAAGATAAAAATTGTGGGAGCCTTCCTCGTGGGAGTATGTGAAATTCCCCTTATTTTATGATACCTTCATCTATGTGGTCAAGGGAAACAGTAAGGGGAGATATTCAAAGGCAGTCATATTTTCCTTAGAGTAGTATAAAGCTTAGGATAACACACCTTGTGCTTTTCCATCAATATTTTTTTTCCTGCTTACAAAAGATTTAAAAAATCAAGGTGAATTCCATTAAGAAAACTTTATTTACTAAAAGAAACTTCACTTTGTTTTTAAAGTATGAACATTGTCACGCTTTATGAAGTGACTGCTAATTATATTTTTGTCTAACAACAAAACATTTTTGCAACATATCAGTGAATTTTCAAATTGCTAAATCAAGAATTAATTTACTAAAACTATATTTTTCATTGGTTTTTCCAGTATTATAGTGTAAGGTGCTTAAGTTTATAAAATGCTTGAAATAAAGCCCATGACCTTTAGTTGTTTAGTAAGCACAATTAATTGGATTACAAATTAGAGGAGCTTTTGCTTTACACTTAAACCTATTGACAAATAAACCTAAACTTTTGTAGAAATGAATGTCTCATTTGAGGAGAAAATTTTGACTGAGAAAGTGGAAAATGTGGGGAAATTATTAGGTGTTTGGCTGGTATATAAGGTTGGTCATGATTTTATAGACTGTGGCTAATAAGGGGCAAATAATGTCAGCATCATTCCTCATGGTGAAGGTATTTTCTTTGTCATTTCCTATGGCTTATCCCTTAGACAAATCTCAATTGTCACTGTTGATGAAAAGTGATCTGTAAAATCTAAATTAGTGAATTAATTTGGACTATATTAATCAGACTATGAAAATGTCCATGTTCTCATTTGGAACACTAACTATTTAGGATTTCTTATAAAAATTATACACATAATCTAAAACTCAAGAGAGTTCTCATGGCAGGAGGATCTTGTCTACCCAACTGAGCATTTGATTCTGTGCTCAGTCATTGCTTGTACATACATGGGTGAACATTTATCTTCTAAATTGAACAACAAAATTACTAGAAGATGTCTCTAGATGACTGAACTTAATTTCTATGAAAAGATTGGCACCCTTGCAAGTTTTAGAGGAAATAAACTCTTTTCTGCTCTCCCTTTGACTAATGAAGTACTCTGTAAAATCATGACTGAGTTAAGGATATGATGTAGATATAATATAATTGCTTTATGCTGTGACCCATGAAAATTAACTCAGTTAAGTACCTTTAGATTTAATATTTAGTATAAAATAATAGCAAAAGATTAGCTATTTTATTACATAGTGGTGTAGTAGAGTGTGCTAAAGGGGAGAGATATAGCTTATCTCCCATGTCCTTTTTCCCTCCTCTCTTCTGCCTTGTTTTCCTTAAAAAGGAAGGAAGGAAGGAAGGCAGGCCTTCAATAAATTGCCTTGCCTTTTACCATTTCTCTCTTTCTTTCTTTCTTTCTTTCTTTCTTTCCTTCCTTCCTTCCTCCCTCCCTTCCTTCCTTCCTTCCTTCCTTCCTTCCTTCCTTCCTTCGTTTCTCTCTCCCTCCTTCCCTTCCTTCTCTCCCTCCCTCCCTTCCTCTTTCCTTTTTTTAAATTTTTAAATTTTTAAAATTTTTTATTTTTCCCCCTCTTTCTTTTTTTAAAGATTTTACTTATTTATTTGACACAGAGAGAGGGAGGAGCAAACACAAGCAGGGGAAGTGGTAGGCTGAGGAGAAGCAGTCTCCCTGCTGTGCAAGAGGTCCGAGGCAATGCAGGGGCTTGATCCTAGGACCCTGGGTTAGATCCCAGGACCCTCGGATCATAGCCTAGCCAAAGGTGGCGCTTAACTGACTGAGCCACCCAGGAACCCCTCTGCTTCTTTACTTCTACTAGATCTTCTCTTTGAGCCACTTTGATCTATAGTCCCTGTATCCCCTCTACCCTCAGCCACTGTTGAATTTATTCACACCAACTTAAAAACCGCAGGCTGCCATTTTAATTATGTGCTTACTTACACTCTGAAATCATTTATCCTCCCTAAATATGCCTTTTCCTTTCTAATCTGATTCTTAGTAAACAACAGTATTCTCTGCTCAGAAAGTAACTCTAGGTTCCTCCCCCAAATTCTGGGCAAGAATCCTAAGATTCCTACTTATGCTATTTCCTTCTAAAATCTATCTCATTCCTTTCTTTGTTCATACTGTAAATACCTAGTTTGGCTCTTTATTAAGCCTTATATGAACTATTGAAATTCTCTCTAAATGATTTCCCTATCAGACTCACATTTTTAGTCAACATTGCTCTCCAAATTGCTGCAGAATGGTCTTTCCAAAAGGCTAATAAAATCATGTAGCTCACTTGCTTAAAATCCTGCAAAAAAACCCCTCCTCTCCTTCAGAAAGTGTTACTTGTACATCAACAGGCCCTGCATGCCCATTCTATCTCATTTCTTAAAACATGCCCACTGACACACATGGCTTCAGCTATGCCAACCTAAATGAAAATCCCTTAATTTAGACATTCAAACCTGGGTATTTAAACCCATAAAGTTCCATTTGGATGAAAGTGCTATCTCAATCATTGGAATACCAGTATTTTATCATTTAATCTGCATACTATAATTGCAAATTTACTCTTCTATCACATTTCTCTCAAATATTCTTCTAAATTCCTAAATTTTTCATTTTTCTTAGTTCTTTTTGGTCAGTTTTTTTCCCCTTTAATTTTAGCAAGTACTTTTCTTTTACATTATTGCTTTCTATGGCCTTTTAAAGAAATCTTTGCCTACCTACAAGTTATGAAGAAGGTCTGTTGTGTTTGCTTATTCTTAAAAGCTTTATGGTTTTAGCCATTAAAATTAGGCCTATAAATCTCAAATTAATTTTTGCATATAGTGTGAAGTAGAGTAGTGTTTATCTTTTTCCCATATGAATATCCAGTTATTTCAGCACCATTTGTGAGAAGGATGTCTTTTCCCAATTGGTTACTTTATTTATTATTTTTTATTATGTGGTTTCTTTACCTTGAGGGAATTTTGATGTCAGTGCTCCAAATTTGGTCTTATTTTTCTCTAATTTTCCTTTTAAAAAATGATCAGGGAATTGTATATTTCTAAATATTTTAGGATGAACTTGTGAATTTCCACAAAAACCCTTATTGAGACTATCATTGGACTTATACTGTATGATGTGATAAATGCTTTTGGAAATTTTTATTGCCTTCCTGAACACAAACACTTCTTTAGTTTGTATTTTGCTTGACTTCTTTCCACTGGTCTCTTAAGATCTGCTTAATGATATTATCTTGTCCTCATACTTTAGTCATTCTGATTAATTCCCCAATGTTTTTTGTCCTTTTTTTAAATGTCAACTTAGTGAGCATTTCCTAAAATTATTTATTTAAGTGTTACATAGTAATTGTACCTATTCCAGTATTCCCACTAGGAATTTTAAATTTGGGGGGTCTCTATACTCCATTAATCATGAATTTCCATAGGTTTACCTCCATGATTTTCCCATATTTATACCTGTTCTTCCATTGCCACTGAACCTGACCTAGATGCATGATCTCCACATCTCTCAACTTTTTCCTCTTTATTTTAACTTTGTACTAACTGCAAGATCAATTTTCCTAAAACAAATTTCTCTTTGTATTACCATCTTGAATAACATCCTTTGATCGCTCATTACTTGCCTATAGAAGACACAAATTCCTGAGTTTTAAGTTGCAAAAACCTAAGCATGTATAATCTCATTTAATCATCATAGTGAATCTGTTGTTATTCTAAATTTATAGATTTGGAAATTGAGATTTAGAAATGCTAAATAGTTTCCCAAAGTTATGGAGCTATTAAGTAATAGATATTCCCACCCACTGTAATGATAATATCACTCTACACTCTTTTAAAGCAAATCATAAAGAAGACTGATGTTCACAATAGGAAAAATTCATATACATATATAGTAGTAAGATTTCTATTCATGGATATACTGTGAAATGTAACTGCAATTAGTAGCTGAAGAAAGACAATATTTTTCTTTTTTGAACCATGAAAAAGAACTTGAAATTCAAGTCTGTATCTTTCACTGGTCTCATTGCAATAAAGACAAAAATGTCTAGTTTAAACTAACAACACAATAGCAGACAGAGTTAGCGATATATATATATATATATATATATATATATATATATATATATATCTTACAAATAACCAGTAAACTCATTGCTCTCCTGGCTGCCTGCCTTTCTTTCTTTCTTTCTTTCTTTCTTTCTCTCTTTCTTTTAAGATTTTATTTATTTATTTGACAGAGAGAGAGATCACAAGTAGGCAGAGAGGCAGACAGAGAGAGAGGGGGAAGCAGGCTCCCCGCTGAGCAGAGTGCTGTATGTGGGGCTCGATCCCAGGACCCCAGGATCATGACCTTAGCTGAAGGCAGAGGCTTTAACCCACTGAGCCACCCAGGCACCCCCTTATTAGCCTTTTCAATTCATTGTATTTACGAAGATTTATAGATTATCAAGCAGTATCTTTCCTCAATGATAATTTTTTAATCAAAATGGAAAGATTGACATTTTCCTCCTATGATCCTTAGTTGATTCTGAAATTAGACCTGAAATAAAAAGTAAGAAGTATTTAAAAGATTATACACTGATGTATTTAGATAAACCTATGCTGTGTAAATATGACATTATTAGAGTTGAACTCCAAAGAATCAAAATGAATCACTCAGAGTATGCCACCTCCGGTAAGAGTCAGAGGTTTCTTTTGTTATAACTAACAAGAGAAATAAAAATGAATAAAGTCAGCAGAGAAGAGAAAGATATGAAACAGAGCAACATTATAGTTTTGGGAAATGGATCTGTCCTTTGTAAGCAGAGATAATAAAATAGTCAAGTAGGAAAAGGACTCAAGAATAGAAATAAAACCCAGCTTATCAGATCAAGGAGACCTGCACTCTCTCAAACTACGATATTTTCTTCCCCTCTAACAAAGAGAAAGGTCAGTCTTGAGACTTGAAGTGTAGGTATAACTGCGCGATACAAACATCTATGTCAGAATTTGTAAGTGAAGATAAATGAAAGAGAATAAGCTACAGTGCCTTATTCTGGATACTGGTCATTGCATGGGTGGATTTGGAGTGGCTTACAAATGAGGAGCTGCAGAAAAATAAAATGAGTTTTCATTCACAAGTGGCTTTTAGTAACCAATAGAGAAGATATTAGCAAGTGTGTATATATTGTAGTACTAGAGTCTAGTACTAGTACTAGACTCACTGCCACTGTGGAACTTGAAAGAACTGAAAAGGGGAAAACATTATACCAAGAGTAGTATATACATACTAACATACATATGCCAAACAATATTGTCTTTCCTCTAGGAGGTAGGTCATGAGATTCCTCAGACCAATAATTGACAGATTCCTGAGAGAATTGTTTCTTCCCTTCCACAGTCATGCATCTGTACAAGTTGCTGCCATTACTGTGAATAACTGTTATAACTCTTGTAGGAAAAGGACAAGGCTGACTGGGAACTGAGAGTTGAAGATGAAAATGGCAGTAGAGTTTTCTGTGGTTTTTGTCTCATAAAAGTTATGTTCAATATTATTATGTTCCCCAATGTAGACAGCTTCTGAAATGGTCATAGTAGTAAAGTAGTAAAGTTGTAGTAATAGCAGTAATAGCAGTAATAGTTGCAGCAGCAGCAGTAGTAGTAGTAGTAGTAAAGTAGTAGCAGCAGCAGCAGCAGTAGTAGTAGTAGTAGCATTCAGTCCAATCTAAATCCTTCTAAAACATCCCTGATAATTCAGTGCTGACCTACACTTGAATGCTTCCAATATAGAAAAATTGTTACTGACTAGAGTAGTTGGTCATCTTTGACCTAGACAATTTTTGATTACTGAACATAAGGGTTTTACCAAACCAAAGACCAATGTCTGTGACTCCTTATTATTAGCTTAGGTCTAGCTAGTCAAAGAATTGCTATGTCCTCTCTGTAATTTTTCACAAATCTTTCAGCCTATAGTCTAAAAATACCTAGTTTCTTTAATTACATTTTTTAAAAAGATTTATTTATTTATTTGACAGAGATCACAAGTAGGAAGAGAGGTGGGCAGAGAGAACGAAGAGGAAGCAGGCTGCCCACTGAGCAGAGAGCCTGATTTGGGGCTTGATCCCAACCCTGGGATCATGACCTGAGCCGAAGGCAGAGGTGTTAACCCACTGTGCCATCCAGGCGCCCCTTTAATTACATTTTTAATATGTTATTAAATTTCTTCACCATGCTAATGTTAATGATATGCATCCTTGTTAGTATGTCTATTCTTCTTCCAATACAGAAGCATAACTAATACTTTATGCTATTTTAAGTTTCATGCTTTTTATGAAGTTTCTTATAACCATTTTAATCTCTACTAAAATTCTCTTTATTGAATGTTCCATGTCTAGTGTAAAACCTATGTAGAATATGTCCTATAATTTCTAGATATTTAAGGTAATTAATGCTAGCGTCCATAAAATACAACAAAAAACAAATTTCAGTGGCTTTATACAATAGGAGTCTATTTTTCACTCATTCAGAATCCAGTGTGGAAGTTACTGGTTGGGTGTTTTTTTTTGTTTTGTTTTGTTTTGTTTTGTTTTGTTTTTTTTAGGAATCTTGCCTCCATTTATTAACTAAGGAATCCAGGCTCCACCTCTCTGGGCCATTACCCAGAGATTCCATGGCTATGACAAAAGGGGCATTGACAGGGTTCCTGGGTGGCTCAGTTGATTAAGTGTCTACCTTTAGCTCAGGTCCTGGGATCCAGTCCTACATTGGGCTCCCTGCTCACTGGGGAGTCTGCTCCTCCCTCTAACTTTTCCATTGCTTATGATCTCTCTCTCTCTCTCTGTGTCAGATAAATAAATAAAATCTTTTTTTTTTTTTTAAAGAATTGACAGAATACTAAGACATGGTTTGAAACTTGAAGCTAAGTTTGAAAATAGTGTATATTATTTCCATCCACCTTTTGCTGACCAGAATTAGTCATATTGTCTTATTTAGTCACAGAGTGCTTCAGTGTAGTCTTTATGTGTATCCAGGAGGTAAGCTAGATGGTTTGATCTTAGCATTGTCTCCTTCTCTCCAAACACGTGACTCAGTTTGGGGAAGCAAGATGACTGGAGGAAAGTGAATGAATAATGAAGAGTACAACACTTGAGAAAACTTTTTGGATGAAGAAGAATTTGAACTAGCCATTGAAAGATTAAAAAGTATTTCATTAGGTGGTAGGAAGTATTCCTGGTGAAGTTTCTTATATAGGCAAATGTTCAGAGCAATGAAAGTATAAGACTTTCTTATTGGATATTTGACTATCTGTGAATCCTTATACTTAATACAGATTGATCTGATACCAAGCACAGCACATGCTCATCCTCATTAAATAGCAGTAAACACATTAATTACTCCTTTCCAGGGGTCCTTCAGAATTAGAATTAAGATATATTGATGCCCAGGAGTTGGCATTACACTTATTGTAACTACTTGCCATTTTAATGTGTACCTTTCATAAATATGCAGTATCTTCACAAGAACAAACTTTGACTTTTGACTTTGACTTTACTTAACCTGACTTAATATAATTTTGGTAGAAAAACCCTTCCAGATACTTTTAAATATCCCAGCATTCAATGTCATTGCACCCTCTTCTGAATCCTAAATGTTTCACAGTAAGTTTATCCTCCCCTGCATATTTTACACTCTTTGAAAATGGAGTTTTGGATATTTTAATATCCTCAGTACAGTGCAGAAAACTTAATAATTGTTAGTGACTTAGTGATTCAAACAAGAGGCTGTGTGATTCTTTGGATTTTTAAGCTCTCTAGCATTGCAATACTTTTCCTTCTCTGTACTTGGACCTTATACCAGAAGAACAGCAAAAACCTTGAATTTTGTCTATAAATCTTCTCATCCTTTTCATCTTCACTACTGTATAGTAAAGGAGCAAAGAGTAAAGTGATTAGCACTACAGTTCAATTCTGATCCTTCTAATACATATTCTGGGGTATGGTACAGAACTGAATATTACTAGATGTCTTATTCATAACTGCACCAACAACATATAAGCTAATTTTTTTAAAACTCTATGTAAAATAAAAAATACTTTGTTTATATATTACTCTGTGACATTTGATATCCTTGATTGACTTTAGCTTCTGTTACCATCCCTCTTTGCCCAAGCATTGGG
Source organism: Lontra canadensis (assembly GCF_010015895.1). Classification (NCBI taxonomy): domain Eukaryota; kingdom Metazoa; phylum Chordata; class Mammalia; order Carnivora; family Mustelidae; genus Lontra; species Lontra canadensis. The sequence goes on from NW_022630997.1 coordinate 10,564,111, forward strand.
GGAAGTATGATTGTTAATCAGTATCTTGTATGCCAAGCATGAAAGTTCAATAAGCAAAGGGAAGCAAAGAAACATCACCTCAAAGCCAATTCATGGCCAGTCAGGGTACTTCTGTGAAGTATATTTTAATAAGTAATTTTAAATCTGTTAAATTGCAGCTTAAGTTGAATGATGACAGAGAGGAATAGATCAGTTTAAATCATAAAATGATCCAAACAAGCTGATTCTTAATTCTATAACCTGTAGTGTATCGTCTTTGATAACTCAGAGTAGTTCAACTTGCTTCTTCTTCATTGTCACAATGATGTATTATTAAATATCTTGAGAAAATAGAAGGTCTAAGGAGCTCCCTATCCTAGGTTGAGTTACTGAGGCCTTCCACTTGGAGATGGCTAATTGTGGAGTCAGATTCTGACTAGCTGTTGTATGAAGCTGAGGGTTTATTTTCCTGTCTTAATGAAAAACAAAAGCGGGAGTCCCAAGAATGAGATAAAATGGTCAAAATGTCAGCCTTGCCAATCCAAAGAATAACTATTGTTCTAGGCAGATGAAAGTTATAAAAAGTCTATGAAAAGAGGGGTCCTTGTGGTAATAACGAGTCTTTTAAAAAGCTATACTTTTTTTTTTTCCAGAAAACAAGTTTTAAGACTGCTAGAACAGTTTAGAGAAGAACTTTGATTGAAACACTCCCAAAAGTTTACCAATTGTTCTTATCCCATCTCACAGAGAACAGAAAAAATTCACCCAGCCAAGACATATGAAATCACATATAAAATCACATCTTGAAGGCTCAATGACTTCTTAAAGCTATTTCCTCTTTTGCCTAAGCTCAGCAGCTCTATTCTTCACTCAATTAAATCTCTTCAAAATGATCTGAACAACACAGCAATGTTGCAGCTACAAGTCTTTGTTGCTACTGCTTTCTTGGCAGTCATTCCTGGGAGAGGAGTGGACAATATACTTATTAATTTTAGAATGTAGTTAATGAGTAGAATCAATTCTTTTAAGAGTTACACTCCTCTCTGGGCATATTGGGCTAAACAGTGAAATAACTTTCTTCAGTCAAGGTGAGGAAAACCATGGTTATGATAAATAAAGGAGAAATCACTAAATAGAGAATAAGAAGGAGTGGAATTCCATTTCCTAAGGTAATGAACTAGTGAGGAAATAGAGCATTTTAAGGCCTGAAGAAACTATAATAGGCTGAAGTTTGAAGTTTTAAAAATTAAAAGCATATCAGGATGTCCAATTCATATAAATGGCCAATATTAATAGAATAGTTAATCCAGGGAAGGCATGGTTTTACATGTTTGCATGCTAGGTAACATTAATTCTATCCTCACAATGAATTTGCAAATAGGACGCTATTAAAATGTCTATTGTACATATGAGGAAACCGAGTCTCAAAAGGGAGAATTAATTTACTCAAGGTTATCCCTTGAGGGATAGCAGAGTTCAGTAAGGGATAGCAGAGCTCAGATTTGAACTCACAGTAGGTTAATTAATCATCTTATATGTGGTGGCCAAAGAACACAGAGCAGTTCTGTGAGGAAAAGTAGGGAATTGGAGAAGAACAAAACAAAACTAGTATAGCTTATTAAGAAAAAGAAATAAGTATGGTGGGCTCAACCTCTCTCCTGGTCTGTTGTCATTCCCTGTTCCAGCTACATTTTCTGTCTTCATCTAAGAAGTAAAAGTTAAAATATAATTCAGGGGAGATAAACCCTAGGTTTTAAACCTCAGTCTTTCATTTCAGTTAACAGCTCAGATCTTGTTATCTATAGATTTTGCTTTCACATAGATATTTCTCTTACCACTTTCTTACTCTAACTTTTCTTATTTCCTCCATATATGAAAACTCATGTGGTCCACAGATTGTTCTATCTCTAAATCAGTCTGTCATTCACTAACTCTCATCTTCTTAGTGCTCATACTTAGAGAGTTCATTTTAGCTGTACAATTCTGCTTTTTTGGTATATTTTTTTCATCTTTTTTTCTTTGATTAACACTTTGATGTCAGATTCTATTGCTTTCAGTTAAAGTGTAATACACTTATAGTAGAAAAGATTGTTTCAAAGAGTTCTCGAATATTTTTGAATATGGAATTATTCAAATATTCGCCAAAACTTTCAAAGAGAAAAAGAAAATGAAACAAAACACAAAACCTTGCATGTTGACTTGAATTTAGTACCTAAAAAGAATTTAGCACATTTAAGTCATCATTTCAAAGAAAGGAGACACAAATTTATATTCAATTCTCTGTGTAAGATAACAAATAACTCACTTTTTCAAGAACTGATAAGTCATGGAAAACGTAAAATACTACACAAAATATTGGGCATACATTCAGGTACACAGGACAAGTAAATTATATGTTAAAGAGTTTAGCTCAGAAGTCTCACAATTCATATTAATTTGGTTCTAAGTGAGAGGAAATGTTTAGATAACAAAAGAGACAGGATGGTGGAGAATTAGGAGTCCATAGTTAGTCACAGGCAGCAGAGTCTGTCATAATTATCTAAAGAGCTTTCTGTAGAACACCTATTTGACAATTACCTGTGTGCTTTTAAAAATCAGAACCCATAGCCTCTTCTCAGGCGAACTCTTGCATATTATTTGGGATGGGTTTGTGAACAGCTAGATATGGGGACTCAAAAATTGTTTTCTGGGTCTTTTTCCTCCCTCTCCACTTTTCAGTGTTAACTCAGTTAACATTTTCTCTGGGTTAACTAGATCTGGAACACTTTATCCTCTTTGTCACAAATTGGCTGCCAGGCATGCCCAAAGCTATTTTCTCTTGGATTCATATCCAGCAAACAAAATGAGTTTGCTCCTTCCATAGCTCAAATAAAAGGCCCAGCCTTTAAAAAAAAAACAAAAAAACACTTCAGTGGGCAATGGGGAACCCTGTACCAGCAACTAAATCATGCTCTGTGATATAGAAAAATGATTTATGAGAATTTGGAGAATGGATTAGGAAGAGGGAGAAAAGACTGGAAATTTGGGACTGTCAAAAGAAGAAGGTGAAAGTAAAAGGAGCCTGAATTGATAAGTAGAAATGAGAAGAAATAACAGACAAAAATATAGAGCCACGAGATATTAGAGGTATAGTTGACATGCTTTGGCTGGATGTATGTGTGGCAGTCGAAGGCACATTTCTAGATTGGGCAATGGGTGGGTTTAACTTCAGGCATATGTAGGTCCAGAATTTCAGATTATGTTATCAGATTTTTCTCTTGCATATCTTGGTTCTGCTTTCCATTTTCCTTCTAGGGAAGGCTCCTATCCAAGAGCAACCACAGCACTCTTGGAGATCAGATTCCTTAAACGATTTTGGAGTAATAATTTATGTCATTCAGTGAAATTATATTTATCTGTGTGTCAATTCCCCCCAAATGATTTTAATGTCGTCTTTGAACAGAACACGGTGTTGAAGGAGGGTGTGGTTATGGGGCATTCTTCACAGGCCTGCTTATATCTTATGCTCACACTATAGTAAGGTAAGTGAGGACATATGATTGATATATACTCAAATTACAAAGAATAGAGGGAGCTAAATTTATTTAAGAGATTGTAAATTGTGGAGCAAATCCATTACAAACCCCTCCCAGGCTTTTATTCTGGTAATTACCTTTGTGATAGAGCTGGAGAACTAGAGCATAAGGATCAATGAAACAAGAAAATGGGTGGGAAGGATAGAGATATAACCAAATCTTCTCCAATAAACTATGGAAACTTAAAGAGGATGCTGCAGTTAGATGTCATGATAATATTAGAAATAAATGTTTAGGTAGGATAGCAGTCAGGTTTTTTGAAGAAAAGACACATATAGATGATCTTCATTAATGTGGGAAGAGCTATTTTAAAGTATGCAAAATAGACGAAAGTATTTTTAACAGGAAATCTGGATTTCAGGACTCCGAGGAATGAATTATGTCAAGACCATGAAAAGAGCTACTAAACGTAACCGAGTATCATTTAAAATATAACTCAAACTCAAGTAATCACCCTTCAGATTGGTTTCTTCAATGAGTTTATTTTCTGACAGAGGGTTTTTGACTATTTGATCCCAGTTAAAATTGAGTACTAATATTCATTAAATTTTTACACCAAGTCACCTTGAGTACATTTAGGTACACTTATATCCAATCCAGGTGCAATGTCCTTCAGTTCATGCTCCAGTACATGGTTCAACCATTTGGACAAAGTGGCAAGACTGACTTCATCTTCGGAAACATGCTGCATATGCTGAATGAACTCACTCAGTAAAGACCACACTAGGGCTACTTTCCTGAAGCATCAAGGTATTCTGTAGAAAAATCAATAGTAGGAAGATGATAAACCAATGTGGATGATCAATGATGATCATGATGGTGAACATTAGTGAACATTTTACTTTCTATCCATTCAGGCTCTGCATTAAGAGATTTGCATGTAGGGGCACCTGCGTAGCTCGGTCTGTTGAGCATCAGATATTAAGTTTTGGGTCAGATCACGGGCCCAGGGTCATGAGATGGAGCCCCACATTGACTCTGCTCTCAGTGGGGAATCTGCTTGAGATTCCATCTCTGTATGTCCCTCCCCCTACTCTCACTTTCTCTCTCAAATAAATATTAAAGAGCTTTACATTCGCAACAGCACTATGATGTGTGACTAATGTCTCCACTTTTCTTTTAGTTTTTAAGACTTTATTTTTAAAATTTTTTAAAGTTTTAATTCTATATTATCTACAGAGTAAAAGCTTTTCCCTTAACTTAAAAGTTGAACCACTGTAGACAGTGATCACTCCATCAAACTTGATTTATAAATAATAACCTGTCATTTTGACGGTAAGAATTTACTGAACTTTTGTCAAGTTTAATAAAAGGATATTCCAAGTCTTGATTTCTTTTCTTTCTTTTTCTTTTTTAGCAATAATAGCAGCAAGAATCACTCTTGTTACTTCTTTTACTAGTTGATGTGTTTATGATTTTTGAGTGTCACTAAAAAATAAATAGCTTCCAGTTTGCACCATTCAGTACAAGCCCACCACCAACAGTAGTTGTAAGGCTGTCCTGGAGGAACTGAGAGGCCAAATTTCTTCCTCCCTTCTGCTTCTACCAACTGGAAGCACAGAAAACTAGAATTCCATTTATTTTGTTTTTAAAAAATATAAGTTGATTTCTTGCAACATCCAATAGGAATGCTAACAGTTCACTTCTAGTGGAAGATATTTGGACAGAGTAGAGGCATTTAGGAACTTTGTGGGCTGTTCCATAATACCATATGCTGTTTAAGAGTCCCTTAAGTACCCCACCTCTGCTTGCTGAAACTAGAAGTTATTTATTTTTTTATTATCTCCACTTAATAAATAATGTGCTTGAGACACTGAGAAATTTTTTTTCACCTATTTAAGCCATCCCCTACCTCCCTTCTGGTAACCATCATTTTGTTCTCTATAGTTAAAAATCTGTTTCTTGATGTGCCTCTCTCTCTCTTTTTTTCCCTTTTGCTCATTTGTTTGGTTTCTTAAATTCCACATATGAATGAAATCATAATGGTATTTTTCTTTCTTTGACTGACTTATTTCACTTAGCATAATACTCGTTAGTTCCATTCATGTCATTGCAAATGGGAAGATTTCATTCTTCTTTATGACCAAGTAATATTCAGTTGTATATATACACCACCTCTTCTTCTGTTTCCATAATTTGGCTATTGTAGGTAATGCTGCTATAAATATCAGAGTTCATGTATCCGTTTGAATTAGTATTCTTGTATTCTTTCTGTGAACAGCCTAGGAGTGTAATTGCTGGATTGTAGGGTAGTTTTATTTTTACCTTTTTGAGGAATATCTGTAGTGTTTTCCAGAGTGGCTGCGCCAGTTTGCATCTCCACCAACAGTACAAGAGGGTTCCCCTTTCTCCAAATCCTCACCAAGGCCTTTGTTTCTTGTGTTATTGATCTTAGCCATTCTGACAGGTGATATACCTCATTGTAGTTTTGATTTGGATTTCCCTGATGATAAGTAATGTTGAACATCTTTTCATGTGTCTGTTGGCCATCTATATGTCATTTTTGGAGGATGTCTATTTATGTCGTCTGCTCATTTTTTAATTGGATTGTTTGTTTTTTAAGTATTGAGTTTTATAAGTCCTTTATATATTTTGGATACAAACCCTTTATTGGATATGTCATAGCCAACTATCTTCCAACTATCAAGCATTCCATAGGTTGCCTTTTAGGTTTTGTTGATTGTTTCCTTTGTTGCGCAGAAGCTTTTCATTTTGATGTAGTCCCAATAGTTTATTTTTGCTTTTGTTTCCCTTGCCTTGGGAGACGTGTCTAGAAATAAGATGCTATAGCTGCTGTTAAGAAGTTACTGCTTGTGTTCTCTTCTAAGATTTGTATGGTTTCAGTTCTCACGTTTAGGTCTTTAATCCACTTTGAATTTATTTTTGTTTATGGTTTTAGAAAATCGTCCAGTTTCATTCCTTTGCATGTTGCTGTCTAGCAACATTTATTTATTTATTGAATTTATTGAAGAGAATTTTTCTATTGAATATTCTTTACTCCTTTGTTGAAGATTAATTGACCATAGAGTTTTGGGTTCCTTTCTGGGTTTTCTATTCTGTTACATAGATCTGTGGAGACATTGAGAAAATTTAAAAGTAGTCCAAGGGAGCACAGCTAAGACAGTATTAGGGTAACAGAGTGCTGAGGTAAAAAGTCTCTGTTTAAAGTTGTAGCAGTTAAAGTTTTCTGAGAGCCGAATAGCTGCAACATGACTTGTAATTTACATATGTAGCTTATATCTTGTTAAGTGATCATTTTAAAATGGCTGATTGTTACAAATCCAAAAGGGATCACATCCTGTATGGTAGTGGAACTCTGAGGAATCCCAGCCCCTATGACTATGTATGGTACCACCACTCTTCCTACTGTAGTTCAGAGACATTCATGAGTAGATGAAACATTTCCAATGTAAAACAGAATTCTTATTAAATGCATTGAAAATGGTAGTGTTGATTGGAATTTATATTACCTGATTAAAGTGCTACTGGGGCACCTTGGTGCTCAGTTCGTTAGGCTTCTGCCTTCAGCTCAGGTCATGATCCAGGGGTCCTAGGATAGAGCTCTGCTTTGAGCCCCTTGCTCAGTGGGGAGTCTGGTTCTCCCTCTCCCTCTGCCTGCTGTTTCCCCTGCTTGTGCTCTCTCTCTCTCTGTGTCAAATAAATAAATAAAACCTTTTAAAAAAATAAAGTGCCACCTACTTTGGAATTTTGCTAAGAATCTCTTAGCGCCTCTCCCTGTCTTACATGATCTATTTTTAATTCACACATCCCATAATAGTGCAGAAAAGAGTTCATAGAAGCACACAGGAAAGTTAAAGTTTTCTAGGTTCTGTATGAGCTTCCATTCCTCTTTGTTCTAAGGATAAAAACTTCTAAGACACATCATCCTTCAGAAGACATGTAGTTTGACATTGTATTTATTTCTGTGGGAATGGTTTTTAATGAAAGATATGTGTAACTCCCTATATTTTTAAATAAAGGATTTTGACATCTCCATAGACAAATTTAGTTGACATTTCTATAGTTTTGCCTTTTTTATATTTCATCCCATGATTCCTTTTTGCATTTAAATTTAGATGTGTTATTTTATTTAACCATTTTATTTTGAAGTAATTGAATATTCACATTCACTAATGAGAAATAATATATAGAGATTTTATTTATTTATTTGAGAGAGAGAGAGAATGAGAGAGAACATAAGAGTGGAGAAGGTCAGAGGGAGAAGCAGACTCCCCATGGAGCCGGCAGCCTGATGCAGGACATGATCCCAGGACTTTGGGATCATGACCTGAGCCGAAGACAGTCATCCAACCAACTGAGCCATGCAGATGCCCTACACAGAGTTCTTAAGCACACTTTACCTATTTTTTTCCAATGGTAACACCCCGCAAAACCATATCAGCATATTGATTTTGAGACAGTCCAGGTATAGAACATTTCCATCACCACAAGAATCCTTCATATTGCCCTTTTATGCCTGCACCCACTTTCCTGCCCCTTTTACATTTTCCTTAAAACCTATTAACCACTAATTTGTTCTCTATTTTTATCATATTGTCATTTCAAGAATATTATAAAAATGGGATCATATAATATATAGCATTTTGGTTACATTGACTTTTTTTTTACTCATCACCATTCTCTGGAGATAGACCCATGTTGTTACATTTATCAATGGTGCATTCTTTTTTACTGCCAAGTAGTATTCCATGGTATAAATGTACCACAGTTGTTTAACCATTTATCCATTGAAAGATACCTTTGTTGTTTTTTTGTTTTGTTTTGTTTGTTTGTTTGTTTTAGCTTTGGGCTATTACAAATACAATTTATTTGTTTTAAAAACTTATCTCAACTGTTGAGTGGATAGTGGACTACAATGAGCAAGAATGGAAGCAGAGGGACACAGAGAGATGCCATAACAGTCAGCCCTATGACAAATTCCAGCCACCACAGTAGGAAGATTCTTTATGCTGGATCTGGTGGAAACAGGTGACAAGTCGGGCAATTTGAGATGTCTAGTCACTCTCTAGTCTATGGTAATTACTATTCCCTTTCATAATTTACTTCGGTCCGTTATTTCCCTTGAGGAGAAAAACATAGGCAGTGAAGCTTCTGTGTTTCCTGCTTTAAGGCAAACAGAACTTAAAATTAAAACATCTTATATTTAATTGTAAAAATTAGTGTGAAAGACAACAGCAAATTTTTTTGAAAAAATTCCCCAAAATCAAAGACATGAAAATGTCAGCTGACTCTTACAAATATGGTTGGATAATACATATTATATTAAAAAATGAAATTAAACTTGGGATTTTTCCCCACAAAGACTAGTGTAATTACCAGCCACAGAAAGTTATTTTTCTCTTGAGCTTTAGGTAAGCAGCACTGTAGTCTGTATTCTAGTCTCTCCTATATTATATGTGAGAAATGTTAGGTCAATGTCTTATTGAAATAAATTTTAGGAAAGGCCATGTTTCCTGCCTGATATATGTCTTTTGTTAATAATATTATGCTGGAATAACTTAATAGCTGTTATTATGAAGATAATTCCACATCTCCTTTTCTGGTTGTGAGAAAATTGATGCCTACCATCTTTCGAAAATTATTTTCTGATACAATTTTCTTCTTTTATCCCTGTTACAGGGCTTTTAAACTATGTTAAGAAGTGTATTTGCAGCTACACTCATCATGGAATATGAAAGGTCTATGTTTTAGAGTTCACCCTTTCTGATATGAGAAATGAAGAATTTGAAGAATATGAGAAATAAAGAATTTCTCATAATCCTTTATTGTAATCCTGTACATGTCATTTTATGTGTGAAATCAACTCTGAAGCAACTTAAACAGCTTCTAAGTTTCCCTTTAGTGTTCTGGTAGAGAAAAAAGTATTTCTTTTGTTTTATTTTCTAGTTTCCCTTTATCATATGAAGAAAGTTTTCTCAATTCTTAGGATTTTCACATGATTTTCATATGAATGAGTACTAATTTTCAACAAATTTTTTTAATCTTTTTTGTGATGATTATACATTTTATATTTAGTCTTGCTAATGCAGTTAGTTAAACTGGTTGATTTTTCAAATGGGGAAACAATCTTAACTACCTGGAATCGAAACTACTTGATCATAATGCCATATGGCTTACTATTGATTAGTATTGTTTAATTGAGTATTTTTGCATGAGTATTTGTAGAAGATACTGGCTTTAAAGTGACATTTTCACAACATTGCCAGATTTTTAAGTCAATAACATTTTGATCTCAAAGTTTACTTGAGAAGTATTCTTTTTCTATTCTAGAAAGATTAAGTATAAAATTGGTTTTGTTTCTTCTTTAAATATTGGTAAAAATTGTCCTGTGAATCCATCTTGTTTAGGTTTTTTTTGTTTGTTTGTTTGTTTTGCTCCTTGTTGCTTTCATTGTCATTGCTGTTGATGTTTTAAGTTTTTGAATTATAAATTTAAGTCCCTTCACAGACATAGAGTATTCACTTCTGAAAACGTTCTTCATAATGTTGAAAAATTTTATTCCTTAAGACATTTGACCATTTTAGGGATGCCTGGGTAGCTCAATCAGTTAAGCATCTGCCTTTGGCTCAAGTCATGATCTCAGGGTCCTGGGATCTAGCCCCACATCGGGCTCTCTGCTCAATGGGGAGTCTGCCTCTTCCTCTGTGCTCTCTTTCTCTCTCTATCTCATAAATAAATAAAATCTTAGAAAAAGAAATTTGACCATTTGATATAATGTCTCAACTTTATTTGCACAAAGCTTTGAATACTATACTTTTTATATCTTTTCAATTGTGTAAAATCTATACTGATTAGCCTTTTTACTCATTTGTTCTCCATGCTTCTTACTCTTTTTTCCATTATTTTCTCATTATTTTTCTTTCTGTCTCAATTTGGAAATTTTATGTTAACTTCACTTCAACTTTACATATCCAGTATTCAATTGCTATTGAACCTAGCCATTGCGTTTTGTTTTCTAATTGTTTTTTTTTTTTTCAGTTCTAAAATGTTCATTTAATTCTTATGGATATTGGTTCTCTATTGAAAACTGCCATCTTTTATCCACTTGGTCTAATCATTCTGTTTTCTTCACATATTAATCACAGCTATATTAAATTCCTTATAAGCGAATTCTAATACCTGGGTCATCTGGGAATCTACTTCTACTGTATTTTTTTTTCCTTCACTTCTATGTCAGATGCTTTCTGTTTCTTTGTATGTCTAGTAAATTGAAAAAAAAAATGGCAGACTTTATGCGTAATAGAAGTGTAGAGGCTCCAGTGATGTTTCTTTCCAGAGATAGTCCCCCCACCTTTTTTAAGATAAAATGAAGGTCAGCCCTCCCTGATCAATATGGGATATATTGCAACTGTACTAAAATGTTGTACTAAAATGTTTTGTTTTGTTTTGTTTTGCTTTGTTTGTTTTTTAAAAGATTTTATCTATTTATTTGACAGAGAGAGACACAGTGAGAGAGGGAGCACTGTCAGGGAGAATGGGAGAAGGAGAAGCAGGCTTTCTGCCCAGCATGGAGCCCAATGGGGGGGGGGGCAATCCCAGGAGCTGAAAGCAGACACTTAACAACTGAGCCACCCAAGTGTCCCTGGACAATGTTTTTTATACACATTGTTCTATCCTTTTGGCTGATAATCTAATGATATTCAGTCTTCCTATTCTTGAGGGATTAAAGGAGTTTCATTTATACCCTTTTGACATTTTAACATTAGCTCTTATTTTCACACAATCTTGTTGGGGCAACACTGGTAAATATACCAATGGTAATATTAGATGCATGTCTAAAGCAGACATCTTCTTCATAGTGAGAATTTTCCTATGAAGTTTGGTAAGATTACAGGAGATTTTAATCTACTTGTAGTGTGCTGCCAAGTGTTCCATGCACAGACCCACAGTAGAAGAATGAAGAAACTGGTTGACTCAGGTTTCTCAAGATTCTAGATCACCTCAGGCATATATGACAACCAATGATTTGCTGGTTTCTTACTTATCCAGTATTATATATTTGCTTGGGCCAGACCTGATATCACTCTATACATAGGATCAACAAATGCTTCAGGAAAGAAATCAGCAAGAAATTTTCAGTTGTCTTTGAAAGGATCTCTCTGGAATTGCAATTCATTTAGTCTGTTTATTTCATCATAACCTTTTTTTTTTTTTTTTTGCATTAAGATTTTTATGTTACCCATTTTATACTCTCCGTACATTGAATTCTCAATGATTTCAGTGACCTTCCCTAGAAGAAAAGCCCTCTACTTGGACTTTAAAGTCTGGTATTTATCAGAGCTTAAACCAAGGCCCATTTTATATTCATCAGTTTTTATATGTTTTCTCATCTTTTTTTTTAAAAGATTTTATTTATTTATTTGATAGACAGAGATTATAAGTAGTCAGAGAGGAGGAAGCAGGTTCCCCATCGAGCAGAGAGCCCGATGTGGGGCTCGATCCCAGAACCCTGAGACCATGACCTGAGCCGAAGGCAGAGGCTTTAACCCACTGAGCCACCCAGGTGCCCCTGTTTTCTCATCTTCTTGAGACTCTTAAAATCATATTTCCAGTCCAAATCCCTTTTCTAAGTTATAGATTGTTACACAAAACTATTTACCTAGCCTCTTGGATGTTACAAAAGGACCTCAAATTTAAGTCCAGAACCGACCTTAAAACCCCTTAAACATGCCCTCTTCAACAGTCTGGTAAATGATACCAAACATCATAAGGTCTCTCTTTCTAGTTTCAGTAGGCAAATAGGATCCTAACCTGTTTAATTTCCAGCTAGCAGAATTACACATGCACTGACCAATTCTTACTATTTTCTCACTTAACTGACTCTCCTTGAGTCTCTGCTTGTCCTCCACGTCTTTCTTTTATTTCCCCTTTAAAATACCACAACTGCACATATCTAATGAACCTTAGCTCTTTCCCCTCCTGCATGAAATCTGTTTTTACCACTTCAACTAATGTCTGGCTGTGTTAATCTCTGACATAGGCTAAAATCATTTAACAATATATGTTGATGAAGTTCTGATGTGATTCCAAGTTGATATAATTAACCCCATTATTTCACATACCCAGAGACCTATAAGCTAATTAGGTATCTTAAAGCATATAAACCTCTGCAGTTTTATCTTTCTGAAGCTGATTGTAGGATATGCTCAGTATGCTTCTTAGCTATAGCATTTATACCCATTCAAACTATACCAAAGATCTTTTTTTATTTTTTTACTCTGCCTAATGCTTACCTGACTAAATATAAGCAGTGTGGACCCTTAGGAAAAAAAGTTGATGCTAGGAGAGTTAGATTTTGGTTTAGAGTCAAGTAAGCTCAGTTAAATCTAATGGAATTTTTTTCAATTTATTCAACAGACACAGATTATTTCCATAGATGCAGATTTAAGTAGAGTTTTTGTGTCTTTATTGCTTTTTCTTTATTTTCTGTTACTTGAGTCATACACTGTCAACCTACACAAAAGTAATTCTCTCCTAACTTCCATTCTGAAATAACTTATACTTTTGCCTTCATTTCCTCAGCCTGCAATAAAAGGTTCAGTTACAAAACCAGTCTAGTGCTGCACAATTGTGGGGCAATTCCACATTAAGTTGATAAATCCTTCAGGCAGAACTCATTTATCAAAAATACATTTATTTAAATCACAGTCGCTTTGTGTGTGGAGGTACTAGCTTGGTTGTCCAGCACTTACTAAATAATTCATGAAACCCAGATTTGTTTGAATATACCAAAAAACATCCCATAGTAAAATGAAATAAAAGTCCCTATTGCTGGGAATAATACATTGGAGGAAATTTGGTTGTAGCTCATATCCTATTTTAAATGCTGAGTTAATAGTATTATAGTTCCTGATGTATTTCATGGCATAAAAATAAACATAATTTAATACATATTTTATATCTATTGATTTAAAAGTGGTTGGTATTTTATACTAGTACCTTCCTGGGTCTGTCTTCTGCTGGTGAACAGAAAATAGTAACAATCTCACATGATGGAGACAAAAACCTTTGGTTTTGAACTGAATTACTAACTGAACACCAATACCCAAGAGTACTTTATCTCTTCATCCAAATGCTCTAGAACCCAAAGGAAAAACAGTCACTGCAATTCATGAAACACACACAAAGTCTCTATTAATACTTAAGAGCCAAGACATACACTTATTTGAAATAATGAATAGCAACAGGAATGATTCTGCATTTGCACCTGTGAGCTGGTTCTTTGTTATATCCCCAGAAGATGGTGACCAGACAAGTAGAGGTGGACCTTTTGTTTTGTTTTGTTTTAAGTATAGTTGTTAGGCCAGCAGGCTCCATCTAATACACCAACCTGCTCACTTCCTAGCTCGGTGAACTTGAATGTGGAAATTTTCTATGTCTGTTTCATTTTGAAAGAGGTTATACATAATCTCTCTATATTACCCAGTAGCCATTCAAACTTGTTATATAACTGTTAAGCAAACTTAGGTGATGATGTTCTATGAATTTAAAGCATACAATTAAAAGAAAATGTATTTCAGCCTAGAGCAGCCGTAAGAATGCTCCCTTCAGACTTCCCACTACAGGAGACATAACTGGACAAGGGATCTTGCTGTTGCTCTCTGAAACCATCCCCGTCTGTGCTAAGGCCACATTTTTTAGGGATTTCACGCAAACAATAATAGGATGCAGCAGTTATAATAAGGCAAGCCACTTCTCTAAGACACAGGACTCCTCTGACTACTGACCTTAGCTCAAGGATTCACAAATGGCCTTGCTGGAACTTCCTAGGTCATTTCCACCCAATCTTCTCTCTTTTGCTCAGGGGTGTTGTGACAAGTGTGATAAGCCGGGGCTTCCTTGGCTCCCTGCCTACTACTACTACTACTTCTTTTTTCTTTCTTCTCCTTTCTTCTCCTGCCTCCCGTTCCCCTTCTCCTTCCCCCTTCTGTTCCTCCTCCTCCTCCTCCTCCTCCTCCTTCTCCTTCCCCTTCTCCTTTTTCTCTCTGAAACACTTTCAGGCTTATCACAGTCTTGGTATCTGCTATATAGAAAGTAACATGTATCCCCTACCCTACTGTCCCCTCTCAGCTGTAATTAATAAGTCTTCCTACCTTTAGGCTATGTCCTGCCTATTTCCCGAGACATTCTTGCCCAGGACAAGACATACCAGCAGTTTCCCAGCATACCAAATCATAAGGTCTGGGATGAGTCTTAGTGCTATAAATCTGGCATTGGTTTTGCTTATTGTGTACTAGACTTTAGACTGTCAGTCAACTTAACTCCAGCTTCCTGCCATATTGGTTTGATCTATATGAACAGTTCTGTCTATATTGGTTTATATTACCCCCAGACCAAACAGAGTCTGGCTTTGAAGCCTGGTGTACTTGACTGACTTTGACATGCTACCTAGCCCTTACCACCCCCTTCTTCTGCAGAGGTGAATTCTCTTCTTGAATTATCAACTACAAACTGATGCCTTGTTACAACTGGACTGATTATGCAGATTCAGGATGCCTCTTTCCCTTTATGAATACATTCCTCCTGTTATTTCTGGATTAAATTTCTTTGACTGTCAGAACCAGACTAAAGCTTGTTTTGATTTGGCCATATAAGGGGGTCAAAATACTAGCTGGGACCATAGATCAGTCTGTTAGGCTGGTTATGTTCTCTAGACCAGTCAAGACTTCCTCTTTGTTTTACAGGGACAATTTGGTTGAGCTTTTAACATGCACTGGAGCTGAGTCTACATATAGTGATTGAATTGATGCAGAATTTTGAGTTCTTTTCTTATTGTCACTAAGGATTTGGGGGTGGGACTAGACATGGAAAGTGAATATCTGTGAAACTCAGCTTTTAAGGCTAAAACCGATAATAATGTGCTTACATCTTTTACTTTTTCACCTTTTATTATCCAGAAGCTCTCTAGCAATGAGATTAAATTATTATGATTTAATTTTACTTTTTATAAAACCTGTCAACACTCAAACCAAACATAGCAGGTTTGTGTTTTTTTTTCTTTTCCTGATTTTCCTCTTATTTGCATATAAATATGTATAATTTGATAACAAATTAGTATCATAATAAGCTTAATTACATTTTATCATGTTACTATGACTTTAAAAACAATCCCTTCTATTGTGTAAGTAATCTTAGGTGAGGATTAATTTGTTGCAATACTGGCCTCTTTCCCTCCATCTCTCAATTTCTGTCATCTCTTTTCTACATTAACACTCTTTGTTCCTATTAAAGACTGCAAGCAACTTCAAGGTTATTATTTTGGTGGTATGATCTCAGATCAGGAACCCATGGTGACTGTTAAAAGGGATTACATGGGTTCTACAGGAACCCTGTGGCAAAGGAGGTTTTGATTACAGACCTCAGAGACAATGAGACTTAAAAGTAGAGCTGAGAAGCCACTGGGATCTTCTTCAAAATAAGTATCATAAAATCAAGAACCACAAAGCTTCTGGAAATTAGATAGGGAGGATAAATACTTTGAAAAATAATGTTTGACCTAAGAGATGTGCTGACAAACCTTCCTATGAATAAAGTTACTGTATGATATTGATGACATGTTATTATTATGAAAACCATGTGAGGATTTTCTCTCAACTTCCATTTTGAGAAGTACTATTTCTCCTTATCAGTTGTTTGTTTTATTATGTTGCAAACTCTGTAACTTTTGTAGCTAACATTTTATTATTTGCTTTGGTTTCTTAACAGCTCTAAAACTAATTTGCAGGTGACCTTTTAACATAGAAATTTTGAATACAAGCCAATCTTAACTTGGGCTTTGGCTTATTTTTCTTCTAAATTTTTATGGCTTTTATAAATTAATTCCCTTATTTCTTATTTTTAAATTTTAGGTTTGTATTTTTTTTTTCATTTTATTTCTTTTCAGTGTTCTAAAATTCATTATTTGTACACCACACCCAGTGCTCCATGCAATACATGCCCTCCATAATATCCACCGCCAGGCTCACCCAACCCCACAGCCCCACCCCTCCAAAACCCTCAGTTTGTTTCTCAGAGTCCACAGTCTCTCATGAGACTGCTCCAATTTCCCCAACTCACTTCTCTCCATCTCCCAATGACCTCCATGTTAGTCCTTATGCTCCACAAGTAAGTGAAACCATATGATACTTGACTCTCTCTGCTTGACTTATTTCACTCAGCATAATCTCCTCCAGTCTTGTCCATGTTGATACAAAAGTTGGGTATTCATCCTTTCTGATGGAGGCATAATACTCCATTGCATATATGGCCTATATCATCATCATCATCATCTTCATCATCTTCTTCTTCTTTCTTCTTCTTTCTTCTTCTTTCTTCTTCTTCAACATTTTATTTATTTGACAGACAGAGATCACAGGTAGCCAGAGAGGCAGGCAGAGAGGGGGGGGAGCAGGCTCCCTGCTGAGCAGAGAGCCCGACGTGGGGCTCGATCCCAGGACCCTGAGATCATGACCTGAGCTGAAGGCAGAGGCTTTAACTCACTGAGCCACCCAGGCGCCCCGGCCTGTATCTTCTTTATCCATTTGTCCGTTGAAGGGCATCTTGGTTCTCGCCACAGTTTGGTGACTGTGGCCATTGCTGCTATGCACATTGGAATACAGATGGCCCTTCTTTTCACTACATCTGTATCTTTGAGGTAAATACCCAGTAGTGCAATTGCAGGGTCATAGGGAAGCTCTATTTTTAATTTCTTGAGGAATCTTGTCAAATTCTTGTTCACCATCAAATGAGAGGACCACATGGTTCTCCTCTCTTCTCTTACTCTCTATCACTTTGATTGATTTGCGAATTTTGAACCACCCTTGCATCCCAGGGATAAATCCCACCTGGTCATGGTGGATAATCTTTTTAATGTACTGTTGGATCCTACTAGCTAGGATCTTGTTGAGAATATTGGCATCCATATTCATCAGGGATATTGGTCTGAAATTCTCCTTTTTGATGGGGTCTTTGCCTGATTTGGGGATTAGGGTAATGTTGGCTTCATAGGAAGAGTCTGGAAGTTTTCCTTCTGTTCCTAATTTTTTGAAACAGCTTCAGGAGAATAGGTATTATTTCTTCTTTGAATGTTTGGTAGTATTCCCCAGGGAATCCATCAGGTCCTGGGCTTTTGGTTTTGGGGAGGTTTTTGATCACTGCTTCAATCTCGTTACTAGATATTTGTCTATTCAGGTTGTCAATTGCCTCCTGATTCAGACTTGGAAGTTTATAGACTTCAAGGAATGCATCCATTTCTTCTAGTTTGCTTAACTTATTGGCATATAACTGTTGATAATAATTTCTGATGATTATTTCTATATCCCTGGCATTAGTCACAATCTCTCCCCTTTCATCCATAATTTTATTAAGTTGCATCCTCTCTCTTTTATTTTGGATTAGTTTGGCCAGTTGTTTATCGATCTTATTGATTCTTTCAAAAAACCAGCTTTTAGTTTCATTGATGGTTCTACTGTATCTGTAGTTTCTCTCTCATTGAACTCTGCTCTAATCTTGATTATTTCCCTTCTAGTGTGTGGGGTTGGTTTAATTTGTTGTTGATTCTCCAGTTCTTTAAGGTGAAAAGAGAGCTGCTGTATTCTGGATTTTTCAGTTTTTCTGAGTGAGGCTTGGATGGCTGTGTATTTCCCCCTTAGGACCATATTTGCTGTATTCTATAGGTTTTTGACTGAAGTGTTTTCATTTTCACTGGTTTCCATGAATTGTTTAAGTACTTCCTTGATTTCCTAGTTGATCCAAACATTCTTAATCAGGGTATTTAGCTTCCAAGTGTTTGAATTCCTTCCAAACTTTTTCTTGTGGTTGAGTTCCAGTTTCAAAGCATTGTGGTCTGAGAATTTGCAGGGAATAATCTCAATCTTTTGGTATCAGTTGAGCTTTGATTTGTGACCTAGTATGTGGTCTATTCTGGAGAAAGTTTCATGTGTGCTTGAGAAGAATGAGTATTTTGTTGTTTTAGGGTGGGATGTTCTGTATGTATCTATGAGGTCCATCTGGTCCAGTATGTCATTAAATGCTCTTGTTTTTTATTGATTTTCTCCTAAGATGGTCTGTCTATTACTGAGAGTGGTGTGTTAAGATCCCCTACTGTTATGTATTCATATCAATATGACTCTTTATCTTGATTAACAATTGTCGTATGTAGTTGGCTGCTCCTGTATTGGGGGCATAACTGTTTACATTGTTAGTTCTTCTTGGTGGATACACCCTTCAAGAATGATGTAGTATCCTTCTTTATCTCTGATTACAGTCTTTATTTTAGAATCTAATTTATCTAATGTGAGAATCGCTACCTCATCTTTCTTTTGAGGCTCATTGGCATGAAAGATGTTTCTCCATCCCTTCACTTTCAGTCTGGATGTATCCTTAGGTTCCAAATGGGTCTCTTGTATACAACATATGGACAGGTCTTGTCATTTTATCCAATCTGCAGCCCTGTGCCATTTTATGGGAGTGTTTACTCCATTCACATTGAGAGTGATTATTGAAAGATATGTTTTTATTGACGTCATGTTGCCTGTGAAGTCCTTGTTTATAGATTGTCTCTTTAAATTTCTGTTTTATGTCTCTCTTGAGTTCTTTCTTCTTTTATAGAACCCCCACCCCTTAATATTTCTTGTAGTGTTGGCTTGGTGGTCACATACTCTTTTAAACCTTGCCAGTCTTGGAAGCTCTTTATCGCTCCATCCACTTTGAATGTCAGCCTTGCTGGATAAAGTATTCTTGGCTGCATGTTTTTCTCATTTAGTGCCCTGAATATGTCTTGCCAGCCCTTTGCCAGGTTTCTGTGGACAGGTCTGATGTTATTCTGATGAACTTTCCTCTGTACATAAGGAATCTCTTCCCCCTAGGTGCTCTCAAGAGCTCTTTTCTAAAATTATGATTCATCAGTCTCACAATCAAGTGTCCTGAGGTCTAAGATTTGTCAATCTTGGGGGGTGATCTTTCTGCCTCTAGGACACAAACACTGGTTCCATTCCCCAGATTGGGAAAATTTTCATGGAGAATTTGTTCAACTATATCTTCTACTCTTCTTTCTTTCTCCTCCTGCTCAGGGATCCCAATTATTCTGATGTTGGAATGCTTCATGGCGTCATTTATTTCCCTAATTCTGTTTTCATGGCTTCTAAGCTGTTTGTTCCAGGCCTCCTCCTGATCCTTTTTCTCTATCAGTTTCTCCTCTAAATTACTAATTCTGTCTTCTGCCTCAGTTACCCTAGCTGTTAGAAAATTTAGGTTAGATTGTATCTCATTGATAGCATTTTTAACTGTTACCTGGGCAGCTTTCATTTCTGCCCTAATCGATTGCATGTTGTCACTAGTGGTTTTCTCCAACCTCGCCATTGCCTGGATAATTGTTACCTTGAATTCCCTTTCCAACATACTATTTATGTCCATATCCAATAGCTCTGATGGAGAGGGCACAGGCTCTGAATTTTTCCTCTGTTTGCTGTTCGTCTTCCTAGTCAGTTTGCTAAGAGGTGGTTGAGGGGATGTGTAGCTGAATATATCAACTGCCATATAGGCAAGGTTCACCCTGGAACATTTCTGAGCAATTGAAATTCACCTCCAAAAAGAAAGAAAAAAGAAAAGAGAGAGAGAAAGAGACAGAATAAAAAGAGAAGACCTAGCCAGAATGGGCCCCAAATATAAGATTTATATAATACCGGAACAAAAACAAATACACAGAAACACTGACAGAAGAAAAAGATGGGGAGGTGGTTATAAATCCTCAATGTGGGCAAGGAAGGTTATTTTGATTTTTCCTGGGCGTATCTTGAGATCTTTGTTAAAGGACTCAACATTCCAGAGATAAAGGGAGATTAAAACTGGTTTATATATAGGGGTAGTATTGATTAGGGAAAGAGGATTACCTTCGTATATGTATATTAAAAATATGGAACAGCAAAAGAAAAACACAGGTATATGTTTGAAAAAAGTTCAAGTTAAAAGGTTATTATGGAATATATTGTATTAAACCTCTAGTTGTAATTGTAAGTAAGTTAAAAAAAATTAAACAGAACAAGAAATGTGAGAACGAATTAAAAAAAAAGTTGTATCTATAAATATACAGGCTTTAGGGCAATATTGGGAGTTTACTTTAGTTTTCCCCTGATATTGGGGTTTTACAGTTTTATGAGGACCCTGTGGTGGTTGTCCTCTGGTTCTTTTGGCTGGCTTTTTGGGGAAGGGTCCTGCCACGTGTTGTTTTTCAGGCAGTCTTGCTTGGGTTGAGTCTTACTGCCCGCTATCAAGGGGCTGGGCTCTGTGGAAACGGGTTTTTCAGGATTTTGTTCTCTGGGAGGTTTTTGTTTTTATTTTTGTTTTTTGGCAAGTTTTTGTGGCTTTTCAGAGGTTTGGTGGAAAGCAAACTGCACCCAGACCTCCTGCTCAGAGGGAAACTTCAGTCCACTCTCCTCGGGGTGATCCAATCACACAGATTCCCCCTCTGTAAACTCTGCTGAGCCATGCAACCTCCCACAGGTAGAGCACGTCCCCAGGCACCATCTCAGGGGTCGCCCAAAGCGCCTGCTTATCTCTGCTCCCCTGTGCTACTAATACCGTGAGCAATATTGGTCGTTGCCTTTGCCAGGAATGCTGTCTGGGGTCCAAACTTGAGGTTCCCACTGCTGGCTCCTGACTAGAGAACACACTGAATTCCTCCATGCCCTGGATAGGTGAGTCCAGACTCTCAGTGGGTCCTAGAGACCACCAGCTAGCTCCAGGACAGAACTTGCTCAGGCGCCAGTGGGGAGTGGGTCAGACCCTGGTCGTGCAGTGCACAAAATTTCTAGGGAGCGCAGGCTGGCACCATCATCAGACTCCCTCATGTGGGGGTGGGAGTGTGCCCAGCTGAGCTGTGATGCAAGCTGTGCAACCCCAGGACCTCCTTAGCACTCTCTCTGGCACAGGTGGTCACTAGCAGTGGCTGTCCTGGGACTGTGGGTTTAAGCCCGTGACTGTGACCACCTGATTCCACCAGTTGCCTCATAAGATCATTTGCTCTTTTTGAGTGCTTTTAACCAGACTCCAAGTTAATGCTCATCCCCAATCACAGGGCACTCTCATATTGGGGTATTACTTTCCAGTGGGTCACTTCTGGTGGCTCCATTCCCCCTTCTGTTTATCCTCCAATATCAGTCCGATCATCCCCACACCGCTTTACATCTTGGAGTCTTCTGCCCCCGTGGAGATCCAGAATTGTATAATCCTACATCTCAGGCTGATTTCATGGGTGTTCAGAGTGTTCTGGTAGATAATTAGCTCACTTCAGGGGACCAGTTGGAGCAGGGTTTCCTACTTCTCTGCCATCTTGCCCCTCCAGACCAATTCCCTTATTTCTTACAATTATTAGAACTATGTACTGTAAGATTTCACTATACTTAAGTGAATGAAATCAGTATCCTCTCTTTTATGATATTGATTTTATGTATTCTAATGTCCTTGACAGTTTGTTCTTTGTAGTCTCTGGCAATCATTTTGTTTTTCTATCCATTTAGTTTTTCTCTTTCATGAAATTCACTATCCTCAGACCTTGGTTATTCTTGACCCTTTGATCACTCCCAGAGTGGTTTTACTTTGCCATTTCCCCTTTTCCTATTCTGATTTCTTTTGTTGTATATCCTTCAAACACTCCTTGTTTTCTGGTAAGAAATAGAAGTTGTTTTTCAGTATATTTAGTGTTTCCTTTTTTGGAAATACCAAGTCATTTTGGGAGACATGAGTGAGATCCATGGGTTCAGTTTCTCATCTTGATTCAGTGTCCTTTGATCAATAATTTTATGACTTCATGACTCAGGAAAGAGGAGGGAATCTATCACTCAGAAGTCTCTGACTCATTCTAAGGACTTTGAAAAAAGCAAAAGATAATGAAGCCCCACAAGCTTATCAAAACCAGTAAACTGATCTCTGAATGTGTAAAATTATAAGTAAGTAAACCAGAGAGCAATAGAGCAATAGCATGGGCAGTGGGTACTATCAGCTGCTAATACAAGGTCACCACCTAGAAATAGGTTTGGTTAATTGCATATAACTCTTAAGAGTCAGTACACTGTCTTGAATGGTTTAGCCAGCTGTTCCTAAAGGGCAATATCATGCAATAGCCACTGAGACCTGTTTGTCACTGTGAGAACTTGGCGGGGGGGTTGGGGGGGCGGGAAACCCGTTGTATTGTCCTTTCTTCTCCAAGATCCTATAATGGTTTTTCTTATCAGATGTGTATCACACTGCTATTCTGAAATGTAGACTGTCCCAGAGGACAAGCAGGCATTTATAGGCTAGACCTCACAGGGGGAAAGTTATAATTTTGTCTTTTCCACACTAGAGAAGGAATAGAGTTTCTGTCATTGCTGGAAATTAATTGAGGGTTGACCATGTTAAGAATTTTTTATTATGCTTAGTAAAGAGAGTTTGAAGAGACCAAGGATTTTCAGGGTGTTTGTGGTATCATAAATGAAGATTTTATTATAGATAAAATATTTATTTCACATAATAATCTCTGTGAAATCCAAATCTCAGTTCATGGTGCAATCTCAATCATTTTTCTTTCTCTCTCCCTCTCTCTCTCTTTTTAATGATGATTTTGTCACTCTATATATTTAAGTGGCATCATTTTTCCTCACCATAGTAATTGGCATTTTATGGGGCAAGTATTTAAGGTTACATACACGTCTATTATGAGGCAGTTATGATTCTACATGAGATAAAGTAATGGTGTCATTCTCCTGTTTAAGAATTTTTAGGTGGAAATTAAATTATTCCTTTCAAATGATTCTGTGGTTTTAATCTGAGTCAGGAGTAGTTAAAATTGAGTGAATTTTAACTATATTCTTAATCACTGACATAATTAAATTCATCTTGATATAGTCCTTTGTAACTTTTAGAATCTCAATACATGTGAGAAATTATTTCATGGGAAATGAAAATTAAAGTGTTTAAGAAAGTCTGTTAGTAGATGTGAAATTAGGAGACCACTCTAAGTTTTCTGAGATCTGAATTTTGTCAAATTCTAGCATAGCTTAGATAAGTGTACTATTTCTTTTTAAGACATGACAGAATACCATTTCATTTTTTATATGTATTTTTAAAATCTTTATATACCCCCTTTGCTGTTCACTTGTGTTGACAAAGATCAAGGCAGTAATTGAAGAAAAAGTATCTTGAAAACCTATTAGTGAAAAGCCATTAGTGTAAATCCCTAAATATATATACTTTCTCACAGTTTTTTTTTTAATGGTTGTTCTACCATAATTAAATAATATTTGAAGGAATATTTTTAAAGAGACTAATTGCCTTTTAAAAGTTTAGTTTAATTTTTAGCACTGCCTTTATCTTCATTATTTCTTATTTTTCTTGAAGTATGATTCAAAGGGGGTATGAATATCAAGTAACATCTTGATGCCTCCCCTGTTATAGGAAAATAGTTCTCCACTGTGAGCTCACCAAGGGTACTCCTATTCTTCTCTCTGCTGTTGTTATCCCTCCTTTCTAGGCTGGCTGAAAACTGTACAGACATTCTCTGCCATTTATAATTCAGTCTCTCTTTGTGCCTCCTCCTATGATCTGTTGAGAACACAGTGTTCTAAAATGGTAATTCAAGAAGACAATGATTCATATTAAATTTAATTTTTAGAATTATATTTAATTAAATATGGTTATGTTTATTTTTTTTGAAAAGATAATGCATTTACAGTGTTTAAGAGTCAATAGGGACAAACATTGCAAAGCAAAAATTTGGCCTCTTACTATTTAACTCCAGTTCTAGCTATTTGATTTTCTTCTCTAGAGTAAACCGTTGGTATTAGTTTCTTTTGCATCCTTCAGAAGACATCCTTTTCCACCCAATTTTATAGACATGCATATTGATTCTATTATTTTTCATAATTAAATGTATCTTAGAACTCTAGAACATTATACAGAATAATCCTTTATTCAAAAAAAATAAAGTGTAGTGTTCCATTTTATGAATATGTAATAATTTACCAAGTTTCACTATCATAAATAAAATGAAGGAAAGATTTACCTGGAAAGATTACATAGTGGCAAATCATAAAAAGACTTGGTTAAGGATTTTAGATGTGGTGGGGAAATGTTAACCATGTTCGTGTTGATGAGGAAAGTAATATGATTAAAATTCTGTTTTGTGAAAATCAGTGACAAATTGAGAATATTGTAAATCAAGTAACTACACCAGTGCTTACTTAGGAATCTGTCATTATTACTGAACTGTGAAACAAAGATGACTTCTGCCTCAAAGAGGTTTCTCGATGTTGGTGCTTGTAGGGAAAGAGTGAGAGTGGGAGGATGGAAATGTATGTGTTGGAGGTTTTCCAGTTTTCTAGTGAAACTGAGTCCTCTCTGTAGCCTCTTGTGGAAACAGGATTCAGCTACTTTTATGGAATTAGGAAAGTACCAGCATACAACTAGTGATTTTGTTTTGTTCTTCAATGTGATTAATTTTATACATCATAGAGCTGGGCAAAATTATGCCAAAGACCATGATATTTTTTTACTTTGGTGAGAGCGAGGAACTTGAGATGACCCCAACCCTTACTATTAGCCCTAGAATATGCTTTGGGAATTGTATGGAAAGGCAAGTACATATTTTCAAGAGAACATACAGTGTATGCCCAGATACCAAGACTCCTCCCCTACATTTTCCTTTCTAGAGATCTCTGGAAAATACCTAACCACTAATATATTTTTTTAAATCTATAATATAAATATAAATTTTAAGAAATCTTAAGAGTAAATGACCATAATCAAGTTCTAAGCAGTTTTGTTTACACTGGAATATTTAATTATGTTGGTGAGGAGGAGAGACTGAAAGTCTGCCTTGGATGTTTTTGACGTTCTGTCCAGCACCTATAAACATTTATCCTTTGCTCCTTCAGGCTGAAATTTATAATTGTGCTGTCTTATCAATGAATTCTGGGGTAAGCATTGATCATAATCATCTTTAGATATTTTGAACTCTATTTTCAGAGCTGACATTTTAATTTAGCAACTGACAATCCAAATTCATTTATTTTAATTTTCCAAAAATGAAATACCTTTCCTGCAGAAATGAGGTATTCCAGAGTCCTTTGGATTATAGTTGGCATCTAGGCTGTCTCTTAAAAAAGAGATCTAGAGCTCTCAGGTCTACCCCATTCAGTGAGTAAGACGGGTACAATTTATATTTTGCCAAGTTGTCTGAGGTTCATCATTTTATGTGTGATAATATACAAATAAAAATGTATTCAGAAAATTTAGAACTTTTTTTTTTCCTAGTGTGGTTCAATAAGCTTCAACTGGACTGAACCTCCTAAAGATAACTATAAACTCTGGACAAATTAAAAAAATATATATATAGATAAATAAATCTAGATACAGAGGAAGATGATTCCAACAAGTCAGGCTATAAAGGAGCGTGACTCTTGAGTGAAAATATCAGCATATTGTTAGTTTCTTTTTTTTTTTTTTTTTTTTATTTTTCTTTGTCTCATAACCTAAGGGTAGGTCAGAAATAGTGTGGTGGAGAACAGGTAAAGCTTCAGGTTAAAAAAAAAAAAAAAAAGTTTTTCTTGTCTGAAAAAATGCAGAAAGACTTTGGGGTAAATTTACCTAAGAGTTATTATAAAGTGAGAGGAGAATCCCAGAGACAAGAGTCAGACAAATGAAAATGTGAAAATTACTGCCTAAATTTCTAATGCAGAAAGATACAGATGTGTAGGAAAAGGCCAGATAAAAGATCTGATTGGAGATTTGAGATGCCCAGAGGACATTGTGAGGGTCAGTCCAAACACTATTGTCTATTACAACACACACACACACACACACACACACACACACTACTTAAAGGCATATAAAAGAATAAACACATCTATAATATTCACAATGTGTATAATATAAAACAAATTTATCCCTTCAAAATTGCCTCTTAAAAATGTGCCCCTTCTCAAGAGAAAAGACACTCAGCAGAGAGTGACCCTGAGATGATTGAGATGTTGATATTAGCTAGCAAAGATTTTTATAAAATTTTGCTATAAATATACTCAGTAAAATTAAAGGGAATATTTTTGCAATAAAGAGTAAATAAAAGGAAATTCAGCAAATAGAAAATATGAAAGAAAACAAGCTGATTTAAAAATTAATAATATGAAATTTAAAATATACAAGATGATACTAATTTCAGAAACAACATGAAAAAGGAGAGACAAATATCTGGAATGCAGACAAATAGAAAGTATCCAGTCAAAAGAAAATAGAAAGGGGCACCTGGGTGGCTCAGTGGGTTAAGCCTCTGCCTTCAGCTCAGGTCATGATCTCAGGGTCCTGGGATCGAGCCCCACATTGGGCTCTCTGCTCAGTGGGGAGCCTACTCCCCCCCCCTCCGCCTACTTGTGATCTCTGTCAAATAAATAAAATCTTAAAAGAAAAAAGAACATAGAAAGATATAAAAATATCCAAAAATCAAAGACTTATAGTCCAGTAAGAAAATTTCAAATTGAGGAACATATATGTGATTTGAATCTTAGAGGAATAGGAGTTAAAGAACGAAAAAGAAAATAGATTTGAAGAAATATTGGCTGAAAACTTCATAAAATGGAGAAACACAAATTCACAAATTTAAATGTTTAGTGAAATCCAAACGTAATAGTTGATCCGTTGAAAAACAAAAAGGAAGTCTTGAAACCAGCCAGATAGAAATGACTCTGTTAATGAACAATGACTTGAAAAATTCCTGACCTTTTATTTGAAACTATGGAGCTCAAGTGACAATGGAACACTTTAAATAGTATTTGGAACAGATACTGTCATCTAAAATTTGTGTCTAGCAAAAATGAAAATAAAATATTACTATGACATTTTAATTTGGAATATCTGGAGTACGAAAGTTTTTAAAGAAAGTTCTTTACTAGAGAATATGCCATAAGATACCTCAGTTCTTCAGAAAATAAAGCATTAGATACACTCTAGTAATGCATGGTAATGGTCTGAAACTAATGATCAAGTTCGTGAGAGCTGATATACCTATAGCTAAAATAATAACATAAGTAACTAGGGAAAAAATCTTTTAGAAGATTTAATTTTTTTTGTGGTTTAATATATCACGGATTTTAATTGACCATGCACGACACTATTTCTGGTTAGTGACAAATCTATCAGAAGTAAGCTCAACAAAAATAAGTCATCACCAAAGCAAACACATACATACACCACAAGAGAATAGAAAATAGTGGAGAAAACCCCCTCCAAAGTTGACTATTTTTTTGTGACAAAAGTTCTATTCTCTGAGGACTAAATTCCTGATTTAGCTTCTGGAAATTCACAAAATATTTCAGAAAATGTGTTTAAATTTAAAACAAATATTTAATCAGATTGTCGGCCAACTTTACAGTAGCTCTTACATAGAGTCTTTGAATTTCATCAGTAGGAACTTTGGGACCAGTATGAGGTTCCTAACTCAAGTGAGGATAGGTGAAAAGTTGATTCATTCTTGACCATTGTCAGGGCCTTAGTAAATAAAGTGTTCGACAGCTATTGCAATGATTGAAGAGAAGAGAGGAATAGAATATATAGTATCAGGGAACAGGCGTAATGTTCATAGTCTAGAAATCTATAAAAATCATTTAATAATATAACTTTGCATGGAACAAATATGCTTTGAGTATTATTCTTTGCTTGATATTATTCTTTGTTTGATATATTGCTAACTCCCAGAATTTGGCTTCCACAGGGGCTTGAGGGAACATAGAGTATAACCCACATGTTTTACATGGAGCATGTGTTTGTACAGAAGAGCAGAAGAAATGTCACTCTGTTAGCAAATAATCTTAATTTCCAGATCTGAGTCCATAGGGGATGCTTGAAATTGTCTGGGTAGGGAATTAGTGATGGCCAGGTTCTGGGTAAATTAAGCTGATTATAGAGACTTTAGTTTCTTAGAATTGTCTCCGTTTCTAAGGAGGAAAAAAAAAACAAAACCTTGAAAATAGTTTTTCTCTAAACAATAGAAAATATTTATGCTAGGTAGTATACTTTAGGTGACATCTTGTGGATGTATTGATTTTCTAATTTTGATTATTTTTTCACTTTAAAAGATATTGGCAATACTTTTACAAATATCAGATGCATCTATTCTTTACTCATGAAATCTACATCTAGTATTTTCTCCTACCTAAATGATATATGTATAAGATTATTAACTGTAACATTGTTTATAGTACCCAAAGACTAAAAATAATCAATATTTTTATCAGAAGGAGCTTGTTAAATAAATTATGGTTTATCTAAATGTTATAATAAGCATTTTGTAACACATTTTGTTAAACTCGCCATGTACTGAAAAATATTCTCTAAGATAGTTACATGAAAGAATAAAGTTCAGAATATTATGGTATATATACTGCCTTTTACAAAGGGTACAAGTAACAAGCAGTGGTTCGACTATGGAGAAAAACATAAACTGAGTGGATAAAGGAAAATTAGAGGACCAAGACTTTTTGCTTTACTTTTCTCCCTTATCTATCAAAATGTACTAACTTGGTAAATATTATTTCTAAAACACTAGTGAGTAAAACATATCAAGCAGTGGCTTGAATTGTTCATGAGGCCATGCTCTGACTCACAAATCAATACAAAATCTTAGCAGAAAGAAGGCGAGGGGTGTATCCATGCATGCATACCGTAGTCTGGCTTAAAGGCATTAATCCTTTCAGTCTCTTAAAGAGAATCTGTCTAATTTGTGCTCTTTACTGTCAGGGAAAACCATTCGTTCTCCCAACCAAACTCACATCTCCAGCGAGTATCTGCCAACAGTGAAATGGGATGTGCTTGCTTAACCTTGATGTCATTATCATAATGGACCCTATTCCATCGTAGTCCTTCTAGATCAAGAGAGCAGACAAGCCAATGTCAGACAGTGCCTAGAGCTCAGCAGGCACCTGCACTGCATTCATCATCAAAGAATTTCCATTTCTCTGTGTACTAGTGGTATGAGAGGAGGAAGACACCATCATTTAGCATTGCTAAAATATAACTCAGCTATCACCTCCTCATCTACCATCTGCAGGCAGCACTTGATAGCTGTTTGCCTTCTTTTCCTCTTAATTGCTACACTTTGGAGATATGTGTGTGCCTGTTCTCATGTTTATGAAGTTAATATATTGTGATGGTGAAATAACTGTATGTTCAAATTCAACTTGACACCTGTTAGGAAAATGACTGGGGACTTTATTTTCTCTCTCTAAACCTCATTTTCTCACCTGTAAAAATGGGTAGTGATGTCTACCCAAAGGATATTGATACAAATTAAATGAGTTAATTTCAAGGAAGCATTTTTTTCCCCCCAGATTAGCATGCCTTAACACAGGACTTGATGCAAATTGCATATTCTCTCTGTATAAGCCTTGAGTCTGCAGTTTGTACCCTATCACATTTAGGGAACTTTTCGTATCAGTGACATATACTTTACTAGATATATTTGAAAAAAGAAGTTCAGATTGAGATATTCTGTAATTGGATGAAGGACCTATAACTACCTCATTTAAACCTTTGGTTTAAGACAGCAAATCCTCAAAAAAAAAAAGATGTGCTTCTTTGAAATTTACAAAGGGAAACCATTTCCCTTTATTTCAACTAAACAAAGTCATAAGTATTGTCAGCCACTGTTCCTATTAAAGTAATCCAAATTACAATTTATAAAGTCTCTATTACAGAGGAGGAAACGAAGTTCATGTGTTCATGGTCACTCAAATAACAAATTGTTAGTCAAGGTGGGGATCAGTTCTAGAAAGTCTGATTCTAGAATCTTTCTTTTTTTTTTTTTCTCCCTGCTTAACTGGGAGCCCAATATGGGCCTCAATCCCAGGAACTTGGGATCATGGCCTGAGCTGAAGGCAGTCACTTAACCAACTGAGCCACCCAGGCTCCCTATAGAATCTTCGTTCTTAACAACTGTATTTCCTTATTGCTTCTAGAGAAGATCTGATGTTCTAGAGACTGCATTAACAGTTATTATAAACCAAAAGTTTAGGTCTCATGTCTGGGGCCAGTCCTACTTCTGTAGACCAATTAATGAAGAAGATTTTACCAGGCTGAGTATTGGCATTCCCTGATTAACTCAGCTTGACTCTTGCTTCTGTTAAACATGGAACTATTACCTTTCTTTGGTAGACCCTGAGTTAAGCCCAAGAAAGCACATTGGGGAAAGTACTGGGAACTCAGCAGATGCATTCAGATTATTCTTTGCCTCTGTGATGCTTGTTGCAGTGGAAAATGGAAGGGGGGATTTTATTTGTTAGAAATGAATGTGGGGATGGGGAGGAGAATTGATCTTACTTGAGGCTTTATTTTTAAATTTTTATTTTTTTAAGATTCATTTTGAGATGCATTTTCAGATGAAGAAACAACTTTGCACTTACTGAAAGCCAGAGGAGAAAGAGAACACATAGACATTCTATATCAGTTTACCATTCTCTACCACATCTACCTCTGCAGTAGTGTCTTGAAGCTAATTGAATGCCAGTTACTACCACCATCTCTGTAATATTCTTCTGACAAACCTATATTTCAGCACAAGGGCAGTACCTCCTAACTCTTACATTACATATCCCAGAGCTTTTCTAAGGACCCAGAATAAGTAGAAACACCAAAAATACCTAGTTATAGCTGGAAATTTCAATATAGTGCAACATTTCTTACAATGTGATTTGGAGACCAAATAATCAAATAATTGGGGAATAGATTGAAAAAGCAGTTTTTATGAACTCTGTACCATAAAATTTTGATTCTAATTCAGTAAGACTGAGATGGGACCCAGTATTCGAATTTAAAAATTAATTCCAGGGGCTCCTGGGTGGCTCAGTGAGTTAAAAATTAATTCCATAGGTGTTTCTTTCTTTTTTTAAAAATTAACTATTATTATTTTTTTCTTTCTGAAATAGAGTAGGGTGGGAGAAGGCAGAGAGAGAGAGAGAGAGAGAGTGAGAGAGTGAATCTTAGCAGGTTCCATACCTAACATGGAGCCCAATGCAGGCCTTGATCTCAAAACCCTGAGATCATGACCTGAGCTGAAATCAAGTATTGGAAACCTGACTGACTGAGCCACCCAAGCTCCCCTCTGTAGGTGTTTCTTACTCAGATATTTTGTGGCAAAACTTGAGAAGCACTATTAAATGTAGATGCATTTATTATAGTGTGTGTTCTCTGGGATGTGTATGTTTGCATTTAAAAAATACACAGAATATAGATATTGAAAAGACATAATTATTAAGATAAATATCATTGATATCTTCTTAGCTTCTCATGTTGTAAGTATTTTCTAGTTGTAGTCATGTTCCAGATCATATTATCCCCTCAAAGCAATTTTTTATCAGATTTTTACCATTTAAGTTCATGAGATCCAAATGAGGACACAGGTGCCATGCCCCTGTAAAGGTGAAGAAATTGAGCACCAGCAGTGTTAGAATTGCTTGTCTAAGCAAGTCAGAAGTGATGCTACTAATCATAGCTCTAAGAACAGAACTAGGAGCCATCTAGGCAAATGGGCCTGTCAATTACACGATGCCTAAAGAGACCAACCCCTTCCCTATCCCGCACACACTTAGAGCAGGGCATCACGTTTCTGATGCCTCAAGATGCCTAAAGCCAAATCTAAGCCAGCCAGGTTTGGAGGAGGCTTCTGGGAACTTCTGGATTGTTCTTTCTGGAGTGAGAGGCTCTCATAAAGAAAACTGGAATTATTCCCTTTGCAATTATTCCATCTGCCCATACTGCAGGTCCACTTTCCACCCCACTTTTGGGACACAGGAAGAGGACCTCTTTACTTGAAGAGACCCCAAGAGTTTTCTACTTTAAACAACTTGGGGTGGCTGGCTCAGTCAGTGGAGTGTGTGACTCGTGACCTCAGGTTGTGAGTTTAAGCCCCATGTTTCGTGTAGATTACTTAAGTTAAAATAATAATAATAATTAAAAAAACCCTCATTTACTTACATAACAGAAGAACCAAAACAGAATGTATGATTCAAGGTCATGCTGATGGCCAGTTAAAGACAGAGCCGAGGCCAAGATACACATCTCTTCTGCCACCACAGTGGGATGGGAAGAGCCCATAAATAAAAGTTCAATAGACATAGTTTTGCATTCTGCATCTTCAAGTTACTGTCTTCATGATTTAAAAAGTCACTTAAAACTCCTGAGCCTCAATTTGTGAAATAAAGACAATAACAAATATCTCCAGGGGCAGCTGACTGAATTTAAGATAACATTTGTGAACTCAGAGTTCACTCTGAGTATTCTGAGAAGGCAGGTTCCCTTTTTCAGACCATTTTTAGATTGAGTCTTCTACACTGAGTCTGATAGCAATGACCCTCCTGCTTACCAAATGGCATACTGTCCTTTTCAATGTCCTTTGATATTTTTAAAGCATCCCATTGACTGTAAATTTGGTTCTGAGCATCTTAAAGAACTGAGATGTAATGCCCAATTGACTTTCAAGACCTGGGGGCAAAGTGGCCCACACAGTGGCACTTTGAGAACAAGGCCCTAGGAAGAAATTATACCTCATTTCCTGGTGATGAAGCTAAACCAGCACCATATCCAGGCTGAGTCCCCAAGTCCTGCTTTTTTCTCCAAGGAGGCATTTGTTAAATTCTAAAGATCATGCATTCCCATCAATGGAATCTAAGAGGAGAACAGAATGATAATGAAAAAGATGGTGGTGATTCCAATAGATGCATTTTGACTGGTACTTTCCTAAGAAATGAGAGGAGTCTTTCTCACAAAAAAAGCAAAATGGACCCTAAACATTCTTCTTAGTTCATTTCAAAGGATTCTTATCTACATGATATCAAATGAAAATAAGAGTACTGAAATTATCAAATATTAAACTCCATCTCCCTTTAATCTCTGGAAGGGAGTGATTTGTTTTTAAAGATAATCATACATTTCACTGTTTGCTTATTTTTATTTGTGTGTTTTAGTTTTGATTATGAGTAAATTAGCAGAGCTATTGAGTATGGTTAAATAGTTTACTCACTATCTCTCAGACCTTAGGGCTGAGACCAAGTCACATCAACTTTTCCAGAATTTAGAAGTGAAAAGAATTCAGGGATTGGTGAGGCCAAAATGAGCTTTTGCAGTAGAAAAAATGGAAGAATGGCTATTATCTGCTGCTCTCCAGCTCTGACTTTATTTCTTGAGTTGGGACATTCAGTTCAGGAAGGGAAAAAAAAAATCACAGTTGTACATACAATACTGACACCCAACAAAGGGCAGAAATCCTAAGCAAGGGGCTCGTGTTGCTGCATATTCATGGATGCTAATCAGGCCCCATGGCTACAGCACTTGGCTCTGAGATTTCCAATCTGGGTATTAACAGGGATTCCTGCAAGTTTCTATGAATATTAACCAGGAGGAGGATGTCAAACAGGCAGTGAGTGCATGTAGAAACTTTTCTTCCAGCCTATTTGAAAAATGCAAGCTTCTGGTGAGAGGATGCTTTGTCTTCTTACTTAGCTTTTTTGGTGATTTGGACCATTTCCTCATTCACAGAAGAAAACTGGGGAGCCCTGGGCCATGGATTGCTATAGAATCATCAGCAGCCCTGGACATAAGTACCATGAGAGCAGGGAGCATGGCCATTACTACTGTATCCTGAGCTGTTAGCAGAGTTGGCCCCATGTGTTAGTTACCTATTGCTGCATAATGAATTGCCCCCAAAACAGGGAGGCTTAAAATAAAAATATCTCATATTTTCTGTGGGTTAAGAATCTAAGAGTGGCTTAGCGGGGTCCTTTAGCTCTAGTTTTTGTTTTGTTTTGTTTTGCTTTAGAAAGCTACAGTCCGTTTAAGGCTTAGCTGTGAAGGATCTACTTCCTAGTTGGCAGGATTTGGTTTCTCAGAAGCTGTTCGCCAAAGGCCTTGTGTACCTCTCCATAGAACACTTCACAATATGGCAATGTGTTTTTCACCAAAGTGAGTAAGGGAAAGGGCAAGGGACAATGTGCCAGCAAGAGAGACAATGCTAACAAGATGAAAACCACATAATTTGGGTGGTATATAATTAGATATTTTATCTACAATTATCCAAACTCATCAAACTGAATGCTAAAGGTCAGTTTTTTAAAGGGCTTATATGGGAACTCTCTGAACTATTTTTACAAATCTTCTGTAAATTGCAAACTATTCTAAAATAAGTTTAATAAAATAGTTATTTAAAAGGACGATTGGGTGGGACTTTAATAGTAAGGATTCCGGAAATATGGAAATGACATTTTTCAATCTCACTGGATCGTCATGTAAAACTAGACTGAAAAGTAGATAGCAAAACAAAACCCATGGGTAACATATACCACCAAACCAGATGGTAAAGTTACCCCACAAACTCCAAAATACAAGAGCTAATCACAAACACAATATATGACTAGTAATCATAAACATCCATTGGTGTCTGTATGTGATGAAAGAAACATCACAATTGTCATTAATACTAACATGAAACTAAGAGCCCCCTAAAATTCCCAGCATGTATTGACTGGAAAGAATGGAAAGTCTATTTAGGAACAGCAGCTAAAACTGGGAAGAGTGTCGTCCTCTCCAATATTGACCAAAGATGGAGGGGCATGCCGTAGAAAACTCTAGAGAGCCTGTAGCCTCCTCAAAATACACCAGGATTCTTAGTACAGACCCCCACAAGCAAGTGGAAAGTGTTGGATCTCAAATTGGGCAGGTTAGGCACACTATAAACAAAGAAAGAAAGGTCCAGAATATAGTTAGACAGGTGAATGGATTCAGGACATTCTGGAAAACAACCCCCCACTTTTTTTAAACAAACAAAAATAACAGAAGAGGGAACTCTGGAATTGGAAGAACTTTCCTAAACCAGGCTTATTAAAAGTTTGGAGAAAAAAACCTAATCCTATATGAAAACAAGCAAAAGAAGGTTATTTGATCAAAACTCATACAAAGTTATTACAAGAAAAGAGAAAATATGGGTTAGTATAAAGGACCTATTGATCATTTATAGTTTTGAATTTGAAAGTTTCAATATAAATTTGTGTCACTATCTCTCTATTCATGCATGTATGTATCCTAGTTTTATCCACTAAAAATATCTAAAAGGAATGAACAACTCAGTAGCAAAATGCATTCCAATCAACCATATTTTGACCTTGAAATAACACTCTTCACCAGAAGAAAACAGAGATTCTTGGAGAAATGGCTGATTGAATGTCTAGGAAAGGGATGTTTAATTTTACATACTCTGGAGTCCTTTTTTTTTTTTTTTTCTCCTGATACTTAAAAGGATTTCTCTTTATTCTTTGGATCATTACAAGGGAGATTCTATTTGGAGATGTTCCTTTGAGGGGTTTAGGTGTATGTGGCAAAAAGATGGGGAATACCTATTTCTGGATGCAAATAAGTATTCCTTATTTTTAAAATCTCTGTATCTTTTATTAGACTTAGATTTTGTTGTATATATCTTTCAGAAAAACCACCTTGTCCCATGGAGTTAAAATTAGTGCTATTTAGTTCTAGATAATCACTACCTTTTGCCTGGTGCTGAACATGAGCAGTCATCACCTAGAGGCATCATTCCCTGCCTGTACGTAAGGCTTGTCCTAACAGTGAGTTAGCTGGGATTTTTCCTTACTACCCAGATAATAATGTTGCCTTTTTCATATTGAGAGAAGAGGTTCCTATCAGAGACTCTAAGAATCCTTAGGTCCAGTTCCTTGGGCAGAGTTTGCCATTTTCCTTCTACCTGACTCAGTAGGAACCTCTCAAAGAAAAGAACAAGATGCCCTATATGAAGGAGGGAGGAATATTTTGTTGAGAACTTAGTGTCAGGCAATTTGCTAAACCTTTTCATACTTATGTCATGAAAATCTTATTCCTATTTTTCTTTATTGTGCCTAAACAGTTTTTTTTTTCAGAAGTTTGAAGTAGAGAAAGTACAAAGAGGAAAAGAGAATAAAACTAAGGTAACTAATGGAACTTTAAGAATTCTTTTTTCACCCCATTACTGTCAACATTAAATTGAAGCTTTTTTTTCCAGAACTTGCTAACTCTGAAGCTTTTAAACGCAAATTTGAGATCTGCCAACCCTGGATATAAAAGCATTTCTTCTGACTTGTCTTTCAGATGGTACTTTTTAACCAATTTTCAGTGTTTACTTAAGGTACTCTTTTTACCTGTCATATCCCCTTGCTTTAAGGATGAGAATTATATGGTTCTGAGTTCTTTTATTTCCATCTCTCCTGAAAATTGTGAGGAAAAAAAAAAACAAAACACAGGGTGACTAAGCAGTTGTCACAGTGTTCTGAGGTTTGAATTGCTTAGCTATTTTACGAGTTGGACCCCTCAAAGGAGATTAGGGATTGCAAATAACGCCTCTGTCCTATTTCTAATTTGGACTATATTAATTATATAGTAAAACACCACTTGGGAAGATCTGTGTCACTTTTAGGGTTGCTACAACTCAAGTCCTCAGACCACTACCATCTGTAGCTTTAAGTCAGATTGACTAAGTTCCTCTTAGAAAGATTTAAAGTTCAGCAAATCCTAAGGAAAGATCATCTCAGGGGCTTTAGGGTTAACTGATTTTCCTGTCTTCAAAGGAAACAAGTGAACATTTCAGCAGAAGGACTTTAATTGGTTGTAACCCATAAATCTGTTGGCAAAAATTATCTTTCAAGTTCATAAAGTTAGACAAGCCCCCCCCCCCATTTAATGTCATTGTGAATTATGTACAAAGATCAACTGTTTCTTGACTGGTGGCTTATCTTTTAGAAGTCTGAGATGTTTTCTTTCCATGTCAACCTACTTCTGATTTGATACTTAGGGTGAATTTAGTCTGTTATCACGTTAAAAAAATTAATCTGAAATAGGTAAGTTCAAATCACTTTCTGTTATAACCACTGAGTTGTACAGTTTTCTTCTAGAGATTGTTATGATTAAAAAAATGGTGATAATTGTAGTTTCAATATCTTTGCTATTATAATTAGTATAATTGGTAGTAACATTAATCTGAGGTAGTTAAACATATTCCCATAGCCATGATCCCCAAGTAATCCCATCTTCAAGCATCTCTACGGAAAGTTTTCCCTGACTTTTTTTTTCCCTCAAGAAATTGACTCTAAGAGAATTTGCCCAGGGCCTTCCTGAAGATCGGGGCTGCTCTGTAGGGAGCTGTTCTCAATGAGTCAGCTGAGCATAAAGTATTGGGATTGGATTAGATGAAAGCCTGTATCAGCAAGCCAGAATCCAATCTGATCATAGACTAATCCAGAAATCCAGTCTTGCAGAGACAGCAACTTAACTGATAACTCACAAAACAGGGTCCATCTTGTTTTCTTCAAGCAGGATCTCACTCTTAACTGATAGGTCCAAAATTATCCCTGTCACCTACTACCTTGATTTAATAAAATATCTTCCTAATTAAAATAGCGATGCATGAAACAACTTTAGTTCCCAATGTTTTGAGCCAAAGTAGATAGGCAATAACACTGACAAATGAGGTGATTGTCCCAACATTTCCCTTCCTTATTAATTCAAGGCCTGGGGCCTCAATCATAGGAGTGAGGCCTTGACATACCAAGAACTAGCAAATCAAGAAATGCTCCCAGTCAACTCTTGCAAAGAAGAAAGGAAGCAGCCTTCATTGTCTACCAGTCTTTTCCTTGGAGACTTACTGTGTATGGCTGAGTATAAAAAGAGAGGGCAGATTTTT
Source organism: Lontra canadensis (assembly GCF_010015895.1). Classification (NCBI taxonomy): domain Eukaryota; kingdom Metazoa; phylum Chordata; class Mammalia; order Carnivora; family Mustelidae; genus Lontra; species Lontra canadensis. The sequence continues at coordinate 10,602,397 of NW_022630997.1, forward strand.
ATCTATTTGTTGCTGTCGTTTGGACCTTACTTGAGTGACCACATCACAGGCTTTGACAGAAATAAAATGTTATTGCTTCAATGGCTATTTAGTCAGAAATCTCACTTATAGATGTGTTGGGTGACCAGAGGTCTCTGACTGCAAATATCAGATGCCAGGGATATCTGACGTTTTCTTTATCATGAATAGCGAAGTCTTCCCCAATTCAACTGTGTAGGTCTTATTTTTCACGTATTCCACCTGAATCCTTTGCTCTAGCCACACCATGTTCACTTTTTCCCCTGTCCTGACTTTCTTCACTCATCAATTTCTCTTTCTCTAATTCCTCTCACTCTTTAAGATATTGTTGACTTCTACTCCTATAGTGTCTTCAGTTTCCCTAATGCATAAAGACAAGTGACCTCTGTCTCCTTTAAACCTACTACGATAGCTTTCTGAAGTTACATATTGTGGTAATTGATTGTGCAGGCTCTGGAGGTATTTGGTCTGGGACAGAAACCTGTCTGTCATTTTCTAGGGGAGAGACCTTGAGAGTTCCTAATCTTGATGTTCCTCAGTCTCCTCGTATATGAAGTAGGGATAATAACAGTACTCATGTCGTCATAGTGAAGATTGGAATGCTCACGTGGTTTTCAATGTAGTGTCTAAAAAAAGTGGTTTTATCTTTATGTGTGTATAGTTTTCAGCAAATATACTGTGTTTAACTTGAGGGCAGGATTTTAACTTATGTTATCTGTATCTATGGAAACTCTCGCAGTTGGAAGACACTAAAATAAATAAGGATTAATTGATTTAGGGGCTCCTGGGTGGCTCAGTTGGTTAAAAGTCTGCCTTGGGCTCAGGTCATGATCCCAGGGTCCTGGGATGTAGTTCCATACGGGGGGGGGGTGGTCCCTGCTCAGCAGGGGTCTGTTTCTCCTTCTCCCTCTGTCTGATTGTACTTTCTCTCTGTCAAATAAATGAATAAAATCTTTAAAAAATTGACTCAATCCTTACAGATTGCCTCTTAGTGATTCTAAATTATGAGTTGTTAGATTTTCTTTCTTCTTTCCTTCATTTAACCAGTCAATATTTTTGAGTGCTTAATCTATTTTAGGATTTAGGAAAATACAGGTCATGGTCCTGCCCTCAAGAAACCACACAAATAGACACATGAATGGATGACTGGAATGTACGGAAAATAATGCTATAGCATGGCTAACATGTTATAATGGGACCACAGAGTGGGACAAATGAATCCAAAGGAATCCCATGACACACAACCAGAGCTCACAACTGCTGTGGCATTTCTGACAAAGGTGTTATCCACCCAGTACTAATTCTCGAGTACTGGATGGTGAAATTAGATAATCTTAGAGGAGCTCTGATCTTTAGGGGGAAAAATCATTTCAGAAGAAGACTAAGTCAGGATTTACAACATTTCTTGAGATGCAAAAAGGGTTCGAATTTATGCAATTCACTGTGGTACTGTTTTCCTTTGTAAATAGTCATCAAAAAGGCAAGAGATGGGGGGAAGAAATAATCCTAATTTTTATAAATTTGGGCAGTTGTGGTCTCAAATGTTTCCATACAAAAGTTTGAGAGTATGTTCAGAACTACTTTTGCTGAGTCAGATTGTTTTTATTTGGTGCCAGTTCAGGAAAGAACCAGGCAGAAAGCCACTCATGACTTAATTACTAGACCATATTAAAATACAGCAATTTAATTGCAATTAGTGCTATAATAATTTATTTATAAGATGCCAGTGTATACATTTGTATTTGACAATCCATTTACTTTCAGCCTGGTACTTTGTGTGCCCCCATTAAATTATAAAATGAAAGGTCATTAACCTGCAATTCCACTTGTGATCATGTCATTAAATAGCATCCTGTCCCTTTTCTGGTTAAGGCAGAATTGCTAGATCATTTATCTGTAACTAATTTCCCTGTGATCTTCCAAAAGCTCTTATTACTGTTAATTAAGCAGATGTGACCTGTGTTGAAAGCAGGTGGCACTCCTTGAACATCTGGCCAGGATCCAAAATTGGATCAGGACTCTTTAATGTTCTCATTTTCCTCTTATTTACCTTTAGTCATTAGTGATTATGGCAGCTCAATACATGTATTCATGTTCTGGATCATTGGGGTTTGGGGAACTTTAAAAAGAGCATCTGGCACATGACCAAGTACACTGTGGATAGACTGTGGAAACAAATCACTCCTTCTACTCCTGAAGCCAAGATGACACTTAATGTTGATTGGTCAAGGCGTTTAGCTCAGCATTATGGATAACGAGTCTGGGATTTATAGAGGGGAAATTCCCAAGTAGGTTCTTTCTCAGAGATAAATCCTGTTTCATAAATGTGGAGCACCTATACTATTCCAGACAGCCATCACCCAGACCTCACTGGGTATATCTGATGTGGAGACTAGATGTCAATATGACTTTTCTTTATGACTTTGCAGAGTAAGAATAAAGGAAAGAAAATGGAGCTACTATTTGCGTTGCTTTTGTGGATAAATTAGTTAACATTGAGAGTGAAAGCTCTTAGCTCTTGCTTGAATTTTCCCATAAAGCTCTCAGAGAGGTATTCCCATAAACTTAATTTTCAGATAAAGAAATTGGGATCCAGAGAGAGAAAAATTACTTGCTCGATTTTGCACAATTACTAGGTAGCTGAGCTAGGATTTAAAGTTAGGTCTACAGAGCTCCAAAGTGCTTTGCAACAAGCCATGATTCAATTACCCTCTAGAACATGAAAAGCTAACTCTGTTATTCTGGGTTTAGGTATACTGCCTGAGGATTAAGAATATTTGGTCTTTTTCTTCCTCCTCTTCCTCCTCCTCCTTTTTTTTTTTTTTTTTTTTTTTTTTTTTGGCTGAGTGTCTCTACTGACCACATTAATACATGCTACAATTTTTCACACTAAATGAAAGAAGGGGCAGGCATAGGAAGTGTAAGGCAAATATAGTCAAATTTCAGATACTGGCAACCTTTGATCAGTGATACAGCATGCACATATTTAAAACCACAAAAGAAATGAAGATGAAGAAATACCTTTCAGGATGCAATTGTACCTGAGGCTGCTTTTTAGCTCTCTTTCTGGTAGTTTATTACTAGCGTATAGAAATGAAACAGGTATCTGTATATTAGTTTTATATCCTGCAACTTTACTAAATCTGATTAGTTTTGTTTTTGGTATAGTATTTAAGGTTTTCTGTATATAGTATTATATCATCTGTAAATAGTAATAGTTTTGTTTCTTCCTTTTCAATTTTGATGCCTTTATTTTTTTTTTTTCTTGTGTAATTGCTGTGGCTAGGAATTCCAATACTATGTTGAATAAAAACGAGAATAGCCATCTTTTCTCCTGAGGCTGCTATTGGAGGAAAAGCTTTCAGCTTTATACAACTGAGTATGATGTTAGTTGGGGGTTTTTCCATGCATGGCTTTATAGTCCCTTTAAACCTACTTTGTTGAAAGTTTTTGTCATGAATGAATGTTACAGTTTCTCAAATGCTTTTTTCTGCATCTATTGAGATATGATTTCTAGCTTGTATTTTGTTAATATGGTGCATAATGATTGATTTGTGGGTGTTAAGACATCCTTGCATCCCTGAAATAAGCCCCGCTTAGTCATTGGGTATGACATTTCTGATTTATTGTTGAATTTGGTCTGCTAATACTTTGTTGAGGATTTTTGCCTCCAAGTTCATCAGGGATATTGGCCTTTATTCTCTCTCATTTTTTTTTTCTTCCCCCAGTGTCATCTGGTTTTGTCATCAGAGTAATGCTGGCCTCATAAAATAAGTTTGGGAGTGTTCCTTCATTGTTTTTTTTTTTTTTAAGAATAATTTGAGGAAGATACATATTAACTCTTCTTTAAATGTTGGTAGATTTCACCATCTGGACTTTTGAGTTTTTGTGTTTTTCTCCTGATTACTGATTCAATGTCAATTTCATTACTATTGGTCTATTCAGATTTTCTATCTTCTTATGATTCAGTCTTCGAAGAGTGTTTGTTTCTAGGAATGTATCCATTTCTTCTAAGTTGTCTAATCTGTTTATAAATTAGGGTTTATAGTGTTCTATGTAAATTATTATGAAGTGTTTATAGTATTCTCTTATAATCCTTTGTATATCTGTGGTATTGGTTGTAATTTCTCCTCTTTCATTTCTGATTTTATTTCAGCTCTTTTTTTTTTTTAGGAGTCTGGTTAAGGGTTGATTTTTTTTTTTTTTGTCTCTCTTTCATTTGTTTCATTTTGATATTTACTTTTACCTTCCTTCTACCAATTTTGGGTTTTATTTGTTCTTTTCTAGTTCCTTTAGGTGTAAGGTTAGACTGAGAATTTTCCTGTTTCTTGAGGTAGGCCTGTTTGCTATAAATGTCCCTTTAGAACTGCATTTGCTGTGTCCCAAAGATTTTGGAATATTGCATTTCTACTTTATTCTTTTCACTATATATTTTTTATTTCTTCTTTGATTTGTTAACCACTGGTTGTCTCATACCATGTTGTTTAGTATCAAATTTTTTTTCCCTTCAGTGTCCTTTTTGTAATTGATCTCTAGTTTCAGACCATCATAGTCAGAAAAGGTGCTCAATAGGATTTCAATATTCTTAAATTTATTGTTTTGTGCCTAACATGTGATCTGTCCTGAATAATGTACCATGTGCACATGAAAAAGATGTGTATTTTGCTGCTTTTGGATGAAATTTTCTGCATATCTCTATTAAGTCTATCTAGTATTATATGTAATTTTTAAGGCCAATTTTTTCTTTTCTTTTTATTTTACTGAAGTATAATTGGTATGCAGTGTTATATTAGTTTCAGTTATACAACATAATGATTGAACATTCTACTCATCACTCAGTGTTCACCATAAGTGTAGTAACCATCTGTCACCAAAAAATGTTATTACAATTTATTGACTATATTCTCTGGGCTATACTTTTCATCCCCATGACTTACTTATTTTTTAACTGGAAGTTTCTCTTTATCCCCTTTATTTCACCCATCCCCCTGTCTACCTCCCCTCTGGTAACCACCAGTTTGTTTTCTGTATTTGAGTCTTTTTGTTGTTGTTATTTGTCTTTTTTTTTCTTTGTTTTGTTTCTTAAATTCCACATATAAATGAAATCATATGGCATTTGTCTTTCTTTGACTAATTTTACTTAGCATTGTACCCTCTAGGTTCAACCATGTTGCTGCAAATGACAGGATCTCATTCTTTTTTCATGCCCGATATTCCATTGTATCTATCTACCACATCTTTATCCATTCAATAATTGATGGACACTTGGGCTGCTTCCTTATTTTGGCTATTATAAATAATGCTGCTGTAAACACAGGAGTTCATATGTTCCTTTAAATTAATGTTTTGGTATTCTTCGGGCAAATAGCCATTATATTGATTATTAGATATAGGGTAGTTCTATTTTTAACTTTCTGAGGAATCTCTATACTGTTTTCCACAGTGGCTGCACCAGTTTGCATTCCTACCAGCATTGTATGAGGATTCCTTTTTCTCCACATCCTGTTATTTCTTGTGTTATTAATTTTAGTCATCCTGAGAGGTATGCAGTGATACTGCCTTATAGTTTCTATTTTCATTTTCCTGAGTAGTGAGTGATGATGAGCATATTTTTCAAATATCTGTTGGCCACCTGTAGGTCTTCTTTGGAGAAATTTCTGATCATGTTTTCTGCCCATTTTTTAATTGAAATATATAGGTTTTGGTTTTAAGGTTTTATATGTTCTTTGCATATTTTGAATACTAACTCTTTATCAGATATGTCATTTGCAAATATCTCCTCCTATTCCTATAGACTGTTTTTTAGTTTTATTTCCTTTGCTATACAGCTGCTTTTTATTTTGATGTAGTGTCAATAGTTTTTTTCCATTTGTTTTCCTTGCCTCCAGAGACAAATCAAGGGAAAAAAAAAAAAAAAGCCACAGCTGATATCAGAGGAATTACAGCTTGTGCTCTTCTAGAATTTTTATGGTTTCAGGTTTCACATTTAGATCTTAAATCCATTTTGAATTTATTTCTGTGTATGGTGTAAGAAAGTAGTCCAGTTTCATTATTTTTCAAGCTGTTCACTTTTTCCAACACCAGTTACTGAAAGATAATCTTTTCACCTTTGGATATTCTTGCCTGATTTTTTGAAGATTAATTGACCATATAATTGAGGGTTCATTTCTGGGTTTTTTCTTCTTTCTATTGATCTGTGTCTCTATTTTTGTGCCAATCCCATACTGTTTTGATTACTATGGCATTATAATATAATGTGAAGTCCAGAATTGGGATGCCCTCAGCTTTGCTTTTTCTTTTTCAAGATTGCCTGTGGCTACTCGAGATCTTTTGTGGTTCCATTCAAATTTTAGGATTGTTTGTTCTACCTTGGTGGACAACGCTATTGTATTTTGAGAGAGACTGCCTTAAATGTGTTGATTACTTTGGGCAGTATGGAAATTTTAACAATATTTATTCTTCTAATTCATGAGCATAAAATATCTTTTCATTTTTCTGTGTTGTCTTTAACTTCATCAGGCTTGTATAGTTTACCAAGCTCATGTCTTTCACCTCTTTGGTCACGTTTACTCCTTGGTATCTTACTATTTTTGGTGCAATTGTAAATGCAATGTTTTTCTTAATTTCTCTTTCTGTTGCTTCATTATTAGTGTATGGAAATGCAATGAATTTCTAAACACTGATTTAAAGAAAAAAATTTTTTCCCCCTGACTTTGTTGAATTCATTTATCAGTTCTAGCAGTTTTTTAGTGGAGTCTTTTGGGTTTTCTTTATAAAGTCACATGTCACCTGCAAGTAGTGAAAATTTTACTTTTTCCTTACCAATTTCAATGCCTTTTATTTCTTTTGTTCTCTGATTGCTGGGGCCAGGACTTCCAAGTATTATGTCGAATAAAAGGGGTAAGAAGGGACATCTTTGTCTTATTACTGACCTGAGGGGAAAAGCTCTGTTTTTTTCCCATTAAGGATGTCATTAGCTATGTGTTTTCATATATGACCTTTATTATGTTGAGTTATATACCCTCTAAACTTATTTGTTGAGGATTTTTATCATGAATAAATGTACTTTGTCAAAGCTTTTTTCATCTATGTTTCTTATCCTTTCTCATATTGAAATAATGTTTCTTATCCTTTCTTATATTGATATGATGTATCATGTTGATTGATTTGCAAATATTGAACCATCCCTGCAACCTAGAAATAAATCCCACTTGATTATGGTGAACGATTTTTTAAATATATTTATGGATTTGGGTTGCTAGTATTTTGTTTAGGATTTTTGTATCTAGGTTCATCAGGAATATGGGCCTATAGTTTTCTTTGTTAGTGGTGTCTTTTTCTTTTTTTTAAAGATTTTATTTATTTATTTGACAGGCAGAGATCACAAGTAGGTGGAGAGGCAGGCAGAGAGGAGGAAGCAGTCTCCCCGCTGAGCAGAGAGCCCGATGCAGGGCTCGATCCCAGGACCCTGGGATCATGACCTGAGCCGAAGGCAGAGGCTTTAACCCACTGAGCCACCCAGGCGCCCCAGTTAGTGGTGTCTTTATCTGGTTTTGGTATCAGGGTAATGCTGGCCACATAGAGTGAATTTTGTTTTCATTCTTTTTCTATCTTTTGGAATAGTTTGAGAAGAATAGGTATTTATTATTCTTTAAATGTTTGGTAGATTTGCCTGTGAAGACATGTGGTCTTGGATTTTTGTTTCTTGGGCATTTTTGGATGACTGATTCAATTTCTTTTCTGGTTATCAGTAGGTTCAAATTTTCTATTTTTTCCTCTTCCAGTTTTGGTAGGCTGTATGTTTCCAGGAATTTATTCATTTATTCTCAGCTGTCCAATTTGTTGGTATTTTTTGTCCAATTTGTGGTAGTTTTTCATAACATTCCCTTATAATTGTTTGTATTTCTGTGGTGTTAGTTGTTATGTCTCCTTTGTCATTTGTGATTTTATTTGAATCATTTCTGTTTCTTTCTTGATAACTTTGGCTAGAGGTTTACCGATTTTATTGATTTTTTTTTAAAGATTTTATTTATTTGACAGAGAGAGAGTAATTGCAAGTAGGCAGAGAGGCAGGCAGAGAGAGAGAGGGGAGGAAGCAGGCTCCCCGCGGAGCAGAGAGCCCGACGTAGGGCTCGATCCCAGGAACCTGGGATCATGACCTGAGCAGAAGGCAGAGGCTTTAACCCACTGAGCCACCCAGGTGCCCTCCAATTTTACTGATTTTTTTCAAAGAATCAGCTCCTGAATCTATCCATCTGTTTCACTGTGATTTTTTTTGTCTTTTGTTTTTGTTTGTTTCTTAGTTTCTGTATCATTAACTTCTGCTTTAATCTTTATTATTTCCTTTCTTCAGGCTTTAGGTTTTCTTGTTGTTCTTTTTCTAGCTTCCTTATGTGTAAGGTTAGGGTGTTTATTTGAGATTTAAATTTATTTCCTGAGGTAGGCGTGTACTACTGCAAACTTCCCTCATAAAACAGTTTTTTCTGCATTCCAAAGGTTCTGAACAGTTGTGTTTTCATTTTCATGTAATTTTTTAAAAAAATTCTTCTTTTATTTTCTGCTTGACCATTGCTTGATAGCATGTTATTTAACCTGTAAGTATTTGTGCTCTTTCCAGATTTTTTTCTTGTGGTTGATTTCTAGTTTCGTAGCATTGTGGTCAGAAAAGTTGCATTCAATGACTTTGATCTTTTTTATTTTATTGAGTCTTGTTTTGTGAGCCAATATGTGATCTGTTTTGGAGAATGTTCTGTGTGCACTTGAATGTATATTCTCTTGTTTTAGGTTGTAATGTTCTGAATATATCTATTAAATCAATCTGTTCCAGTGAGTCATTCAAAGTCATTGTTTCCTTGTCGATTTTCTGTAGAGATGATCTATTGACATAAGTAGGGGTGTTAAACTCCCCTACTCTTATTGTATCAATTAGTTCCTTTATGTTTGTTAATAACTATTTTATGTATTTAGGTGCTCACATGTTGGGTGCATAAATATTTATAATTGTTCTTTCTTCTTGTTGGATTGTACCTTCAATGCTTAAATGTGTCCTTCTTTTTCTCTTTTTACAGTCTTTGTTTTAAAGTCATCTTTGTCTGATATAAGTAATGCTACTCTGGCTCTTATTAACATCCATTCATGATAAGTATTTGTCTATACCCTCATTTTCAATCTCCTTATATCTTTAGGTCTAAAATAAATCTCTTGGAGGCAGCATATAGATAGGTCTTATTTTTCCTTTATTCTGTCTCCTAATGTCTTTTAATTGGAGCATGTAGTCCATTTACATTCAAAGTAATTATTTTTATTTTATTTTTATTTTTTCAGTGTTCTAAGATTCATTGTTTATGTATCACACACAGTGTTCCATGCAATATGTGCACTCCATAATCACCAGACCCCCCCACCCCCCACCTCCCTCCCCTCCAAAACCCTCAGTTTGTTTCTCAGAGACACAGTCTCTCATGATTCATCTCCCGCTCCGATTTCCCCAACTCCCTTCTCTCCATCTCCCATGTTTCTGTGTTATTCCTTATGCTCCACAAGTAAGTGAAACCATATGATAATTGATTCTTTCTGCTTGACTTAGTTCACTCAGCATAATCTCCTCCAGTCTTGTCCATGTTGATACAAAAGTTGGATATAGGCATAATACTCCATTGTATATATGGACCGTATTTTCTTTATCCATTCGTTTGTTGAAGGGCATCTTGGTTCTTTCCACAGTTTGGCGACTGTGGTCATTGCTGCTATGGACATTGGAATACAGATGGCCCTTCTTTTCACTGCATCTGTATCTTTGGGGTAAATACCCAGTAGTGCAATTGCAGGGTCAGAGGGTATCTCTATTTTTAATTTCTTAAGGAATCTCCACACTGTTTTCCAAAGTGGCTGCACCAACTTGCATTCCCACCAACAGTGTAAGAAGGTTCCCCTTTCTCCACATCCTCTCCAACACTTGTTGTTTACGGTCTTGTTAATTTTGGCCATTCTAACTGGTATAAGGTGGTATCTCAATGTGGTGTTTTTTTTTTTTTTTTCTTAAGATTTTATTTATTTATTTGACACAGAGAGAGAGATCACAAGTAGGCAGAGAGGCAGGCTGAGAGAGAGGGGAAAGCAGGCTCCCCACTGAGCAAAGCCCGATGTGGGCCTCGATCCCAGGATCCTGAGATCATGACCTGAGCCGAAGGCAGAGGCTTAACCCACAGAGCCACCCAGGCACCCTCAATGTGGTTTTGATTTGAATCTCCCTGATGGCTAATGACGATGAACATTTTTTCACATGTCTGTTAGCCATTTGTATGTCTTCTTTGGACAAGTGTCTATTCATGTCTTCTGCCCATTTTCTGATGTGATTATCTGTTTTGTGTGTGTTGAGTTTGAGGAGTTCTTTATAGATCTTGGATATCCGCCCTTTCTGTAGTGTCAATTGCGAATATATCTGAAGCCCACCTGGTCCAGTGTGTCATTTAAGGCCTTTATTTCCTTGTTGATCTTTTGCTTGGATGATCTGTCCATTTCAGTGAGGGGAATGTTAAAGTTCCCTACTATCCTTGTATTATTGTCAATGTGTTTCTTTGATTTTGTTATTAATTGGTTTATATAGTTAACTGCTCCCATGTTAGGGGCATAGATATTTAAAATTATTAGATCTTCTTGTTGGACAGACCCTTTGAGTATGATATAGTGTACTTCCTCATTTCTTATTATAGTCTTTGGCTTAAAATCTAATTGATCTGATATAAGGATTGCCACCCCAGCTTTCTTTTGATGTCCATTATCATGGTAAATTGTTTTCCACTCCTTCACTTTAAATCTGGAGGTTTCTTGTAGACAGCATATTGATTTGTTTTTTTTTAATCCATTCTGATACCCTGTGTCTTTTGATTGGGGCATTTAGCTCATTTACATTCAGGGTAACTATTGAGAGAGATGAATTTAGTGCCATTGTATTGCCTGCAAGGTGACTATTACTGTATATTGTCTCTGTTCCTTTCTGATCTACTACTTTTAGGGTCTCTCTCTGCTTAGAGGACCCCTTTCAATATTTCCTGTAGAGCTGGTTTGGTGTTTGCAAATTCTTTCAGTTTTTGTTTGTCCTGGAAGCTTTTTATCTCTCCTTCTATTTTCAATGATAGCCTAGCTGGATATAGTATTCTTGGCTGCATGTTTTTCTCGTTTAGTGCTCTGAATATATCATGCCAGCTCTTTCTGGCCTGCCAGGTCTCTCTGGATAAGTCTCCTGCCAATCTAATATTTTTACCATTGTATGTTACACACTTTTTGTCCTGGGCTGCTTTCAGGATTTTCTCTTTGTCACTAAGACTTGTAAATTTTACTATTAGATGACAGGGTGTGGACCTACTCTTATTGATTTTGAGGGGGGTTCTCTGAACCTCCTGGATTTTGATGTTTGTTCCCTTTGCATATTAGGGAAATTCTCTACAATAATTCTCTCCAAAATACCTTCTGTTCCCCTCTCTCTTCTTCTGGAATCCCAATTATTCTAATGTTGTTTTGTCTTATAGTAACACTTATCTCTCGAATTCTCCCCTTGTGATCCAGTAGTTGTTTGTCTCTCTTTCGCTCAGCTTCTTTATTCTCTGTCATTTGGTCTTCTAGATCACTAATTCTGTCTTCTACCTCATTTATCTTAGCAGTAAGAGCCTCCATTTTTTATTGCACCTCATTAATTTTTTATTTCAACCTGGTTAGATTTTAGTTCTTTTATTTCTCCAGAAAGGGCTTTTATTTCTCCAGACAGGGTTTCTCTAAAATCTTCCATGCCTTTTTTGAGCCCCGCTAGCACCTTGAGAGTCATCATTCTGAACTCTAGATCTGACATATTACCAATGTCCATACTGATTAGGTCCCTGGCCTTCAGTACTGCCTCTTGTTCTTTTTTTTGTGGTGAGTTTTTCTGCCTTGTCATTTTATCCAGATAAGAATATATGAAAGAGCAAATAAAATACTAAAAGGGTGGCAAAGGCCTCAGTAAAGTGTGCTTTAACCAAATCAGAAGAGACCCCAAATCATGGGATAAGAAAGGGGGTAAAAAGAAGTTCAGAAAAAAAAAATAAAAAAAAAATATGATAAGGAAAAAAAAATATATATATATATATATTAGACGTGAATAGAACAGGGTCACCCACTTAATTTGGGGTGTATTTTGGTATCTTAGAAGAAACTAACCTCCCAATATTTTAAAGAATTAAAAACATATATAAGGGTAAACGTGATAAAGGGATGGAATATGACTATAAAGATGAAAAAAAATTTTTTTAATTTCTAAAAAAGGAGTTGATAAGATAAGTTGTTGGTGGGAGAATAAAGAAAAAGAAAGTGGAGAGAATTTGCTCAGGCTGGAGACTAGAACAAAGCCTGTGCTAGATTTAGGGTATATTTTGGTCTATTAGGTGAAGTTCTATCCCAAAATTTTTTAGAAGAAAAACCCTATGTGTATACAAAAAAATAAAGTTAGATACAATGAAGAATAAAATATGCCTATTATAATGAAGGTTCAAAAAAAATTTTTTTTGAAAGGTATCATTAAGATAAACTAGTTAAAAAACGTTAAAAGAGGAAAGGATAAAAGTTAAAAAAATTTTAGCAGGAGAAAAAAATAAAATAAAAATAATTAATTAACTTTGCAAGACTAAGGAATCATGGGGAGAAAGCCATGAATTCCATGCTTTGCTTTCTCCTCCTCTGGAATTCCGCTGTTCTCCTTGGTAAATGAACTTGGCTGTGGCTGGATTTCTTGCTGATCTTCTTGAGGAGGGGCCTGTTGTAGTGATTCTCAAGTGTCTTTGCCTGAGGCGGAATTGCACTGCCCTTACCAGGGGCCAGGATAAGTAATCTGCTCGGGTTCACTTTTGGGAGCTTTTGTTCCCTGAATGATTTCCATAGAGTTCCGAAGGACAGGAATGAAAATGGCAGGCTCCCAGTCTCTGGCCTGGAGGAGCTGAGAGCTTGGGCCCCCACTCCTCAGTGCACCCTTGGAGAAAAGCACTCAATCACTCCCATCTGCCTGGCCTCTGGCTGCGCTCCAAGCTCACCCAGCCTGTGACCAAGCATCTCTGTCTCTAGCACACAGGCCCACCTGGAGTCTCCAAATCCTGCAGATCCCTTCACTCTTCTAGAGGGGTCTCCCCGGATCTTGTGGGGTCCCCGCTCACAGAGCAGTGGCCTGTGCCACCGATCATGATTTCAGGTAACCCCGAGTTGAGAGCTCACTCCTTGGCTCTGTCTCTGTAGCTGGCGTCCCTACTCTAATACCTGTGAGCTCTGTGACACTCAGACACCCCCGATCCTTCTGTGACCCCACGGAACCTGAGACCACACTGTCCCCGCATGGCCTTCACCCCAGTTTAGCCTCTGGAGTGATGTCCCTCAGTGGAGCAGACTTTAAAAGTTCTGATTTTGTGCTCTGTTGCTCCACCACTTGCCGGGAGCTGGCCCCTCCTCCACGGTCTTTCTTCCCATCACTTTGGATTCACTTCTCTGCGGGTCCTATCTTTCAGAAAGTGGTCGATTTTCTGTTTCTAGAATTGCTGCTCTTCTTCTCTTCGATCTCCTGTTGAATTTATAGGTGTTTGGAATGGTTTGATAAGCTATCTAGCTGGTCTCCTGCTACCTGATACCATCTCAGCCTGCTACTTCTCTGTCATCTTGACTCCTCTCCCATGGTGGATAATCTTTTTAATGTACTGTTGGATCCTATTAGCTAGGATCTTGTTGAGAATCTTGGCATCCATATTCATCAGGTATATTGGTCTGAAATTCTCCTTTTTGATGGGGTCTTTGCCTGATTTGGGGATTAGGGTAATGTTGGCTTCATGGAGTCTGGAAGTTTTCTTTCTGTTTCTACTTCTTGAAACAGCTTCAGGAGAATAGATATTATTTCTTCTTTGAATGTTTGGTAGAATTCCCCAGGGAATCCATTAGGTCCTGGGCTCTTGGTTTTTGGGAGGTTTTTGATCACTGCTTCAGTCTCGTTACTAGGTATTGGTCTATTCAGGTTGTTAATTGCTTCCTGATTCAGTCTTGGAAGTTTATAGGCTCCCAGGAATGCATCCATTTCTTCTAGGTGCTTAACTTATTGGCATATAACTGTTGATGATAATTTCTGATGATTGTTTCTATTTCCTTGGTGTTAGTTGTGATCTTTCCCCTTTCATTCAAAATTCTATTAATTTGGGTCCTATTTCTTTTCTTCTGGATTAGTTAGGCCAGTGGTTTATCGATCTTATTGATTCTTTCAGAGAACCAGCTTCTATTTTCATTGATGGTTCTACTGTATTTGTAGTTTCTATTTCATTGATCTCTGCTCTAATCTTGATTTTTTTTTTCCCTTCTAGTGTGTGGGGTTGGCCTAATTTGTTGTTGGTTCTCTAGTTCTTTAAGGTGTAAAGAGAGATGGTGTATTCTGGATTTTTCAGTTTTTCTGAGTGAGGCTTGGATGGCTGTGGGTTTCCCCCTTAGGACCACCTTTGCCGTTATCCCATAGGTTTTGGACTGAAGTATCTTCATTCTCCTTGGTTTCCATGAATTGTTTATGTTCTTCCTTGATTTTCTGGTTGATCCCAACATTTTTTAGCAGGTGGTCTTTAGCTTCCAAGTGTTTGAATTCCTTCCGAACTTTTTCTTGTGGTTGAGTTCTAGTGTTGAAGCATTGTGGTCTGAGAATACGCAGGGAATAATCTCAATCTTTTGGTATCAGCTGAGCCTTGATTTGTGACCTAGTGTGTGGTCTATTCTGGAGAAAGTTTCATGTGTGCTCGAGAAGAATGAGTATTCTGTTATTTTAGGGTAGAATATTCTGTATATATCTATGAGGTCCATCTGGTCCAATTTATCATTCAATGCTCTTGTTTCCTTATTGATTTTCTGCTTGGATGATCTGTTACTGAAAGTGTCATGTTAAGATCCCCTACAATTAATTTATTCATTTCAATATAGCTTTTTATTTTGACTAACAGTTGGCTTATGTAGCTGGCTGCTCCATTCTTGCGGGCATAAATATTTACAGTTGTAAGACCTTCTTTGTTTATAGACTCTTTAAGAATGATGTAGTGTCCTTCTTTATCTCTGACAACAGTCTTTAGTTTAAAATCTAATTTACCTGATATGAGAATCACTAGTCCAGCTTTCTTTTGAGGCCCGTTGGTGTGAAAGAAGCTTCTCCATCCCTTCACTTTCAGTCTGGATGTATCTTTAGGTTCCAAATTTGTCTCTTATAGACAACATATGGACAGATCTTGTCATTTTATTTAATCTGTAACCCTGTGCCATTTTATGGGAGCATTTAGGCCATTCACGTTAAGAGTGATTATTGAAAGATATGTTTTTATTGACATGTTTCCTGTGAAGTCCTTATTTCTATAGATTGTCTCTGTAAATTTCTATTCTATGTCACTCTTGGGTTCTTTCTTCTTTTATAGAGCCCCCCTTAATATTTTTTGTAGTGCCAGCTTGGTGGTCACATACTCTTTTAAACCTTGCTGGTCTTGGAAGCTCTTTATCTCTCCATTCATTTTGAATGTCAACCTTGCTAGATAAAATATTCTTGGCTGCATGTTCTTCTCATTTAGTGCCCTGAATATGTCTTGCCAGCCCTTTGTGGCTTGCCAGGTTTCTGTGGATATGTCTGACGTTATTCTAATGAACCTTACCCTGTATGTAAGGAATCTCTTCTCCCTAACTAGGGGAAGTGCAATCATAGCCTACAATCATGGAGGGTGTGCAGAGCATGCAGAGTGTGCAGAGCACAGAAGGGTGTGGACCTAGCGATTGCAGGCCAGCGCCCACACCAGGCTTATTCACGTGCAGTGGGAGTGAGCCCAGCCCAGCGCTGGTGCAAGCAGCTGAAATCCGTGAGCTCAGGGACCATGGAGGCTCCGCCGCACTCTCTCTGGCACAAGTGGTTGCTGGTAGTGGCTGTCCTGGGTCTGTGGATGCCTGTTCCAGTGACCACCTGATTCCACCTATTACCCCTTAAGCTCTTCTGCTCTTTTGAGTGCCTTCAAGCAGACTCCAAGTTAATGCTGGTCCCCAACCACAGGACACTTTCATATTGGGGCATTACTTTCCAATGGGTTGCTTCTGGTGCCTCCCTCCTCGTTCTGTTTATCCTCCGATATCAGTCTGAGCGTTCCCACTCTGCTTTACCTCTCCACTGATGTCTTCTGCCCCTATAGAGATCCAGAGTGTATAATCTTACATCTCATGGGTGTTCAGAGTGTTCTGGTAGCTATTTAGCTCAGTTTAGAGGACCAGTTGAAACAGGGTCTCCTACTTCTCTGCCATCTTGCCCCTCCCTCCAAAGTAATTATTGATATGTATTTATTGCCATTTTATTACCTGTTTGTAATCATACCTAAAGATTTTCTCTGACCCTTTCTTGTCTTTCTGTTATGGCTTTCTGATATTTTGTGGTATAGTTGGATATTTTCTTTATTCTTTGTGTATTAGTTGTTTTTGATGTGTGGTTACCATTAGTTTTATATATAAACTCCACTTCATGTAGAAATCTATATTCAATTGATGGTTGTTTAAATTTGAACCTTTCTTTTCTCCTACCCTTCCCCTACTTTAGGTATATAGTGTCATATTTTATATCCTTTTATTTTGTGAGTCCTGTGACTAGTATATCTACTCAAAGGATCCCCTTTAATATTTGTCACAGGGATGTTTTAGTGGTCATGAACTCCTTTGTTTTGTTTGTTTGTTTGTTTTTTGACTGGGAGATTCTTTATGTCTCCTTCTATTCTGCATGCTAGCCTTGCTAGATAGAGCATTCTTTGCTACAAATGTTTCCCATTCAGCACTTTGAATATATAATATGACTCTTTCTGGTTTGGGAAATTTCTGCTGAAAAATCCCCTGGTAGCCTTATGGGGTTTCCTTGTATGTAACTGTGTTCTTCTGTCTTGCTGCTTTTACAATGCTTCCTGTATCATTATATTTTGCCATTTTAAGTACAATATGTCTTCATGTGGATCTGCTTTTGTTGATTTTTGGGGGGATTCTTTGTACTTCCTTGATTTGGATTTCTTTTTCCTCCCCCAGATTAGGGAATTTTTCATCTATTATTTCTTCAAATAAATTTTCTGTCCCTTTTCTTTCTCTCCTTCTTCTGGGACTCCTATACTGTGACTGTTATTGTTTGATGGAACCACAGAATTCCCTAAGTCTGTTCTCATTTTGAATGATTCTTTTTCCTCTCTTTAGTTCAGCTTGATTGCTTTCCATTACTCTGCCTTCTAGGACATTAATTTGTTCTTCTTCTTCTTCTATCCTGCTGTTCTTTCCATCATGCATGTTTCTCACTTTTTTTATAGAGCCATTTCTGTTATTCTCTCATATTGATGGTCTCACTGATGTCTTCTGTTCTTTTCTCAAGTACAGTATCTTTGTGATCATTACTTTAAATCCTCTATTAGGAAATAGAGGATTTAAAGTAATTTTAAATAATAAAGTAAATAAATAAAGTAACTTAAAGGATGTTACTTAGATCTTGGGCCAGGGCCTTGTCCTTTTCTTTCACTTATGACGATTTCCTCTGTCTTCTCATTTTGTCTAAGTCTCTGTGCTTGCTTCTGTGTGTTTTTATATATGTATTAGGTGAAACAGTTATTTACCTCAGTCTTGAAGGGGAGTGGTCATGTGTTGAAGCTGTTCTGTGCAGCTCAGAAGTGAAATTTCCCCTGATCACCAGAACCAGATATATCTCAAGTGGGTTTTGTGTGCCCATTGGCTATTATAGGGTTGCAGCTGCTACAGAGAGAGGGTGGGGCTTGGCTTACTTGCCTGGTCTGATATTGGCTCAGAGACTGTGTGAGGAGAGCAGATTTCCAGTTACTTGCCTATTCTGGTTGCAGTTTTGTGTGTATCCAAGGTTGGCATGGCTGGGTGCTTGTCAGACAGCATTTAGGATGCTCTTCTGGCCCTATTGTGGTTTGAGTGCTCCAGTGGGTGTGTAGGAAGTGGCGCACTCATCCAGCCTAGTTAGGGCTGGAGGTGGGAAAAACAATTTCTCCATTGCTAGCAGGCTAAAGGGAGGTCACCAAACAGGGTACCTTCAAGCATTTTTGTCTCTGGATAAAGTCCCTGCAGGTTCCTGCCTCTCTGATAGCTGCTTTATAATTAGTAGGTAGATCCTCCTTTGCTTATGGTCTAGTCACTTTTCAACCTGCTGCCTTTGTACTGGATCTCAGAGTGAGTGGGATTGAGAGTTCTATGATTTTCCTGGTCTTAATCCCCATTGATTTTCAAAATGAAACATTTTGGACTGATCTTTCTAGCACATACCCTCAGGGTTGGAGTGACTGATGTGGTATGCAATCACTTTACTCCTTGAGGGAAAGTTTTATTGATTTTTTTTTTTTTTTAATAATTGTGGGGTCACTGCATATGAGGTATGGTTTCAGGCAAGGCTATGTCTCCCTCACCTACCATTTTTCCATTTGACTCTTTTGTCTTTTGTTATGAAGGTGCTATTCACCTAGTTTTTAAGTCCTTTTCAGAGGAAAATTATTCCATATTTAGAATTGATTTTATTCATTTATCCTTTCATCTGTTTTGCTGTCCAGGGAAAGCGATGAATTCAGAGTCTTAGTACACTGACACCTTCAACTTTTCTGGACTGTTTTTAAGAACTACTAGGTAAAGGGGCGCCTGGGTGGCTCAATGGGTTAAGCCTCTGCCTTCGGCTCGGGTCATGATCTCAGGGTCCTGGGATCGAGCCCCGCATCGGGCTGTCTGCTCAGCAGGGAGCCTGCTTCCCCCTCTCTCTCTGCCTGCTTCTCTGCCTACTTGTGATTTCTGTCAACTAAATAAATAAAATCTTAAAAAAAAAAAAACAAAAAAAACTACTAGGTAAAGGAGTCATTGGCCACCTGTGTTTGGCCCTCCCCAAAGGAAAAGTTAATTTACTCATATCTTTAAGACAGGAAGTAGTTTCAGAGCTTTGAGCAAGAGACCCAGTCAATTAGGTACCTATCCTATCATAGTGACTGGGAGATAGGAGTGTTATCTTTCTTGATAATTATTTAATAAGGAATGATGAATTACATGTCCTTGATAAAGACATTCCCTGGTTCCTTAAACTAGTGAGAAACTTTAAAGGGATTTATATACATTTCGAAGGGGGCAGATAAATAAATTGCAACTTTTCTAAAGTAAATGTTCTAAGAAAAGGGAGAGAAGGGGAGGGGCCTACAATCAAGAAGAAGAGACTGTCTTGATCTATAATTATCCATCTGTTAAACCTACTCTATCAAAGCCACATTAGCCAAAACCTCTTAGCTGTTTGAATGCACAATGGGCACCCCTGAGATTCTTATTTATATATTAATATATATAAAAGATTTTCATACACACACACACACACAGACACACACACACACACACACACACAAAAGGCTAAGAAAATGAAAGAAGCCCTGTAGTTTCTGTTTTCTCTGTGCCCTCAGATACCTATTGGTATTCAAATTCAAAAGAAGAGTGAAAGTAGGGGCTCTATCACTCTATCATAAATCAAAACCCACAGAGAGTACAGAAAGGAGAAGAGAAAGGAGGCATAAAGGGGAAAGGGGAAGGCAATAAAATAGATTTCTGATACTATACCCTGTGAGGGGCTTGGTTAGTGTCTACAGATATTCCATATCTTCAGTGTTGAGAGAAGTGAACTTAAGTAAATGTTTTTCTGTACCTTTGGGAACATATAACTGATGTGAAGAACAAAGGCAAGAGGAACTGTAGATAAATTTCCTTATAATCTGCAGCGCATTGACAAATACTTGAGGTAGGTGAAGTATGACATTCTCCAGGTAACCCCTAACTGTCTTAATGTTAATGCTTTGCTAGAGGGAAAACAACCTTAACTTGACAACAGCTAGGCTTCCAGGATCCTGTGAATCTTCTTTAGCATATGAAAATCATTTTGGAAGCTTCCCTTTGTCTTTACCTCCCCCAACTCCAAAGTATATGTGCAGCTATTTCTGCCCATGGATCCTGTCCTAGTACTTTCATAAAACCACCTTTTTGCACCAAAGACATCTCAAGAATTCTTTCTTATCAGCTCTGAAACCCATCACTTCAAACCATATCATAATTATTCTGGGCAATTGGGAATATTCAACTGAAAGTTAGAAAAGAAAGGAAAAAGATAATCAGGGTAAGAGGTAGAAAAATATGTAAATACTTAGTTGTATTTTTGTCAAATTGACTGAAATATCTTTTGAATCCAGATCCATAAAGGGAACAATAAAAAGAGTGACATGATGAAAGTCATTATAGCTCCTTTTATGTAAGAAACATCAGGACCATGGTGTTTGGAAATTAAATGTCATTTCAAGAGAATACATAGTTTATCAAGGATCTGAACATTGACCTAATTCCCAAACCTATTTACTTTGACCCTGGGTATATTTATTTGCAGTTTAAAAGTTCTATTACAAACACAAAATACTGTCATGAAACCTTAGAGAAAATAAACCAAAAGCCAAAATAGTTTTTTTTTTAAGTCTTTGAAATACTAGAAAACTAATTATAATAGCATAATACTTAAAGTAAAATTAGAAAAATAACCAATTAGAGCAAGCATAATTTGTCAGCTATGACATCTATATAATGAAAAACTAAATGGTATTTCTAAATGTCCTAAGATAAAAGGTTTTGAGTTTTTCAATAACAATTTTCCTAACCTGGATACAAGGAAACACATTAGATATTTTAGGGAAAATGTACCAACACTGCAAATTGGTTAATCCACCTCCATTCCCTCTCATCTGGCAGAATCATTGAGGAGTTGTACCAATAACCTTGGATGGCTGATAAGTGGACTCCAATAAATATACAAAGGCAAGGGGAACTTTTTTTTTTTTTTTCTTGCCTATATAACAAGATTTGGGGTAAAGGGCTTCTAAATGAGTACTGTATAGGGCTTAGTCTCCTTAATAGTAGATAAACTTTAGTTCCCCAGCACATGTCAGGGAATTTTCCTCTTGTAAATCCTGGAGGATAAGTACACCTCCTCTTTGGGTCTTAGTTCACATTGTCTAGGACTATTAACTTTTGAGATATATGTTCCCTTTTCCTCCTAGGTTAAATGCCCCTAGGGACACACAACTCTTTGCATATAGTGAAGTAGGCAATAAAGAGCTTCTAATCAAGCTATGCTAAATAATATAGACTGGTGTTTACTTAACATATTTCAATTCATCCAGTAAGAAAACTGGGATTTTAGAATTCTAAAATAAATACAAATATGCTGGTTTTTAAAAACATTTTAACAGATTTTATAACCAAAAAAGAAATCCTATTTTAAAATGAGAAAACTTTCATTTGCACTATAACTACCTAGGTGGAGAAATTGCATTCTGAAGCAAGGTAATTTTATTCTTTAACCAAGCTTATGATTCCAAAATTCAAGCTTTACTGTCCACCCATTCTTTTTTTTTTTCCTAAAAACATTAATAATATTATAAAAAGGCACTAGATGAATAATTTGTCACAATGAGCTCAACATTTACTTTGACTATTTTATCAGGTAAGCAACAATGCTCTTATTTTAGAATCAGACTTAACCGTATTTCTTATTATCCACTTTCTGTTTTTCCAAAACAAGACTGATTTTACTACATAAACCCCAGAGTAGTAGCTATTCAAATAGGATTATTTCTGAATCTCTCTCAAAGAACAAAGGAAGTGGTTGTTTATCAGTGTTGTTAAAATCTCAATGTCTTATAATATTCATTTAGAGTATTTTAGGCTACTAAAAACATCCATTAATTTTGGAAGATGGTATATTAGATTCTAGAAAATAAATATTCTGAAAAGGAACCCAAGTAGAGAGAAATATTGCTCTGCCCTCCTCCAAATCCTCTTTGGGGACTAGATGTTAATGGTTATTCCTCTTGTGTTTCCATTGAGAAAAATGTCAGTGTTGAGGGTAAAATTCTTTTTAGTAAAAGACTTGATGTAGGAGAGATGTTAGGGTTTGGAACCAATGGACAAGAAAGAATTCTTGAGACATCCTTGGTGCAAAAAGGTGGTTTTAGTAAAGCATAGGGGCAGGACCCTTGGGCAGAAAGAGCTGCACTGGGGTCATGAGGAATGGTGGATTATATACTCTCAAGTTGAGAGGGTCCCAGGGATAGCATAAGTCTTTAAGGAGTTTTAGAAACAAAGTTTCCAGAACCTTGAAGGGGTCTAGCTATTGTTGGGAAAGGTCATTTATTACTGTCTAATGAAACCTTAGTCATGAGACCCTTAAGATGTATATCGGTGAGTCAAAGTATTAGGGGATGATTACCAACACGTATCTTGGGAAGTAGAGATAAAGGAATGTTTCCAAAGAAATTTTTATATGTTAAAGTAGGCTTACAGGATCCTGGGGGTTAGGCCGGGATTGCTTTTACCCTTACGAAGTATTAACATTGAGGTAGTTGAGTTCCTAAAGGAATGTCACTCTGCTGTTTTAAGGACTTGTCAGTAGGTTATAGGTAGTAAGGAAATTTAATTTTTCTTTTGCCTTTGTTTCCCACATCAGACTCAAATGTAAGACTATTTTATACTCCATTCTTACCAGAATAAAACATTATTTGTCAATATGCCTCAATAAAATTTCACATTGAGATTGACATACTGCCCATGTCCATTGAACTTAAGTATTCTGTATATGTTATAAAGATAGGTTACAATACTGACATTGACATGCACTATTTCAGCAAATATTAAGCTAAACTGTTGGACACTTCCCTAATTTGGAAAATTAAGTTGTATTTGGATCAATAGACATGTTCACTTTTATAATTATCCTTTACAAGCTAAAAGTATTTTCTAAACCAATGGGAAAATATTTCTTTCTTTAGGGTAACATAAAATTTGTTTTGAATATCCAATAATAAGCATACTATGGATCAGTCCAAAATTGACTATGGAAATAGGGAGTTAAGCAAATTATGAATAATAGAACATATAGCCAGTGACTATGACAAAGCATTTTTAAAATTATTAGCTAAATGGATATTCTTTCACCAAATTTCAATAAGATCGACATTCAGGTTCTGTTCTAACTAGATGTTTTTCAGTTTGTTTCTTAGTATATCCTTACCTGGCCACAGGAAATTTATTGTAACACATACTGCATCCCAAGCTAGAGTTCATATGTTGGACTCAAAGTTATCCTTTCTGATAATTTAACAGATGCTTTGCAGGGTCTGGTTTGAAAAATATATTTCCACCAGAGACTTCTGCCCTCACCAGTTTCTATATATAGAGTTCACTTCTTTTTCTTCCTTCCTCTATGCATTTGAGCATAAGAAGAATTTTCTTGGTGTCTGAGTTCTCACATGTATGCACTAGTATGTACATTTGCCCCATAGCATAGAGTGGTAAAGAGCCTAGTGTGTAATTAAAAATAAACTAGGGGTTAATTCCAACTCACCATCACCCTCAGATGATACTCATCAATTACTTAACCTTTCTGGACCTTCTTTTCACAACTATAAAATGGAGATAATAACAACTATTCTAAGGATTTGTTGTGAAGATTAGAGATAATACATTCAAAGTTTCCATCATGTGGTGGGCCCAAAGTAAATGGTGGCTATTTGTTTACTGTAAATTTGATATGGTCATTTAAAAAATATAAGTTACATTTATTTTTCCAGATTCATTGATATATAATTGGCATATAACATTGTATAAGTTTAAAATGTAAAATGTGATGATTTGATACATCTGTTTGCTAAATGATTACCACAATAATGTTGGTTAACAAATCCAATGCCTCAGTAATAACAACTTATTTTTTTGTGGTGAGAATATTTTAGATCTGCTCTTCTAGAAACTGTATTGTTAACTGTAGCCACCCTGTTAAATATTAGATAACTGGAAGTTTCCACTCTTTGACCATTGCCCTATTCTCTTCTTGCTTGTCCCAGCCCTTAGCAGCCACAATTCTCATCTCCATTTCTATGAGTTCAACTTTTTTTTTCCCTTAAGATTCCACCTATAAATGAGATCATACAGTATTTGTCTTTTTCTCACTTTTCATAATGCTTTCAGTGCTCATTCATATTATTGAAAATGGAAAGATATTGTCTGATCCTAGGGAAATGGGACTGCTTCTTGTTCATTATTTATTAGGGTCCACAGTTTGGTCCTGAGACAGTGGTCTATTCCAGTTGTATAGATGTGTGAGAAGGTCTGGCCCAGGACCATGGTTGAGAGGGATTTTTTTTTTTACTGTAACTAAAGCCTTTATTCTATACAACTGTGAAATACATATTTTTACCCTTTTGGCATTGCAGACTGTCAGATTTTCTGGAAACTGTTACTGGTTTGACTGGAAGGAAAAAAAGTAGAAGCATGCTGAGGGTCAGATCTGTGACAGGAAGGGAGTGCAGCCACCCCTCAAGTCTCGGCCCATGGGGCCAAATGGCCCAGTGAAACCTATTCCTTTACCCCAAGGGCCCCTCCTGCAAACACAGCAGAGGGCTAAGTGAGTTGTGGGGTTTGTTTTTGCCTTTAATTCACAACTATTGCTAAAAAATGTGCACCAAAGTGAAAGGAGTGTTTGAGGTTTCCTAGTCAAGATCAAAATCTTTAGATCTGGTTCTGGAGGCACAGATGAGCATGTCTCTTGCCAGTTACCTGGTTTGGCTAGACTACTCTATGACTATAGTGAGAGGGGCTGGAGCCACATATAAATAAGGTCTTTTGCGGATCTCCTTCAGCATAGACTTGAGTTCCTTTAGCTGGGAACTAGTCTCTGTCAGGACTGTGGTGGGGAGGGACTGGAACTGAATGTAGGAACTTCTCAGGATCACTTGGAGTAGAGACCAAAGTGTGTCTGCTGGGTTGCTAGGCTGTTGGGTTTCCTGGTGGACTTTGGCTATGATGGGCCTAGGAACCCAGACTGGGATACTTAGGATCTCCAGAATTACACAGATAGAAGTGTCTCCCTCGGGTCCTTAGACCTGCCAGTTGACTGTGGCTCTGAAGTAACTGGAATCTCATATAGGACCCTTAGGATCTCTGATGGGTTTACGATCTTCTGGTCCCTGGGATAGCAGTCCAATTAACAGACTGCAGCTAAAACGGGTTGGGCCCAGCTGTAGGGTCTTATCAGAATCTATAGTCTAACTGAACTTAGTGGGCTTACTTTTTGTGTCTTCCACACATGGCCAAGAGGGGATGGAACCAGTTCATGGGCCACTTCATGGTCTATAGCTGGGACCAAGTTCTGTATGCCTAATATACAAGTGGGTGTGACTGCTCCCAGGTCTCTTGACATGTGGTATTGGTGATAGGACAAAGCCAAACAGCTGTAAATGAGTTCTCAGGGAGGCAGATCTGTGTTTCCAAGTCTATAGCTGGAACTATGGTCCATGAGTCAGCCAGGTGAGTGCACACCTGCTTTCTCAGCCTTGGACTTTGCTGAGGTTTCATAGTCTCCTACCTGATATTCCCAAGCTCTCACAGAGGTACTTTGTTCATGGAGGACTGTCAAATTATTTAGTCAATGAAGAGATGTGAGGGATGTCTTGTTCAGCCACTTTGCTGATCTTAGACCTGAGCTTTGTTGCTATTCTTTTGAGTGGATAAAGACAGGTAGTAATTCACATAAATAAGCAAATAATACCTAAAGGTGTGTTGAAATGAATGCCTTAAGTTTCTATAAAAAGAATCCTTTAGCACACCAATATGCAGATGACAACATTAAAATAACACTATCCAAAACATCCTATGAAACCTGCAGTGAAATCCAATATTTCTCATTCTGAAGGGAAAAAAAAAATAGTCCAACTATTTGAGTAACTTCTGAAAAAGTGTCAAATAATTTCAGCATTTAGACTCAAAAATTACTTAAAATATTTACTTGATGTACATATTTATTTCATATTCTATGTCATGTATCTTATTTTTTGAAGGAAGGTATTGTCAAGTTTTGTTACAGCTTCCAATATGGAGCAAATTAATCTATGAGGAGAGAGCTAACTAAATATTTATATTTGCATCCTAAGTCTGGTATCCCTAAGAAGGCAATTAAGCACGAAATGCCAGCATAAAGATGAGCATTCCAGCAAATGGGAAGTGGTAGTATCTGAGCAAAAACAATCAACTGGTTTTCTGCTTTCCTGTGACTAAAAATTTTTAAGGAAAAATAATATTCTTATTAATCAATAACCCTCTAAAAGGGGGTTATTTTCATTTGTTCAGTCATAAAGTTTTCAAATAGCAATTTATGCCATACATGAATTGCTTTGAAGACATACTATTTTTGATCAAAAAACCTTGTGGAAAATAGTAATAAATATATTTAGGTGCCTGAATTAGGACAGTGTTAATAGGAAAGAAGTTTAAAAAATCAAGACTTAAGGACACAATTTAGTTTAAAAATGTTTTCATATATATATATATATATATATGCCAAAACTCAAGGATAAGGTGTCTACCACAGTCTTGTTATAATCAGTTAACCAAAGAAACAAATGACTGCTTATGTAGTATAAAATGACAAATACCATTAGTCTTACACTTTAGATTTCAAAAATGAATAAAGAGGATCCTGAACATATGTTTGGGAGTTGGGGGAGGTACAGAATAGAACATGAACTCAAAAAGACAGGCTTTCTGATAACTAAACTTCACCAAAGATATCTGGGTATCCCAAAAGTTTCTGGAAGACAGACACCAGCATGTATGAAGCAGCAGAAATGCTGGAAATTGCACTAGATATAGCACAAAGCTTCTCATGGTCTAATAGATAAATCTGATGGTCTAATAGATAAAAATGATGGAAATCTATACATTATAAATCCACCTTTCAATATAGTTTAGAACTGGTAAGGCAATTTGGCAGAAGTTTCTAAAATCCTGTTCATACTATATGTGAGGCATATAAAACAGACACTTTGAGTACTTGTTTGTAGAGGTCCAGAATTTGAAAGAGAAAATGCCAGTGAGGCATTTTTTGAGATTTGAGAAAAATTTTCCATTGGAAGCTTCCAGTGGATATTTTCATGTAAGTCATAGAACCCTAGACCATCATCCTGAAGAAAACAAGAGAACAGGAATAATCAAGTCTAAACTTTTTATTCTATCCATGAGAAAACTGAGGCTCAGGAAAATAGGTACATTCACAGAACTGAAACCAGCATTTGAGTTCTCATTGGTTTTCCCCAGCTAGTGTTCTAATATTTTAATTCTAAAAATAGGACTTAACTTGCATTGGTGATTGGAAACTTGAGATATAAAGTTCATAGTAGGTACTCATAAAGGTTGTACCAGCACTTCAATTTAAGGGGACTGCCCTATCTCCATAGTGTTAAAAATAGAATGGTTGTAACTGAGCTGGCTGATGGCATTAAAGTCAACTCTAGTCACTGTAGATCCAGCATGTACTAGACTTACTGGTATTTTGGGCCTGCTTAGGAGAAGACCTAATACAGGCTTATATCAAACAAGTGCCAATCTCCTGGTGGATCTACAATATCAAGCCTGGGTAAAGTGATTAACTTGGAAACAAAAATCATGCAGGTAATACCCAGATACTCATTATCAATAGGTAAAAATCAGAGAAGGGACTTAACAGTGCTTAACCCTAAAGAAGACATGGATTTAAAAGTCTTGACACTTTTTAAATGGGAAGCTTGAATACTCCCACAAGTATTATGTAAACCTTGTTGTTAATGCTTCTTATACCATGTCATGGTTTTCACCCCATTTAGGACCAGGTTAACATTCATTCAGACCTGATTATCACTCAGTGTCATATAGTAAGGCAGTAGTCAGGTGCAGCTTGCCCCAAGAGTAGCCCTGGCCAGCAGCTGAAATGTATGAGTCCAGAATCAGGCCTAGAAGCAGTATACCCTTAATGCTTCCAGGGTGAACCCAAAAGCCATTCTCTGAAGATATCAGCATTTCTCACCAAGTTGTGGAACGTCCATACCAAGGTCACTTTAAAGTCAGAGTTTATTTCCTTCAAAATTATAAACAGGAAACAGGCTTTATTTTTTAATTTATTATTCTTAGTTTGGCAAGACCTTAAGGTAGACTAGGAAAAGACACATTATCTTTGAACTGTAAGTTCTATTTTAAGCATATATATTTAAAAAAATTGGGCAAGTGCTCAAAATGAAAGATGCACAGAGATGTTCACTGCTGTGCTGTTGATCATAACAAAAAAAAAATCCACATAACCATCTATTAGTTAAAAAAAAAAAAGTATACACTGAGCCAGCAATACTTTCTCTAAAAGGCCAGGTAGCAAATATTTTAGACTTTAAGGGTTGTACAACTTCTACAATCACTTAATCCTGCTGATGTACTCTTAAAGCACTTACACACACTATGCTAACAAAAACAAAACCTTCATTTACAAAAATATGTAATTTTGTATATAGGTGATAGTTGGTCCACACAATAGGAAAATATAAATGTAAAAAAGCTTGAGGTAATTCTATTTAGATGGATACATAGAGAGATCGCTGATAATGGTAAGAATGACAGTTTTTATTGCATACATACTATGTGTCAGGTTATGTGCTAGTTTCTGTACATGTTAACTCATTTTGTCTTCAAAACAACCATCGAAAGTTTTGTTATCCTGAAATTACAAATGACAATAGGCTTAAAAAATTATAACTTACTTGAGGGAACAGGGATTCAAAGTGGAAGAGCCATGATTTGAATCATGTTCTGTGAACTTAAATTATAACAACAATCCCTTATTTTGATTCTAGAAGAGGTACTGGGCTTTACAAATTGCTGTCTATGCAGAAACAACTGCAATAAACACAGTAGCTAATAAGTAATTTTTAAAGAACCAAATGTTAGAATTATTATCATGTAACTTATTATAGTCAGGAAAATGCTGGGGCAATATGGGCCATGGTAAGAAAATTCCCTGAGGGTCTTAAAAATAAACACACTTTGGAACTACTGATCTAGACAAAATAGGGAGCAATGATCCTGGGTAATGAAGTATTCACCATTCTTTTTAGGAAAAAATATGTGTCATAGGTTGAAATCATTGGAAGCAGATGGTAAGATGGTTTTTGGAGTACACAGTGTTTGTTAGAAATAAACATCTGTGAAAGGAAGATGAAAACTTTGAAGCCAAGAGTGAAGTTGAATTGGGATTCGTGCCTGATAAAAACTCAGTCATCTGACAGGGAGTGCTGGAGAGAAACTTCTAAATAGAGAATCTGAAAGCAGATCAAAAAGACTGGACCTTGATATCAACTTATCAGAGTCATTAAACAGAGGCTGCTCCAGGAAGCATAAAACACTGGGTTAGACAGCACTTTGCCACTGAAGCAATCCCTAAAGGTGCTTCCAGTTAGATGCCACCCCTGACAACAATTTCAGTAGCTGGGGCAACAGTTCTGTCATTTGAATGGAATCTAGATTCTGGATCTCCATGCTGCGCCTTTTGGATGAGCTTTACCATATATGCTTGGGAAGGAGAACCTTCAGAATTCTGCGGCTCTCTCTTCCTGGGGAAACCTGAACAAAGATTAGTAGGACTGAAGCAGAACCCCTACTAGTGTAACTTATCTCTAGAGTGCAACTTATTCTCCCTTTCTCCCTTCTCTACTATACATTACAGATTCTCCTTATAGTTAGAGGGCACTTCTAATGGTATTGGTGAGTTTACCTAATAGGTTGACCCAGACCTTCATTTCTTAGGGATGTGAAGACCCAGTCATCATGCTCTTCTTAGGCTTGGGTCGCCATAGTTATTTATTTATCATCTTGATTAAATAAGGAAATGCTTATAGATGCTAAAATGGATCATCTGGGCTTCAAACATATCTATTCCTAAACTCAAAATTTAAGAGTAACTTTATTTTCTCTGGATGATGAAGGTCAGTTCCCTTATTCATATGGGGACACCTAACTCCTAGGCATAAAAAATCCAGAGTATGCAAGGAACCATCAATGGGACTTCTGATCTATTCTCTGATAAAAGTGTACTCTGTTGGGGCTCATAGTAACCTCACTGTGGGTTGCTAAACTTTGACCAGGATGTCATTTATTACCTAATCCCAGATGCCCCTCGTCTAACAAGGTGAGCATGTTGATGTTTCAGGTCTCTGGGTACAATGTTAAATCTCATCCTTAGTCCAATAGTCCTTAAAGCCCTAACACTTATATAGCTTGGAAATCATTTCTCCTGTAGACATAACAAGACAAAATTGAACAAACAAATCCAATAATTTTTCATGGGCTCATCAAAGAATAGAAATTATAGGGGAAACTGCCACCCCAAAAGCTAAAGGAAAAGGCAAATCCAGAAAGTTGGAGCTGAGATTTTCTTTCTGCAAACTTGAAACAAAAACCTATGAGATTATAAACTTGTATGAACATTTCAGTGGTAGTTATGATGACTTACTTAGGCTATATGTAGACTAGGTTGAAAGTAAGAAACTCTTGGGGGCTGTATACTTACAGGAGCTTTCACAATTTTGTGGGTTTTACCTATAGAATTCCACCAACTTCTCATGGTGATGATTCAAAAAAGATCCCTTGTGGCTCTGGCAGGGGTAGGGAGGAATAATCATTGTGAAATATGCTCTCCAAATTTTCCATAATAAAGGCCTACTCTCTAGGGTAAAGGACTTTCCAGAGTCTTATTCCACAGGGAGAAAGGACATATATCTCTTTCCAGCAAGTTTTAACTTTCCTTTCTCCACCAAGGAGGAAAAAAGCCATGCTAATAGAAAAGCATGGGTATTCACAGACCAGGGACACAGGCACAGTAAAGAATGAGATTTAATCATAAAAGTATAGAACACTTTCCCTACTCTATAACTTAACACGACTTCAAGGGGGCTCTGGTATAATAATAGTTATAATAATAGTGGATTACAACTGAAAGAGAGGCAAGATGTAGACTCCTTAGAGGAGCCCAAAGTCAAGAGGGAAGACAGACAAAAAAGACACTAAAGGATTTTGAGTTTCTGGCATCCACAACTTCAGCAGACATTTAACATAACCCAACTCTTACCCAAGTTAGCATAAATCCTCACATAAAAGATCTATTACCTCAATGCCTACTACCAAATCCAAGATGTTTGGCTTTCAAGAACAACAAAAATTATAAGGCATGATGAAGATAAGAAGAAACACAATCTGAAGTGACAAAGCAAGCATCAGAATGAGACTCAGATACAGCACAAATGTTAGAATTAAGAGAAGAAGATTAATATGACTAATTAATATGATAAGAATTTTATGTTAGTTTCCTAGGGTTGCTATAACAAATTACCACAATCTAAGTGGCTTAGAAAATACATTGTTGTGTTAAAAGCTCTGGATACCAGAAGTATAAAATAAAGGTGCTGGCAGGGTGATTCTCTTTTGGGGGTTCAGAGAATCCCTTGTTTCTAGGAATTGAGAGCAATCCTTGATGTTCCTTGATTTGTGGTAACATAACTGAAACTTCTTCCTCTATTGACAGATGGTATTCTGTGCATCTGAATCTTTGTCCAAATTTCTCTCTTCTTTTAAGGACACCAGTCATATTGAATTCAGGGCCTGCCTTAATCCTTGTCTTAACTTGATTATATCTGCAAAGGCTCTATTGCCAAATAAGATCACATTTATAGGTTGTGGGTAGATATGACCTTTCAACCCATTACAGGCTTTCATGGAAAAATAGACAACATGCAAAAGAATATGAGAATTTAAACAGAAAAAAAAAATAGAAAATTATGGGAAAGATACTATAGCAGATATGAAGTAAACCTTTGATGGGCTTAACAATAGTCTAGACACAGCCATGAAAATAATAATTGAGCTTGAAGGTAGTTTGGTAGAAATTTTCCAAACTGAAACTCATAGAGAAAAAAGAAGAGGACATTCAAGAACTATAGGACATTTGAAAGGGTGTACTATGTATAATTAGAATATCAGAAGGAGAGGAAATTAAAACAAGAGCAGCAGGGAAAATATTTAAAGTAATAATGACTGAGAACATTCCAAAAATAATGACACCAAAGAGGAATTAAAGAGAAGAAACTTGAAAGAATTCAGATGAGGGGGGAAATACCTTAGGTGAGAGAGGAGTGAAATATTTAAAGTGCTGAAAGAAGAGAAAAAGAACAGCTTAAAATTTTATATCTGGTGAAATTATCCTTAAAAAGTGGAGGAGACATAAAAATTGATACAGACAAATAGCATCTAAGAGAATTCATGGCTAGAAGCCTGTCCTATAAAACACATTTTAAAAAGATTTTCAGGGTGAACTGATAGTTCTGTATAAAAAAAGGAAATGTTGGAGGAGGAATAAATGAATCTTATAGACAAATAATTATGATTAATGATGGAAATTAATAAATAATTGAGGGATTTGAAGACTTCTAGAATGAAATGCAGAATATGATAGAACAATGTGTTTTACAAATGTATGTACTGAAGTATGTGGGAGAAAAGGGTGCTGACCCACACAATATTTAAAATGACCAAAGCCTGTCAAACTAAAAGCAAAATGAATTGTACTCTAGTTGATAAAGTTAGTTCTCACAGGTGTATGAGTTAACAGTTCTGAAGCCACTATGCATGTGCATACACACTGGAATTGAACAATTAGGTAAGGGATAACAGATACTGGGAGCCAGGTTTCTCACTGTTGGCATAGAAGGTATTCCAACAGGTAAGAGGACGGTCTAGAACTATCAGTGTGTTGATGAATTAGAGCTGGAGACATCAATATAAATGCATGGTTAGTTTGATACAGATATTTACATCTAGAAATATTTATAGATATGTACATTTACATAGGTTAATATACACACATATTTCCTCATTCTGTCAGCTGATAGGGCCTAAAAGCACTACATTAGTAATGGGAACAACTATCTCCCAGATCTTAAATTTTAATTGTTCTTCAACAAAAGGAAACAATGCTCTTTGGAGAAATAGCTGAATATCTCACTTGAAGACTGGGTCAGTGCCTATACAGGAGGAGCCTCAATCTCCTTGTAGCATCAGAATTTAGAGTGTTCAAAACATAGATACGTGTGCAGATGTACATGTACACATACACAAAATGATGGACATAGGGGTACAGAAGCCAATTGAAAGAGTTTCCCATGGCCAAAGTTTTTTTTTTTTTTTAATTATTTGACAGACAGAGATCACAAGTAGGCAGAGAGGCAGTCAGAGAGAGAGAGAGAGAGAGAGAGAGAGAGAGAGAAGGAAGCAGGCTCTCTGCTGAGCAGAGAGCCCGATGCGGGGCTTGATCCCAGGACCCTGGGATCATGAACTGAGCCGAAGGCAGAGGCTTTAACCCACTGCGCCACCCAGGTGCGCCCCCATGGCCAAAGTTTAAAACCCAAAGTATAAAATGAATGTTCATTGTAATATAAATAAGTAATTGAATACATAACTGTTGAAGAACATAAATATTTTCTATGCATAAGAATTCCAAATAATTTATGTGGAACGCTTCCCTAAAGGAGGCAGAACATAACGTTCCACTCTTTAAGAGTGGTCTGTACACGATGACTTTCCTCCAAAGAGTACAATATACATAAGGGGGTGAGAAAGAGTAGCTTTATTGAAGAACTCTCACAAATACTACTTTAGCCAGATTGTCAGGTTCAGTATTATCAGTCATAAATCAATTTAATAGTATGTACCCTTGCTGTGATATGATGAAAGCAGCACTTTACTCTTGTGGTCTTCTTCCTTTAAACCCATAACCTCTGTATAATAAGAAAAATAGACAACTCCTAATTAAAGGACATTCCATAAAATACATGACTCCTCAAAACTGTCAAGATAATTAACAAGAAAAGCCTGAGAAACTGTTGGAGTCAATAGGAACCTCAGGAGATTAGTTAAAACTACCCTCTGCCCACACATGCTTTGTGGAGTGGCCCCAGCCAGCCTCAGTCTCTCCAGTGGCTGTGCATCCCCTGTGGAAGAGGACAAATACCACCTTGTTAGAGGTACATGCCTGCCCACTGCTTTTTTTTTTTTAAGACTTTATTTATTTATTTATTTATTTGAGAGCGAGATCACAAGTAGAGAGAGAGAGCAGGGGAAGAAGGCTCCCTGCTGAGCAGAGAGCTTGATGCAGGGCTCGATTCCATGACCTTGAGATCATGACCTGAGCTGAAGGAAGTCTTAACCCACTGAGCCACCCAGGCACTCCCTGCCTGCTGCTTTGAAGTGCAAGAGATGTAGCCAGTTTTCCTAATAGAGATTTAGACAAAGTGAGGAGACAGAAGAATATGTCCTAAATGAAAGAACTGAACAAAAATCACAGCAAGAGACCTAAATGAAGTGGAAATAAGTGATACACCTGATAGAGATTTTAAAATAATGATCATAAAGATACTCACTGGACTTGAGAAAAGAGCAGAGGAAATCAGTGTAACCCTTAATGCAGATATACAAAAGAACCAATCAGAGGTGAAGAACACAATAAATGGAAATTAAAAATACACTAGCTGGATTGTTGTTTGTTGAGGTGTCAATTGTACCTGATTCTCACTATTGAAATAAATTTCATAGATGTCCCAAAAAAATAAAAATAAAATATATTAAAACATAATAAAAATACACTAGCTGGAATAAATAGCAGGCTAGAAGAAGTAGAAGAATGAATCAGTGACCTAGAGGACAGAATAATGGAAAGTCATCAAGTTGAACAAATGAAAGGAAAAAAAATATGCAAAATGAGAATAGACTTAGGGAACTCAGTAACTCTATCAAATGTAATAATATTTGCATATTAGAGATTCAAGAAGAAGAGGAAAGTGGGCAGAAAATCACTTTGAAAAAAAATAATTGAAAAATTCCTGAATTTGAGAAGGAAACATTCAGATTCAGGAAGTGCAGAAATTCTTCCCAAAAAATCAACCCAAGAAGGTCTACATCAAGACACATAGTAATGAAAATGGTAAAAAGCAGCAATAAGGGAAGAATTTTAAAAGCAGAAAGAGAAAACAATTTAAATCAAGGGAAAACCCAATAAGGCCATTAGCAGATTTTTCAACAGAAAATTGCAGGCCAGAAGAGAATGGTATGGTATACTTAAAGTGCTGAAAGAAAAAAAAAAAAAAAGTTCATCCAAGAATATTCTATCCAGTGAAGCTGCCATTCAGACTAGAAGGAGAGAGACTTCCCAGACAAACAAAAGTTAAAGGAGATCATGGTTACTAATCTATCACTACAAGAAATTTTACTTTTGACTCTAGGAGGATGGGGAAGACCATAATAGGAATAAGAAAAGTAGGAATCACAAAAATAGTAAAAATAAGTTTAGCTGTAAAAATCTGTTAAAGGATTCACAAAGTATGACACCCATACCTAAAATGTCACAGGGAGAGGAATAAAGAATGGGTTCAAACTTAAGTGACTATAAACTGAAGATATAGACTGCTATTTACAGAGATATGCTAATATCTATTAGGTTATATACAAACCTAACAGTAATGACAAACCAGAAACCAGTTATAGATATGCAAAAATTAAAAAGGAATCCAAATATATCACTAAAGAAAGCCAACTTATGGTGAAAAAAGAGAGGAAGGGAATAAAGGAACAGAGAAAATCCACAAAACAAACATACAACAATAACAAAATGGCAATAAGTACATACCCATAAATAATAACTAAGAAAGGAAATGGACTTAAATGCTCCAATCAAAAGACAGATGTCTTATTATTATTTTTTTAATCCATTCCATCATTCTATATCCTAACTAAAAGAGATTCACTTCAGACCTAGGGACACATGCAGATTGGAAGAGAGGTGATGGAGAAACATATATCATGCAAATGAATGTCAAGAGAAAGTTGGAGTAGCATTAGTTATATCATTTAAAATTTACTTATTTACTTTAGAAAGAGAGAAAGTACATGCACATGCAGGAGGAGGAGAAGAGGGTGAGGGAGAAGCAGACTCCACACTGAGTTGGAGCCTGACTCTGGGCTTGATCTCACAATGCTGAGATTATGACCTGAGCCGAAACAGAGAGTTGGATGTTTAACAGACTGAGCCACCCAGACATCCCAATAAAACTGACTTTAAAGCAAAGACTAACAAGAGACAAAGAAGGATGCTTTAACAAGAAGACATAACAATTGTAAATAATTATGCACCCAACATGGGAGCACCCAAATACGTAAAATAGCTAAAAACAAATATAAAGGAAGTAATAGATAGTAATACAATAATAGTGGGGGACTTTAACACCCTACTTACAATGATGGACAGATCATCTAAACAGAAAATCAACCAACAAGGAAACCATTGCTTTAAAAAATACCCTGGATCAGATAGATTCAATAGACATATTCACAGTTTTCCATCCTAAAACAGCAGAATATACATATTTTCAAGTGCACACAGAACATTCTCCAAAATAAATCATATATTAGTTCACAAAACAAGTCTCAATAATTTCAAAAATATTGACGTTATACCATTCATCTTTTCTGACCAGATTTCTTTAAAACTAGAAATCAACCACAAGAAAAATCTGGAAGAAGCACAAATACATGGAGGTTAAATAACATGTTACTAAACAAAGAAGAAAACAGAAAATACATGGAGACAAATGAAAATGAAAACACAGTGGCCCGAAATTGTTGGGATGACGTAGCATATTTAAACAGACCTATTACCAGCAATGGAATTGAATCAGTAATCCAAAAATTCCCAAAAGTCCAGGACCAGATGGCTTCACAAGTGAATTCTACCAAACCAAAAGGAAAAAAAAAGAAGAAGAAGAAGAAGAAGAAGAAGAAGAAGAAGAAGAAGAAGAAGAAGA
>NW_022630997.1:10639230-10692435 GCF_010015895.1 Lontra canadensis
AAACTGCCAGTCAATATCTCTGATGAAAAATAGATGCAAAAATCCTCAACAAAACACTAGCACACCAAATCCAACAATACATTAAAAAATCATTCACTGTGATCAAGTGCAATATATCACTGAGATGCAAGGTGGTTCATTATTCACAAATCAGTCAACATGATACATCACATCAATAAGAGAAAGGATAAAAGCCATATAATCATTTCAATAGACACAGAAGAAACACTTGACAAAATATAGCATCCATTCATTATAAAAAATCCTCAATAAATTAAGTTTAGAGAAAATATATGTTAACATGATAAAGGCTATATGAAAGACCAAAAAGTAACAACATACTCAATAGTGAAAAACTAAGCACATTTCCCCTAAGGTCAGTGATAAGACAAGGATATCCATGCTCACCACTGTTCTTCAACATCGGGTTGGAAGTCCCAGCAATAGCAATCAGAAAACCAAATAAAATAAAATAAAATAAAATGGATTCAAATTGGTAAGGAAGAAGTAAAACTTTTACTATTTTCAGGTGACATGTAACTATAGACCAAAAAAAAAAAAAATAATAATAATCTCAAAAGTCTCCACTAAGAAAGTACTAGAACAATAAATATCCTGTCAGTAATCTCACAGGATACAAAATCAATGTGTGAAGCAGCAATAATGAAACAGCAGATAGAGAAATTTAGAAAGGGATCCCATTTACAATCACACCAAAACCTTTAAGATACCTAAGAATAAACCTAATCAAAGAAATTAAAGACCTGAACTTTGAACACTATAAAGCATTGCTGAAAGAAATTAAAGATGACACAAAGAAATAGAAAGGTATTCCATGCTCATGGATTGGAAGAACCAGTAGTGTTAAAATGTTTCTATTATCCAAAGCAATCTACACATTTAATGCAATCCCTATCAAAACACCAACAGAATTTTTATAGAGTTAGGACAAACAACCCTAAAATTTATATAAAACCACAAAAGACCCTGATTAGTAAAGCAATCCTGAAAAGGAAGGGAAAAAAGAAACAAAAAAGAAAACTGAAATATCACAATGCTGGGCTTTAAGTTATATTACAAAGCTATAAGTAATCAAAGTAACCAAAAATAAACACATAAGTCAACAGAACAGAGTATAAACCCCAGAAATAAACCAACAATTACATGGCCAATTAATGTTTGACAAAGTAAGCTATAACATGCGATGGAGAAAGGACAGTCTCTTCAACAAATGGTATTAGAAAAACTGGACAGCTGCATGCAAAAGAATGAAACTGCATCACTTTCTTATACCATATACAAAAATAAGCTCAGAATGGATTAAGGACCTAAATGTGAGACCTGAAACCATAAAACTCCTAGACAAGAGCACAGGCAATATCTCTGACATCAGCCATACCAACATTTTTCCTGATATATCTCCTGAGGCAAGGCAAACTGAATAAAAAGTAAACTATTGGGACTACATCAAAAGAAAAATCTTTTGCATGGCAAAGGAAACAACAAAACTAAAAAACTACTGGATGAGAGAAGGTATTTGAAAATGACATATCTGATAAAGGGTTAATATGCAAAATATATAAAGACCTTATACAACTCAACATCATAAAACCAAATAATCCAATTTAAAAAGTGGGCAGATGACATGAACAGGTATTTCTCCAAAGGAGACGTACAGAGATGGCCAACAGACCCATGGAAAGTTGCTCAACATCACTCATCATCAGGGAAGTGTCAGTCAATACCACCATGAGATTTTACTTCACACCTGTCAGAATGACTAAAATAAAAAAAACATGAACAGCAAATATTGGTGAGCATGTGGAGAAAAGGGGACCTCTTTTACACTATTAGGGGAATGCAAACCGTGCAGCCACTGTGGAAGATGGTATGGAATTTCCTCCAAAAATTAAAAGTAGAACTACCTTACAATCCAGGCATCATACTAGTGGATATTTACCCAAAGAACACAAAAACACTAATAAAAGGGATACATGTACCTCTATGTTTATTGCAGCATTGTTTGCAATAGCCAAATTATGGAAGTAGCCCAAGTATCCACTGATAAATGAATGGTTAAAGAAGATGTGGTATGCACATACACACACACACACACACACACACAGAATATTAATCAGTCATGAATGAAATCTTGCCATTTGCAACAACATGAATGGAAGAAGAGAGTATAAAGCTAAGTGAAATAAGTCAGTCAGAGAAAGACAAATACCATGTGGTTTCACTCATGGAATTTAAGATACAAATGAACAAAAGAAAAAAAATGAGGCAAACCCAACAACAGACTCTTAACTATAGAGACAAACAGATGGTTACCAGAGGGGAGGTGGCAGTGGTGGGTGGATGAAATAGGTAAAGGGTATTAAGAGGACACTTACTTTAATGAGCACTGAGTAATATATGGAATTGCTGAATTACTTTATTGTACACTTGAATATAACACTGTATGTTAACTATACTGGAATTAAAATCTAAAAATTAATTAAAATGATAATTTTATTAACAGTTATATTAAACAAATGTACCATATAATATAAAATAATAGTAAGGGAAACTATATGTGATATATAGGAATTAGCTGTACTATCCTCGCAATATTTCAGAAAATTTAAGTTTTTTTAAATAGTTTATTATTTTTTTAATGTTGGGAATCTTTTTTCTCAGTGTATGTTTACCAAATAAATAGCCTGAGGGGAGTACTTGTTTTGTTTTGTTTGATTTTTTGAGGAATATAGTCCTCTCATTCATTATTTAATGAAACACAAGGAAGAGTAGCATTTTCTTTTTTTTTAATACAAGGGCCAGGCTACTTTGGAGAGTTTAAAGGTTCCAAGGAAACTGAATATGTAATATATTTGGCAACTTCCATCCATATGCCAGTATCTCATATGTCAAGGTTCCAGTTTTTCCCAATGTACTGATTTTGTCATAACAGCTCTCCCTTGATTTAGCTTTTAACCTTCTTGAGTGGGGATGTCCCTACTAAGTTATTAGAGATGAGGCCCAATCTTTGACTTTCGCAGCCTTGCTTCTGCAGGGAGAGAGCTTCTTGGTATGCAAATAACAGAGGCCATTTGACTTTCACATCTGGTCTTCAACTACCTATTTAAGCTGTTCATTTCCTTTCTTCAGATCATCAATGGCATTTAGCAAATAACCATTCAATTCTGTTATCCTGATAGCTACTATTTCCTCCATAGCCTAAAATGCTTAACACATTCTACTGGCTAGTGCTTCCCCTCCACCAGTACAATCTTACGATTCATCATTAGTGAAAGTTCAACCAACCAACAATCATCTATGCTTCACATTGCCATGAAGGGGTCCTCATTGTCAGTACATATACCCAGCTCTAAAACTCCATCATATTTCTTGTGTTCTTGGACAACTGAACTTTCATTGCTAACTGAAGCAGTTTGGGTCCCCCAGTGGTTGGGCAAGGGAAAAGCTGAGATTATGGCTAAAGTGAAAGATAATAGTCAAGATTAACATCTTTGAAAAAAAGGAAAGAGAATCAGGATTGGGCAGAAGAAAAAGTGGAAATGAAAGACTTAGCCAACCTCGTAGGGAACTCTGCAGTGAATATTCCCCATCAGGGTATCCTGATCAGCCAAACCTATATAACCCTGCACTGCTGAGGACTGAAGACAGTTGCTGTGGAAAAGAAGGATCATGGGTGATATGGCACTGTGCCACTAGTGCAAACTCCACTTCTAACAGCCAGGAAGTAAGTCCTTTCTCAAATGGGTATTTGAGAAGTCTATTTACCACAAAGAGGAATATATTTCACATAGAGAATTGAGTTGTCAGGAAAAAAAATCTACCCCTATAAACACCACATATAATATATATAAGTTGACTGAATTTTCAGATAGTCATGATTTCATGTGATTCATTTTTCACAACAAGGGAAATTCCATAGAAACACAACTCAATTTACTTTTTAATGTTTAGCAAGCTTTTAGTTTTAAGTATAATTAAGAAATGTTCTTCATCAGACCATATGTTTAACTGTTCAGTTGGGAATATACATAATTTATTCTGGTGGTCCACTTATTGGGAAGAATAAAGAAATGTGAGGGTACTCTTGATCAAAGTCTACAAAATGAGCCAGTATTTACAGTAAAAATTCTCTTAATGTTCCAAAAGGAACTTAGAGAAAACCCAAGAATTCTTGATGATAATTTACATTTATTTTGCACCTACTGTTTTCTCTGTTCCATGCTGAGAACTTTGCATATACTCTGTAAGCCAGACTCACATACACTTTGGAAGTGGGAACCATCATTACCATTTTACAAATCAGATAATTAGTTTGGAAAGGTTAACAATCTTGCCCAAAGTAACACAGCTAATAAGACTGAACAAGGACTCTCCCATTACTCTAAAAAACCTGTCTACAATCAGACTGCCAAAGGAAAAGGTGTGAGATCTACAGATAAGTTCTTCTAACTTGGAACAAGTGCCAGAGAAAAGTTAAGGTTTTTTCTTTCTGGGATTTTGTCTCATATAATTGGGAGATTAATTACAGAAACTGTTATGGATTCTGACTGGGAAGCGGTGCACAGGGGTTAAGAGTGGGAGCTTAACAACAGACTGTTTAAAATTAAAACTATGTCTATGTCATTTTCCAGCTTTATGACTTGAGCAAGTTATTTAAACTTGCTGTGCTTTATTTTTCTTATTAATAGCAGGAATCACAAGGATTGTTTGTTATGCTTAAATGTAATATGCCTTAACATAGCATATGACATATGGTAAACACTAAGTAAGTCCAAATATATTTATTGTTGGTGTTAATGATATTGTTATAGTTGCTTAGTAATCTCTAGCCATACATCGTATTCACTGTTTAATGCAGATAAAATTATTTATTTATTTATATTTAAATAGTTGAGAGTGAGTGAGCAGAGAGAGAGAAGGAGAAAAGTAGACTCTCTGCTGAGCAGGGAGCCTGATGTGGGGCTTGATCCCAGGCCCCTGGGATCATGACCTGAGCTGAAGACAGATGTTTAACCAACTGAGCCACCCAGGTGCCCCATAATTCAAACAAAATTAACTCTAATATTAAAGTTTAAAATTTGAGGAACTCATCCTCAGTTATAAGGGTTTAAGAAATTCTAATACTTCCTATCAAATAAGCTGTTTTATATATGTTGAATGATTACTATATACAGACCCTAAATGTTGAAAATCCAGTAAGAAAATACAAACTGATCTCCTGCTCTTATTTATATTTCGTCTCCTGTGTTCTTCAGTATGCCTGATAACATGAGGAAAGATAATGTGACATATGGTACTTAACCTCATACATTCCAGATAGCAACTAGGTAGGACTTAATTGTGACTTTAAACATATTAACATGGAGAAAGACCACAATTGTATTTGTCTCTGGGTGTGCTCCTGGAAGAGGAAGAGTTTAATAATACTTTCTTTCTGAAAACTATAGATGTTAAGCTGGTTTTCTCTGGCTTCATTTTTTTTTTTTTCCAAATATGCAGAAAACAAACCAAGCCAAAACATACTGGCCTGTATATACTTAACTCTCAAATGAAAGAAATAAAAATAAAGCATTATCATTACAGTTCAGACCCTCTCTGAACTCCTTCATAGTCTAGGTAATTATTCCCAGTACATAGACATCTCTATCCATCCTATGTGCTGGAAATTAACTGTTCCACTAGAGTGATAAGCAGGATTTTTCAATTATTTGAGTGACATTTAATTACTCACAAAATACTTCTCATGAATGCAAAATGATCTCAAGGGAACTAAAAGTATGGTTATTGTTGGACCTGTTGGGTATTTCTAGAATTCAGAGCCAATCAATGATCCCTAATAGGTCCAATACTCTTGTTAGCATTAATGCATTACACTCTCACAAGGGCATAATTTCCCATTTCCCATATAAGGAAACCACATTTAAGTGACATTGCCCAGGGTCACTTGGATAAACGGGAGAAAAGGAGTTTACCCTCAGCCTTCCTAACTCCAAATCTCCACAAATATTTCCCACCATCACCAGCCTTTCCATGGGTGCCCTGAGAGCTTAGATGCCATGGGTACAATGGACTCATTTCAAATATTTGTTTTACCAAACACTACCTGAGAGACCTTGGGAATATTTACTAGTCTCTAAAAACCTCAGTATCATAATATACATCATAGAGGTGATAATGCCCGTGTTATATAATTGCTATAAAATTTAATAATACATGTAATGCACTTCATACAGTACTCAATTTCCCTAAAGTAAATGCTGAACAAATAACTATTATTCTTCTTTCACCAGAAGAAGATAACTTAAAACCTGGCTATATTAAAAGTTGACCCTTAGAACTTGCAAAAGACTTAGGTGGCTTGGCTTTGAGAGGTGGATATTGTGCTTTCTGGGTATAGGTAATTATTGAAGAGCAAGCTTGCCTATTGGAACAGGGTTGAGTTATTAGAATGGAGTTTTTGATTTCTGCAGTGAAATTAACCAAAATCCTGAAGGCTTGGCTCTCCTCCAATGTTAATCAACACCACAGCACAGCACATACTTTCAAGCTTGAAATGACTTCTGAAACTCTGTAGAAAGCTTTGAACTTCCTGGAAAAATCTGAATAGAGCAATTGTAATGAATTCATTAATAGCATCTTCTTCAGACTGAGGACTAAATTAACAGCCCAGAGCTTTCTTTACCTGGGTCACAGAAGTAACCTCTTGTCTGAACTAGAAATAGCTAATGGTGTGGTTAATAGGAGCAAACAGTAAATGTAAGTTCTCATTTATTTTCAAGAAGGGATATTATCAATACACTAATCAGAACAAGCCCATGCTGCTTCAGGACATAGATCCCTCCAAAGCAAAAACACTCTTACCGTAGAACCTGTGAACTGTGGTTAGAAAAAGAAAAGAAAAAGATTATAAAAGTAATTCAAGAAGACTGGAGGCAAAACTTGTCACCGCTAGGAAGGCAAGGGCAATTGAGGTGCTCTAAGGGTTCTCAAAGAATAATGGCTTGTTGCAAAGGGTTCTAAGAGGAAAATTCTC
This sequence comes from Lontra canadensis, assembly GCF_010015895.1. Lineage (NCBI taxonomy): Eukaryota > Metazoa > Chordata > Mammalia > Carnivora > Mustelidae > Lontra > Lontra canadensis. The sequence goes on from NW_022630997.1 coordinate 10,646,285, forward strand.
TAGATACATATGCTGACATTCCTATTTGGTATTCCCTAGAGGGGGTGGGGAGGGGAAAGTCACTGGACAATAATAAATTAGTCCATGCAAACTCCTTTTCCTACTTGTGTGTACTGGTGCCTAGAAATAGTAAGTTTGAAGCAATTCACTGAGTTCTCCATGAGGTTTGAAAAATTGGATATTGTAGAAACCGACTTCTGTAACCTCTATGGGCCTTTCTTTCGCCAAGAACAATATTGCCCTTAACAAGAGTACTTGAAGGAAACTGGTTTGAAATATTCTTTCATGTGGGAAGCTTGAGAAGATTTATAAGCACATACCTGACCTTCTCTGAGAAACATTTTGATTTAATCTCCTTCATATTCTGCCTTTGCAAGAAGCTTCTTTGAAATTTTCTCAGGATGGGTGGAATATAACTCATGAATAAAATTTTCCTGGCTTACAGAATAATGCTGGGCTTTGAGTTTTTTCAAGAGAAAACAATTTAATGCTTTTATCCCAAAGGTGAGAGTCAGTCAAGTTTACCCAGCCTCATGATATTAGGGACAACATTCAATACAGCATTAAACCTCAAACCTTGTTTCTTCCACAAATCTCCTGCTTACCACTCCCTGATGCTAATTCTCACCCTCTTTTCCTTCCTTTCCTACCATATTCCCTCTTTCTCTCTCCTACATACCAATCACATTGCTCATTTTTCCTGTTATTTGAATGAACCAAACATATTTTCACTTTAGTTCCTAGGCACTAGGCATTTCTTTTTTGCAGAAAACTCACCTGACCTATTATTTCAAAACCACAGCTTTCCCCTTCATTTAGCAGGTCCCTTCAAATCCTTTACATTAAAACTTATTACTTCTGAGGGGACAATTATGATCCTAAAATAAACCAGATCCTTGTTTATTTCTTAGGAGCTTACATTTTGCTATGCTATTTCATACTTGTTCTCAAAAAATGCATATATGCATTTTTGAATATTTACTATTTTTATAAGCTGATAGGAATTTCCAAAAGGTCTGGAGCCAGATGTATCTTTTGCATTAATATATCAGCTGCACCTACCACAGAACCCAGAGAAGTGTGGCTAATTAATGTTCGTTGAAGTAATACATGAGCAGGCTTCCTACTCTATACAGGATTTCTACTCTGTGTTCCATACTATAGCACTTCCTTCTAATTGCCTTGTTAGGTACTGAGGGTATAGCCTTAAGTGATTTTTTTCTTCTCATGGTCATTTTCCTTTGTAAACTATTAGTGACATTGAGAAAAGGGTCCATCCTATTGACCCCTTTTTCCTAATTCCATGTTTTGTGTAGTGGTGGCACAATATTTATTGGTTAAAGTCCTACTCTTTTTTTTTTTTTAAAGCTTTTACTTACGTATTTGAAAGAGAAAGAGAGATGGGGGAGAGAGCATAAGTGGGAAGGCAGGGAGAAGAAGAAGCAGGCTTCCTGCTCAGCAGGGAGCCCACCATGAGGCTTGATCCCTAGGACCATGATCTGAGCCAAAGGCAGACACTTCACTGACTGAGACACCCAGGAGCCTCTAATGTCCTATTCTGGAGTCACTTAAAATACCTAAAAGAGGGGCGCCTGGGTGGCTCAGTGGGTTAAGGCCTCTGCCTTCGGTTTGGGTCTTGATCTCAGGGTCCTGGGATCGAGCCCCGCATTGAGCTCTCTGCTCAGTGGAGAGCTGCTTCCCTTCCTCTCTCTCTGCCTACTTGTGATCTCTGTCAAATAAATAAAATCTTAAAAAAAAAAAAAAACCCTAAAAGATCTGAAGGACTGAGGACCAGGAGAGCCAATGATGTAAGTAAGCTCCAATCTGAATCTAAGTCTGAATGCAGTAAAAGACGGATGTTGTCCCTTCCCAAAGACAAGCAGAGAGAATGAATTTTCCCTTACTCTGCCTTATTGTTCTGTTCAGGCCCCTGGTGGATTTGGGAGTCACATAAGATGGGACTCTTATTTTGCATTCCCAAACTTACATTCAGAAATTGACATTTAAAAAAAGATTGTATTTATTTATTTTAGAGAGAGGAAGCAGATGGGAGATGGAGCAGAGGGAGAGGAAGGGGGAAAGAATCTTAAGATCTCAAGCAGACTCTGGACTAAGTGTGGAGTCTGATGTGGGGTTTGATCCCACAATCCTGGGATCATGACCTGAGCTGATACCAAGAGTCAGACACTTAACTGACTGAGGCACTCAGGTGCTCCAAATTATTGACATTCTTAACCATAATCTTATTTTGACCTACTCCTGGTCCTTTGGTTTGTGTCCTAAATTTAGATACCATTCCTGTCTTCCAGTTCTTATCCAGAGTCCAACTTCTGTCCCTTGGCTCTAATCCTCAGACCAAACCAAATGATGCAGCTCTCTGAATGTCCCAATGGCATAGTGGCTGTGTAAGCCAAGAGACTTCAATGTCTAAGGGCCCTTTGTCTTGGAACAGCTCCCTTAGGATAGAGCCCCCAAAATGACTCCTCTTATCCCAACCAGGGTCTTCTAAAAACTGGTGTTTCATCCTGGTCTCTTGTGAATAAGAATTACCCCCCCCCCCACACACACACACAAAAGCCCAACTATAATGCAAAATGCCTCTCAGTATTCAGACTTAAAGAAGTTCACCACAAATATGATCTGTGTTCAATATTCTCTATTTTACTCAGTATGGTCATTATCTACCCTATCTAACAGGTTTGAAAACAGGGACTCATTTTAAAATTGCTGCTATCTCTTCTTCTGTACATACACAAGTTCTTGTAAACAACAGTCTAGTCACCCTATTAACTATGTTCATCTACTCAGTAAGTATTTGAGGAGCCAGGTACTATTCAATAGTGATATAGTTGTGGAATAAAATACACAACTTAACACACTTACACACTTAACTTACACACTTAAGCAACCATCACTTTAATATAAACTGGTATATGTGTAAGATGTTATATATAAACTTAATGGTAACCAAAAATCTGAAACCAGTAATACATATGCAAGAAATAAAGAGAGGGTATCCGAGTATATCACTTTAGTAAGCCAGAAAACCATGAGAGAAAAGAGTAAAAGAAAGGAACAGGCAAGATGAAAAAAACAACCATAAAACTAATAACAAAATTGCAACAAGTTCATACTCATCAGTAATTACTTTGAATATAAATGGACTAAATACTATAATTAAAAGACATGTAACAGAATGAATAAAAGAGACCCATCTATATGCTGCCTACAAGAGAATTATTTCAGACCTAATGACACATGCATATTGAAAGTGAATGGATGGATTAAAGTGAAAAGAAAGCTGGGGTAGCAATATTTACATCAGACAAAATTGACTTAACAAAGACTGTAACAAGAGACAAAAAAGAATACAATATAAAGTGAGAAATGCAACGAAAAGATATAACAATTGTAAATATTTATGCACCCAACATGGGAGCACCCAAATAAATAAGGAGTTAATAACAATCATTAAGGAACTCATCAACAGTAAATCAATAATAGTAGGGAAGATATACCCAGAATATTCCATCTTAAAACACAATACACCATCCTCTCATGTGCATATGAAATATTCTCCAGAGTAAATCACATATTAGGTCACAAAACACATCTCAACAAATTTGAAAAGATTAAAGTTATACCATGCATCTTTCCCAACCACAATGCTATGAAACTAGAAATAACCACAAGAAAAAAATTAGAAAGAGCACAGATACATAGAGGTTGAATATCATGCTGCTAAACAATGCATAAACCACGAAATCAAAGAAGTAATAAAAAAATGCATGGAGACAAATAAAAATGAAAACACAATGGTCCAAAATCTTTCAGATGCAGCAAAAGATGTTCTAAAAGGAACGTTTATAGCAATACAGGTCTATCATAAAAAGAAAATATCAAACAACGTGAACTTACACGTAAAGGGGCTAGAAAATGAAGAACAAATAAAACCCCAAACCAGTATAAGGAAGGGGGAGGGAATAATAAAGATTAGAGCAGAAATAAACAAAGTAGGAACTTAAAAAAATCAATAAAACAGGGCCTGATTCTTTGAAAAGATTTAAAAAAAAATTAAACAGACTCATCAAAAGAGAGAGCTCAAATTAACACAATCACAAATCAAAGAAGAAAAAGCAACAAATATCAGAGAAATACAAAGGATTATAAGAGAATATTATGAAAAATTAAGTGTCAACAAAATAAAAGAAATGGATACATTCCAAGAAACATATAACATCCCAAAACTGAAACAGGAAGAAATATGAAATTTGAACCAAGTGATTACCAGTAATAAAATTGAATAAATTATCTAAAAACTCCCAACAAACAAAAGTCCAGGATCAGATAGATTCACAGGTGAATTCCACCAAACATCTGAAGAAGACTTAATATTCTTCTTAAACTATTTTGAAAAATGGAAGAGGAGGGAATGCTTCCAAATTCACTCTATGAGGCCAGTGTTATCCTGATTCCAAAACCATATAAAGATACCAGAAAAAGAGAACCACAGGCCAATCTCTGATGAACATAGATGCAATAATCATCAACAAAATGCTACAAACAGAAACTAACCATACATTAAAAACAAAACAAAACAAAAACATTTACCACAATCTAGTGGGATTTATTCCTGGGTTGCAAGGGTAGTTCCATATTCACAAAGCAATCAACCTGATACATCTCATCAATAAGAGAAAAGATAAGAATCATATGATCATTTTAATAGATATATAAATAAGCACTTGACAAAATACAACATCAATTCATGACAAAAACTTTCAACAAAGGAAGCTTAGAGGGAACATACTTCAACATAATGAAGGCCATATATGAAAAATCTACAGTGAACATCATCCTCAATGGGGAAAAACTAAGAGCTTTTCCCCTAAGGGCAGTAATAAGACAAGGATATCCACTCTCACCACTTTTATTCAACATAGTACTGGAAGTTCTAACCATAGCATTCAGACAACAAAAAGAAATAAAAGTCATTTGCACTGGTAAGGAAGAAGGAAAACTTGCTCTTTGCAGATGACATGATGCTATATATATAGAAAACCCTAAAGAAACCACCAAGAAACTTCTAAAACTGATCAATAAATTTAATATGATCACAGGATACAAAATCAATATACAGAAATCGGTTACATTTTTATCTACTAATAAGTAGCAAAAACAGAAATTAAGAAAGTAATCACATTTACAGTTGCACCAAAAATAAAATACCTAGGAATAAACTTAACCAAGGAGGTGAAACACTTGTACTCTGAAAATTATAAAACACTGAAAAAAAATTGAAGATGATACCAAAAAATGGAAAGGTATTTTATGCTCATGGATTTGAAGAACAAATAATGTTACAATGTCCATACCACTGAAAGCAATATACACATTTAATGTAATCCCTATCAAAATACTATGGCATTTTCGCAGAACTAGAATAATCCTAAAATTTTTATGGAACCATAAGAGACTGTGAATAGCCAAAGCAATCTTGAAAAAGAAGAACAGAGCTAGAAATATGACAATCCCAGGTTTCAAGATGTAGTACCAAGCTGTAGTAATCAAAATGTTATGGTGCAGACACAAAAATCAAGAGAACAGAAGAGAGAGACCAAATATAAGCCCGTGATTTTATGGTCAATTAATCTTTGACAAAGCAGTGAAGAAGATGCAATGGGAAAAAGACAATCTCTTCAACAAATGGTGTTGAGAAAACGGGACAGCTACATGCAAAAGAATGAAAATGGGCCACTTTCTTACACTATACACAAAAATAAATTCAAATTGGATTAAGGACCCAAACTTAAGACCTAAAACCATAAAAAATCCTAAAAGAGAACACAGGCAGTGATATCTCTGACAATTATGGTAGCAATATCTTTTCTGGATATATCTCCCAAGGCAAGAAAAACAGACACAAAAATAAATTATTGGGACTACATCAAAAGAAAAAAATCTTCTGCATAGCAAGGGTAACAATAAAAAAAGAAAACCTAAAAGACAACCTATTGAATAGGAGAAGTTATTTGCAAATGACTTATACAATAAAGGATTATTATCCAAAATATATGAAGAACTTACATAATTCAACACCAAAACACCACAAATGATTTAGTTAAAAATGGGCAGAAGAAATGAACAGAAATTTCTCCAAAGAAGTCATACAGATGGCTAACATACACATGAAAAGATGCTCAATATCATCAATACCAGGGAAATGCAAATCAAAACCACAATGAGATGTTACCCTATGCCTGTTAGAATGGCTACAGTGAAAAATACAAACAATAACAAGTTTGGTGATGATGCAGAGAAAAAAGGAACCCTCATACACTGTTGGTGGGATTGTAAATCAGTGCAGCCACTGTGGTAAACAGTATAAAGGTTTCTGAAAATACTGTGAAGAATAGTAATGCCACATGATGCAGTAATTCCACTGCTGTGTATTTGCTCAAAGAAAATGAACACACAACATACACACACTCTGGGATATGACTCAGCCTTAAAAAAGACTAAAATCTTGCCAGTTGCTGTTTCATACAGATGGTTCTTGAGAGTAAATGCTAAGTGAAATAGGTCAGAAAAAGACCAATACCATATGATTCCACTCATGTGTGGAATTTAAGAAACAAAACCAAATAAATAATGCAAATAGGAGACAAACAAAAAAAAAATAGACTCTTAGAGAACAAACTGCTGTTTGTTCCTTGGAGAAATCAAAAGGGAGGTGGATGGGGTGATGGGTGAAATAGTTGAAAGACATTAAGAGTATACTTGTAATGAACACTGAGTAATGTACAGAATTGTAGAATCACTATATTGTTAAAACTAATGTACACTGATGTAAATTATACTGGAGAGAAAGAATAATTTTTAAGCCACTGATACTGAAAGCAAAGAACACATGAAGAAATATTTATTCAAGAAACTCTATGAAAACTCAGTAGGAAAGGAAAGAGTCTATGATATTTGAACAGACTACTCTCTCCTCAATGCACTTTTAGCTTGGGAATGCAGAGACCACTCCAGACCACTGGAGGCAAGAATATAGAATACCCTATCCCCTATAGCTCCAAGTCAGAGTTTTCTTCCCAGGAAGAAAAAGACTTCAGCATTTCTTATCCTGTCCCAATGACCTACTAATGACGCTGAGTTGTGAGTGAGTACATTTAAGATGTGGGAGCTCCCTTCTTCATTCCCTTCCCACTAATGAACTGGTGATTCTTCCCTGGGTATGAAAATTTGAAAATCCCTTTAACCCTTGCCTCCTGGCTTGTGAGGTAGTAGATCCATGCCAGAGAGGCAAGCTAAAAGACCTCAGGCTTTTGACAGCCTCCCTGCTGAGTTCTCAGTTACTAAAGTGGAGGTAACTGGGAACAAGGAAGAGGTAGCAAAAAAGATAGCTCTTTTGCAAATGAAATCAGTTCTTTTTGGAAAAGATTAGTAGAAGTTAGGAGAAATTCAACCTAAGAGGGCTTTTAAGAACAGGGAGGTTGCAGTGAAATGTATGGATCTCATGAAGATACAATCTAGATCGTAGGCCAGCTACTTTGCAAGAGAGAACTGGGAAATAAGACAGCTGAAAAGAGGCCTCCTGGTGCAAGAATAAATGACATGGATCTCAGAAACAATTCCTTCAAAAGAGATACAATCTGATCAGATTCATTTGTAGAGAAATTTATATTCTAGGACACTGTTGAAATAATACAGTAATCAACTAGAAATTGAGTTGGGCATCATAAAATAACTGAAATTTTAAAAAAGTGACTACAGGGGCACAGAAGTAGATTTGAATTGGCTGAATAATTAGTGAAGTTGAAGGTGGACTGATAGAGGTTATTCACATCAAAGAACAAAGAGAAAAAACAATGAAGAAATAAGAGTGCCTCAGAGACACCACCAAGAACACTCATATGTATATAATGGGAGCAGAAAGGAGAGATAAAGGATTGTTAAAAATATTTTTTTAAAGTAATAATGGTAGTAAACTACCCAAATAAGAATTATTTTATAAAGAATTACCTATACGTCCAGGAATCTCAAAAAAACTCCAAAAAAGATACCCACAAAGGGATCTACAGATAACTTATAGTAAAAATGCTCACAGTCAAATACAAAGAGAAAATCTTGAAAGTAGCAAGTGAAAAATAACTCATCATTTACAATGGAACTTCAATAAGATTAACAGCTGACTTCTCACCAGAAATAATGGAGGTTGGAATGTGGTAGATAATAAGTTGTTATGTTCTCTAAAGTCATGGTGAACATCAAATTAATAAATGTTAAACTATACCTCCTAGAAGATATACAGTTTTATGTTTTTATGAAACTCTGGTCACAACATTTTTATCAAATAAAATACAATTTGCTTTATCCATTTCCCAGCATCCTTACAAAATAAGCAAGTTTCAGCTGTGTTAAAAACCCACTGTTCCATATAACCATTTCCCTGTATAGTGCAAAATAGGTACTTTTTAAATTTCTGACTTTTGATTTGGCAACGAATTAGTTATGACACCAAAAAATACAAAGAAAAAAATAAATAAATTGATCTTAATTAAAATTTTAAAAATGTTGAATTTCAAAGGGTACAAAGAAAGTAGCAACACAACCCATAAAATGAGAAAGAATGTTTGCAAACCACATATCTGATAAGGGATTTGTATCTGGAATATGTAAGGAACACTTACACCAACATAATAAAAAGATAACTACATTAAGAATGGGCAAAGGATGTGAAGAGATATTTCTTCAAGGAACATATACAAATGGCCAATTTAACTTCTAGGTTTATATCCAAGAGAAAAGAAAACACATGCCTGTGCAAAAGCTTATACATGAATATGGCAGCATGTCTCATAAGAGACAAAAGATGGAAACATCCCAAATGTTGATTGATAGGCAGATGGGCAAACAAAATATGCTGTATTAACACAATGGACTATGATACATTTATAAAAATGAAATACATATACCATAACACCAATGAACCTTAAAAACATTATGTTAATAAAGTAAGCTGGCTACAAAGCCCACATATTGTATGTTTCTGTTGATATGAAATTCTATAATAGGGAAATTTGTAGAGACAGAAAGATTAGTGGTTGCTTAAGGCTGGGGGTGGATGTGGGAATATAGGCATTGCACACACATGTGAATATACTAAAAAGCATTTAATTATATATTAAGTAAGTGAGCTGTATCTCATGTGAATTATATCTCAATAAAGCTATTTTTTTAAAAAAGAGAAGACATCTCTAAGAAAGAGAACTGGATTCTAAGACTTCAATGATGAGTCTTGGTGGAGTGTGAAAGGAAGTGGAAAAATTACAGGAAGAATAGCTAATGCAAAGGCCCTGAGGTCTGAAGGAGTTCATTACATTAGTAATGATTACAGTACACTGGTATTGATTAAAAAAAAAGCAGGAATTTGATATCCATATGAAGGATTTTAGGCTCATTCTTAAATGAGAAGATACTGAAAAATCTATAAGCAGAAAGAGATATGATATGATAGGACTTTTCAAAAATATTCTGGGACAGGTTTGTGGAAAATGGATTGGAGAGGTTGAGTGGAGGAGGGCACATTGGTTAGAAATCTGTACTGAATCACACCTTTAGAATTGTTTGAATACAGAAGATTCCCAACATCTTTTGTGTAATTATGGGGATGAGAAGTCTCACTTCCGGTAGACTTAGGGAAAGCAGGACTGATGAAAAATTTAAGGGGGAATTTATTCTTAGAATCACGTTAGTGTAGGGTTGGAACATGCAAGACCTTGAGAACGAGTGTCTCTTTAAATTTTAAAATTTCACACCCTGTGTACTTGGCTTACAATGCTCCCCTCCCCCCAAGCCCTGATGAGAAGCTTAAGGGCTTGATCCAGAAGAAAATCCACTTCCTATCAGATTAGTGAACAGAAGCATGATTTCTAAATTCTCTCAGGCTCAGATTTGTGACATTGTAAAATGAGTTTCAAGTCATCTACTTCATAGTGTGGTTCTGGTGATTAATTTTATGATTACAACTATGAAGTCCCTACACCAAAAGGCTAAAGGATTTAAAGATACTCAGTTACTAAAGTATTTTTTAATACTTTAAAAATTATGTAGCTCTCCTAGTTTTTTTTTTTTAATTTCAGAATAGACTTTTAGAGGATGAGCTCCTTTAAATTGAGACATACATACATGCATGCTTTAATTAATTACCACTTGACCCAAATTTACATCTCCAGCCTTCCTTCCTTATATTGTGGTTTCCCATGAGGCTCAGGAAAATTGCAGTTCTTACCCTTCTCACTTAATTTGTGGAACTTAATACCTATATATCTAGGTAAAAGAATAATAAAATCCTAAATATATGGCATCTAAAAATGTGTTACAAAACCGTGCCATCAATTACTTCTATTATAAGTAAGGAAGAAATAATCACTATGAATAAGTGAGGGTCTTCAGCAGAGCCAAGGTTGCCCATGGGTCCCTGCTGTGCTCATGAATTCCAGTCTTCCCTCCACCTGCCGTGTGGCTTAAAGACAGCTGAGGGTCTCCACATTCATCTCAGTTTGGTACAAGTCACTAATTTTGCTTTCCAGATAAGCCCAAGGATGAGTCCTTCTATTTCTGAATACCAATGGATTTTCTAAACAAGTCTGCCAGATATTGGTGTGCAAAATTAAAACCCAGCCAACATGAGGAAACTGTGTGGTTCTGAGATTCCTATCACAAATAGACAGATATTAAATATATAAATAGATATCCAAAAATTTTTTAAAATGTTTTAATGAAAATCTATACTTTCTCTCTCTTTCCACAGTCATTGTTTCATAAACAAGATTGCTTCTAATATTCTCCAGTTCATTCTTCTCTAATTAAAGACATGGCAATTACTTTTCTGCTTTTATTTTTGTTGGCATGACTTTCCAATTCTTCATTTAGAATCATGAGATTCATATACCTGACCAAACTCCAATTATTGTTCTTCCCTGCAGAGGTATGACTCTTGGCAATCACCTCCCTGAGATCTGAATACAACAAATACATATGTCCTTTAAAGAGTACCTTTTTTTTTTGTTGTTTGTTATCCAGAAAAAAAACCCAACTATAAAATACATGATCAATATTTGAAAATAGTTTTGATCATGTAACATGGGTTCATATGTTTATTGTCTTTTCTCAGTGAAAAGAAATTAATGTAAAACAAACTTTGTTTCTCAGAGTCAAGGTTGTTGAATAAGGTTTGGAAACAATGCTTCATATTGGAAGAAATGCTTCAGCTTTTTCAACAGGGAAGTCTGACTTTCTTGCCTGCACAGAAACTGGCTGGAAAGTCACAACTGTGGGTGCAGTCCTGAGAGGCCTCTCTTATTTCAGCATGAACTCTTTTTTTTTTTTTTTTAACTCCCTATAAAAACCAACTCAGAGGAAATTATTTTTCTTTATAAGCCTATCGTGAATGAGACATGCAATTTTAAGTGAATGGCAGAATAAATAATAAATATAACAACATAAACATGGCTGAACATTCACCATTATTGTCATATACTATTGAACACATTATTAACTCCTTTGATTTCATAATAATCCCTGCTCATTTCTCTAATCTCGTTTTCCTCCTCAGTCATTACTTGCTAACCACAGGAGACTTCTTTAACTTTCTCCTATATATTTTGTTCTTTCCCATCAGTAGAAACATGCCCAGATTGTTTTTAATTTATCCAGAGAAGCTTTCTCCATATCACATATACTTCTTCCCATTTTTTAATGTAGCAATTTCCTAGTTCATTTCTACTCATTCCTCTGTACTTTTTGAAGCATCCTTACCTTAGAAAAGATTGAGTGTATTTGTCATGCATATGTGTAAGCTCACCCTCATTTCTGTTGTACACTTCTAGTTACTGTGCAATATCTGTTGTCCCTAATAGAGACTAGACTTCCCAAGGCAGAGATAGTATCTGTCTTAGAGTTCTCTCTCCCCTTCTGTTGCTTCAACTGGTTAAAATCCAAAGGACCTTAACGTCTGCTAAAAAAAAAAAAAAAAAAAATCCTTTACAAGTTTTTGTTCTGTTTATTATGGCTCCTGGATTTGTGTAAATATGGAATATTTTTAAAGAGTTTTTAGGTATTAAAGGAAGATATTTACATGCTGAATAAGCCTGTGCTATAAAATATTATATTTAGGTTATTCAGTGCCTTCTATAAAAAATAGAATGAGAAATATCTGAGCTTAGAACTGTTAAAAATAGTTAAAAATTGTATTAAGTTACTTAAATTAGTAAGAACGCCATTATATACAATATACACACTTTTGCATTTGTTCTTGGATTGTTCATAGCTTGGTTTCATGCCTCATACCAAAATCTTCCCTAAGTTTATTATTATAAAACTTTTGTTTTTTGTGCCCCCCATGCCCTGGTTTTCATTTTTGCTTTGCTAGAGGTTTCTGATTATCAATTTGGGGAGGGATTGCATTGCTTTGCTATCTTAGATTTTTTTGTTCTTTCAAATCCTCTTTGAAAATTCTTGAGGAAAAATTCTAATACTTACAAATCCATAGGAAAGAAAAATTACATATATGTACAGAACATGCACTTAATTATAAAGAGATATTCTGTTTACTTTCTTGTTATGTCTTATGCAGTGCTTCATATGTTGTCTGTCACACAGATGTTGCTCAATTACTAAAAACAAAGTTATTACATTGGTGCAATGCATTTAGGTATGGAAAATGAGGGAGATAGAGATGAATATTTTTTATTACAGAAATGGCATAGGGAAATCTGCAACACACTACTTGAGATTTTCTAAAACCCAAAGCAATAGGGGAAGGTGTTATGCTTATGTTATGGGCTTTGAGTCAGATGGCCTTGGGTATAAACACAGCTCTGTCACTCACGAATTCTAAGATATTTGCTAATTTCTTAATTTTCTTAAACTCTTTGAGCCTCAACTTCCTAACTTGTAAAATTAAGATAACAGCATCTGCCATGTACATTCAGGAATTCATTAAAAAAATGTTTATGAAATACCTACTATTGTCAGGCATTATCAAAGAGTTTTTATGGATTAGTCATTTAATCCTTATGATAGCACTGTTAGTTTATTACTGTCCATTTTATATATGAGGGGAACTCAGGCTTGGAGAGATTAAGCAATTTGCCTAGGATATGTATTAAATGGTCTAAGACCACCTTCTGTTCAATTTTATAGCAAACATGTAAGTCTCAGGGCTTTGATGAAATCTCTCTCTCCTTAATAGCTTTTACTTTATCTTGGCATACTATTGAGACTTATCTTTATTGGTATTTTATAGACACTGCTAAAACAGTATATCATATAATGGGTGGAGTAAAACTCTAATCTCCTATCTTGGTGGCAATTCATCATGAAAGGGGGGAAATTCACAGTCTACACCTCCAGATCAAAATCTCTATGCCAGCATTATTCAGAGGTGAAAGTTGATATAGACAATAGCCTGTGGAACTAACTGAACATAATTTGTTCAAAATTTCTCCATAACGGGGCGCCTGGGTGGCTCAGTTGGTTAAGTGACTGCCTTTGGCTCAGGTCATGATCCCAGGGTCCTGGGATGGAACCCTGCTTCAGGCTCCCTGCTCAGTGGGGAGCCTGCTTCTCCCTCTCCCTCTGCTGCCCTGCCTGCTTGTATCTCTTGCTCTGTCAAATAAATAAATAAAATCTTAAAGCAAAAACAAAACAAAACAAAAATTCTCCATAACTTGTTATAATTATTTCACCATGAGATAGCATATGGTATTGTAAAGAAAAGTAGCAATAATTCCTTTCCATTCTTCATGGATTTATATTTTAAACATTCCTGTTTAAGAAACTTTAGCATTTCGGGGCGCCTGGGTGGCTCACTGGGTTAAAGCCTCTGCCTTCAGCTCAGGTCATGATCCCAGGGTCCTGGGATCGAGCCCCGCATTGGGCTCTCTGCTCAGCAGGGAGCCTGCTTCCCTTCCTCTCTCTCTGACTGCCTCTCTGCCTACCTCTGATCTCTATATGTCAAACAAATAAATAAAATCTTTAAAAAAAAAACTTTATCATTTCTTCAGTTACTAGTCGAGCAAAATATTGACAACAGTTTGGGGAAAATGAGGATGTGAAACTCAAATACCTATATTGCCAATGTTTTTCATTTTAAATTTACCACCCAAAATAGATGCTTAAGCATAAAGTGTATATACAATATAAATAATTCAAACAAGAAGATAAATAATATATGCAGTCTTATAAAGAAAAATTGCTAAGATTTTGTTGTTTTTTTTCATATATATACATATGATGTTATATATAAACCTCATGGTAATCACAAGAGGAAAAACCTGTAACAGATATAAAAAAGAAAATAAAGAGAGAGGAATCAAGCATAATAAAGAAGTCATTAAGTCACAAGGGAAAAAAGAAAGGGATAAAGAAAGGAACAGAGAATGACAAAAACTAAAAAACTATCATCAAAATGACATTAAGTACAAACCTATCAATATTTACTTTGAATGTAAATGGACTAAATGCTTCAATCAAATGACATAGTGACTGAATTGATTAAACACACACAAACACACACCCAAGACCCATCTTACGCTGACTACAAAAAGACTCAATTTTGACCTAAGGATACTTATAGACAGAAACTGGAGGAATGGAAAAAAAATCCCATGTGAATGGAAGAAAAACAAAACAAAACAAAGTAGCAATATTTATATCAGATAAAATAGATTACAAAACAAAGATTTACAGGGACACCTAGGTGGCTCAATCAGTTGGGTGCCTGTCTACCTTTGGCTCAGGTCATGATCTCAGGGTCCTGGGATGGGACCCCTGCATTGGGCTCCCTGCTCAGCAGGAATTCTGCTTCTCTCTCTCCCTCTGCCCTTTCCCCCTGTCTTCCCCGCTGCTCGTCCTCTTTCTCTCTCTCTCTCTCTCGTGTTCTCTCTCAAATAAATAAAATCTTAAAAAAAATACTAATAAGAAAAACAAGAAGGGCATTATATAATGAAGAAGGGCACAATGCAAAGAAGGATATAACAATTGTCAGTATCTATGTACCCAACATAGAGATACCTAAATACATATGTATACATATACATAAATATAAATTATAAATATATGATTATAATTTATAATTTATAAAAAATATAAATACATGTTATATATTATAATATGTATTTTCTATATATATAAAAATATATTAACAGTCATAACAGACATAAAGGGAGAAATTGACTGTAATAATGGTAGGGGACTTCACCCCTTTACATCAATGGCTAGATCATCCCACAGAAAAGCAATAAGACAACAATGTTTTTGAACAATACATTAGACCATATAGACTTAACTGATGAATTCGGAATATTCCATGCCAAAACAGCAGAATACACATTCTTTCCAAGTGCATATGGATCATTCTCTAAAATAGATCATATTAGGCTACAAGTCCCAATAAATTTAAGAGGATTAAAATCATATCAAGCATATTTTCCTATTGCAGCATTATAAAACTAGAAATCTACTTTAAGGGGGACAAAACTATAAAAAAAAAAGCAAGAAAAACAACATGCTACTTAACAAGTCAACAAACATATCAAAGAGTAAATAAAAAAAAAGACATTGAGACAAATGAAAACAGAAACATAATGGCTCAAAAATTTTTGGAACACAGCAAAAGAAATTCTAGGAGGGAAGTTCATAGTGATTCAGGCCTACATCAAGAGAAAAGAAAAATCTCAAATAAATAAATAATCTAACCTCATAACCAAAGGAAGTAGAAAGAGAACAAAGCTCAAAGGTAACAGGAAGATGGACATAATTAAAGATCAGAGCATAAATAAATAAAATATAGGCTAAAAATCAATAGAAAAGATTAATGAAACCCAAATCCAGATATTTGAAAGATGAACAAAACTGATAAACATTGATCCAAGCTAATTAAGAAAAAAAAGAGGACTCAAATAAAATAAAAAGTGAAAGAGTAGAAGTTATAACTGACATTACAAAGGATTATAAGAGGCTTCTCCAAAAAATTTTATGCCACTAAATTGGACAATTTAGAAGAATTGAGTAAATTCCTAGAAACATAGAATCTTCTGAGACTGAATCAGAAAGAAATATAAAACAAACAGCCTAAATATTAGTAATGAAATTGAATCAATAATCAAAACCCCAAAGTTCAGAACAAGATGGCTTTACCAGTGAATTCTACCAAATATGTAAAGAAAAATATCTATCCTTCTTAAACTATTTTTTTTAAAAAATGAAGAGGAGGAAGTGCTTCCAAATTCATTCTATGAGGACAGCATTACTTTGATACCAAATCCAGACAAAGACATACACAAAGAGAAAATTAGAACCCTGGTCCAAGATAATACTCACCTGGTGTGTCATGCCAACTATCCCAATTCTGAAGACTAACGTTGGATCTAAGATTGGGAGTTGTGGGTACAGCAACTTGAAGAGGACTATCAGTCTTATATTCGGTATGTAGATAATAGTAAGAATGTGAATAATGTTTGGTTTTGATTGGAGTACAACAAGGAAGGGACTTGGTGTTTGGAAAATGTTGCTACACTGATAGCCCCAAATATGAGTTTCACATCAAATTTGACATTCATACCATATATTCATTCCACCAGTGCTTCAGAAATTGCAGTCCCTGAGATAGGTGGGAAAACAAGAAAGATGTACAGGGGTGGCAAAATATACCCCACTGATCACTTTAAGCCATTGTGAGCCAGAAATGTGCCCAAGTTTGAACTAGCTCACCTCATGGCTCTGGGACAATGAAAATCCCCGATTGAATTCAGAAGAGCATGATTTAGCATAAAGAGAAATGTAACCAGTAAAGGATCAAGACACTGAGGTAGGACAGAGACATTTGATAGGTTACATTTCTGTTTTCTGTGCATCATTTTTCTAATATAAATGCTTCCCCCATATCCCTCCCATAATTGTTACTAAGTAGCCATAGCAGGCATTGCTTAAAAATAACACCACACTGGTGCTACTGAATTTCAAGGCTATACCTGGGAGAGGAAAGACTGGGGCTTCGGAAAGTCAAAAGGCAATCTATATCCCTTCCCCAAGGGGAATACTGTGAGATCAAGAGAGGGATCCAGAAAGACCCCCAAGAGGGAAGGGGTGTGCCGAAAAAGGGTACATTGCCCTTTTGGTTTCTTGAGATAACTCATCAATAAAAACCACTTCCTCTAGTGGGGGGAGGAATGAAGGAAAGTAGGAAGGAAGGAAGGGAGGGAAGGAGGAAAGAAAGAAGGTAAGAAATTACAGGCCAATATTCCTGATAAATATAGATGTATAAATTTTTGACAAAATATTAGCAAACCAAATTCACCAATACATTAAAAGAATAATTCACCACAATCAAGTTGGGTTTATTCCAGGGATAAAGGATGATTCACTATTTGGAGTCAACCTGCATGATACATCATACAACAAAATGAATAGTAGAAATCATATAATCATCTCAGTAGATACAGAAGAAGCACTTGACAAAATTCAACACCCATTTTGATTAAAATACTCTCAACAAATTGTGTTTAGAGGGAACATGCCTCAGCATTTGCCACATATGACAAACCCACAACTAACATACCCAAAGGCAAAAAGCCTACAGTTTTTTCTTTAAGATTAAGAACAAGACAGGGATGTCCACTCTTGTCACTTTAATTCAACATGGTACTGAAAGGTCCAGCCACAATAATCAGGCAAGTAAAAGAAAAAAAAGACATCCAAATTGGTAAGAAGTAAAACTGTCACTACTTGCAGATGACATGACACTTAATATAGAAAACCTGAAAGACTCCACTGAAAAACTATTAGAACTAATAAATTCAGTAAAGTTGTAGGATACAGAATTACCATATAGAAATCTGTTGTGTTTCTATACACTAATAACAAAGTAGCAGAAAGAGAAATTAAGAAAGCACTCTCTTTTACAATTGTGTCAAAAAGAATAAAATACCCAGGGATATATTTAACTATGGGAATGAAAGACATATTCTAAAAATTATATGACAATGGTGAAAGAAATTGAAGATAACACACAAAACAAGGAAAGATATGCTATGCTCAAGATTTGAAAAAATATTCTAAAAATATCCATACTACCCAAAACTATCTACAGATTTGATGCAGTCCCTATCAAAATACCAATGTATTTTTCATACTTCTGAAATTTGTATGGAACCATAGAAGATTCCAAATACCAAAGTAACCTTGACAAAGAACAAAGCTGGAGGTATTATAATCGCAGATTTCAAACTATACTACAAAGTTATAGTAATCAAAATAGTATGATACTGATACAAAAATAGACACATATCTGTGGAATAGAATAAAGAGCCCAGAAATAAATTTACACTTATATGGTCAATTAATTTATGACAAAGGAGGCAAGAAACATAACAACATATAATGAGCAAAGAGATCATATCTTTAATAAATAGTATTAGGAAAACTAGATAGCTACATGCAAAAGAACAGAACTGGACAATGTTCTTACACCATATACTAAAATAAACTCAAATGGATTAAAGACTTAAATATAAGACCTGAAGCCATAAAACTCCTAGGAGAAAATATAAGCACTATACTCTTGGACATTGGTCTTAGCAATATTTGGGAGTATCTGTCTCCTTGAACAAGGATGACAAAAGCAAAAATAAACACAATTGAGACTACATCAGACTAAAAGCTTCTGCGCAACTAAAGAAACCATCAACAAAACAGAAAGGCAACCTACTGAATGGGAGAGGATATTTGCAAATGATACACCTGATATAGGGCTGATGTCTGAAATATATAAAGAATGCATACAATTCAACACCAGAAAAATAATCCAACTAAAACATTGGAAAAGAACCTAAATAGACATTTTTCCAAAGACATATAGATGGCCAACAGACACATGAAAAGATGCTCGACATCACTAATCATCAGGGAAATGCAAATCAAATCCATAATGAGATATCAACGCATACCCATCAGAATGGCAAGAATCAAAAACCCAAGAAATAACAAGTGATGTGAAGTATGTGAAGAAAAAAATAATCTTTGCACAGTGTTGGTGGGAATGTAAATAGGTACAGATACCATGGAAAGTGGTATGGAGGATCTTAAAAAAAAAAAGAAAGAAAAAAAAGTAAAAGAGAAATACCATATGACCCATTATTTCCACTACCGAGTATTTACCCAAAGAAACAAAAACACTAATCAAAAAAGATATATGCACCCTTATGTTTATTGAAAAATTATTTACAATAGCCAAGATATGGAAGCTACCCACACATATGTTGATAGAAGTATAGGATGTTGCTATTTGTGACAACATGGATGGAACCTATAGGGTTTTATGCTAAGTGAAATAAGTCATACAGAAAAATGCAAATACCACATGATTTCACTTATGTATGGAATAAAAAAAAAAAGCAGAATCATATATATGTAAATAAAGAGAACCAATGGTTCCTAGAGGAGGTGTGGGAACATGGGCAAAAGAGGTAAAGGGAAATGGGAGATGCAGGATTCCAGTTATGGAATGTCTAAGTCACTGGAATAAAATGTTCAGCATAGGAAGTATAGTCAATGGTATTTTAATAGCATTGTATGATGACAGGTGGTAGCTAACTTGTGGTGAGATGACATAATGCATACAGTTGCTGAATTGGTATGTTGTACACCTGAAATCAATGTAACATTGTATAAACTATACTCAAACAAAAATTCTCATCATGAAATATTAACCACAACAAAGACATATTCAAAGAAAATATTTGCAAGGGGCACCTGGGTAGCTCAGTGGGTTGGGCCTCTGCCTTTGGCTTGGGTCATGATCTTGGGGTCCCAGGATCAAGCCACGCATTGGCTCTCTGCTCAGCGGGGAGCCTGCTTCCCCTACCCCCTCTGCCTGCCTCTCTGCCTGCTTGTGATCTCTGTCTGTCAAATAAATAAATAAAATCTTGAAAAAAAAAGTAGAAAAAAAAGAAAATATTTGCAATACACAACTGAAGACCTTGTACCTATATGAATATATAGATAACATACAAAATCCTTACATGTCAATAACTAAATGACAATCTAA
Organism: Lontra canadensis; assembly: GCF_010015895.1. Classification (NCBI taxonomy): domain Eukaryota; kingdom Metazoa; phylum Chordata; class Mammalia; order Carnivora; family Mustelidae; genus Lontra; species Lontra canadensis. Next base: position 10,666,401 of record NW_022630997.1, read on the forward strand.
TTAATAACATGGCCAAAGACATGAACAGAAATTTCACTAAATAAATTATAAATAAATACATAAATAAATAAAATCACAACAGTACATGTTGATGACAATCTGGAAGAACCAGAACTCTCATGATATTATTGATAGTGTATAAAAAAACCCAAAACACCTTTAGAAAATTGTTCAACTTTTTCTCATAAAATTAAACATATGCCCACCTCATAGTTCACTGTTATGAGTTTATCCAAGAGAATTTAAACATGTGTGGCCTCTGAAAGACTTGTACAGGAATTTTAAAACAGTTATTTAAAATAGCCTCAAACTGAAAAACTCAAATGTCAATCAATAAGAGAACATATTTTGTCACATGCATATAAATATTATTCAGCAATAAAAAAGCAATGAACTATTACCAAACACAAAAACATCAGTGCATCTCAAATCATTATGGTGAATGGAAAGAGTCAGGCACAAAAATATACACATTGCAAGGTTCCATTTAAAAAAACAAATTATTCATTTGAGAGAGAGAGAGATGGAGAGAATAATTAGAAGAGCAGAGAGAGGGAGAAGCAGGCTCACCACTGAGCAGTACCCTGAGATCATGACCTGAACTGAAGACAGATTCTTAGCAGACTGATCCACCCAAGTGCCCTTCCATTTTGTTTTTAAATGAAGTTCAAGAAAAGGCAAATTTAATCTCTAGTGATAATGGGATAGATGGTTGGATGGGAAGTAACATTGAACACAGCAACTTTCTGGGTTGATGAATTCCTTAACAACTGTATAAAGAGATATTGCTACATACAGGTAAAAAAGGTATCAAATATAATAGAATCCTTGAAGATTCACATGGGCCTTATGCTAAAGAGATGAGATTAATAGTCAAGAAATTGCCACTAATCTCTTCTCTTTGTCATAGAAGGAATATTCTACCCTGTTCTCTCGGTGTAAGGCTTAATCACTGGACTCCTAACTTAGGGACTTAAGAATCTAGGAACAGGTAAAACTAACCAATGACGATATTCATCCATATTTTGGAATTTCTTGCTTGTAATTCCCAGTCCCTGGTTTAGTGCTTTAGTTGTTAACAAATCAAGTTTAATTAAAATACTACAGAACCAATTTTTTTAGGTATGTTAACTAGCAGGTCTCTTAAGTTCTCTTCAGTAGGCTAAAACCACCAAATAATTAATTCAGTACTCACTTTTGTATATCTGCCATTTTCCAGGTCCTAAGGTAATAATTTAACTTGGTCCCTGCCTTCATGAAGCCTGTAGCCTTCCATTCTTGCATCAACTTGTAACTCATAGTTGAAAGACTTCCCATTCAATTATCTTTGATTACTGTTCGAAATGCCAACACTGTTAGATATTTATTTATATGGTATGAGAGATAGTCCCTGACTTCAGAAATCTTACTGTAAAGTTAAGGGTAGCTTCTTTAACCAGTTCTTTTATCATAAAGTCTCTAAGATTATTAGTTATGTGGAATTTATCTGACTAGTTTTCCCCATTTCTCAGAGTTATAAAATATATCCACAATATGGACTAACTTACATACAGTGTAGTGTATTTATCAAATATTCAATATTTAGCATAGATTTGGGATGTTCATACTGGAATTCCTATGAGACATGCAAAGCTTATTCATTTACTCATAGTAATTAATGCTTTTCATCCCCTGGGCTAGTTTCTGGCAACTTCAGTGTCCTTTTCTCGTTGTGAGGTTTCTTACTAATTTTCCCAGCTTTACTAAGGTAAAATTGACAAATAAAAATAGTATTTGTATATATACCTTTAATAAAACTGTATATTCAAAGTATGAAATTTAATACATGTATCCATTGTGAAATGCTTACCACCGTCAAGCTAATTGACATCCGTCACCTCATAGTTACTGTGTGTGTGTGTGTAACACCTAATGTTTCCTCTCTTAGCAAATCTCAAGTATGAATAACACTGTAATGATCATAGAAGTTCACATATCTCTTCAAGAAACTGATTTCATTTCCCTTGTATATAAACCCCAGAAGTGGGATTGCCAAATCATATGGCAATTCTATTTCTAATTTTTGGGGCCACCTCCATACTTTCAATGCAATGGCTCTACCAACTTATACCTGCACCAACAGGGTGCAAAGGTGTCCTTTTCTCTATATCCTTGCTAACATTTCTTATCTCTTATCTTTCTTAATAGCCATCCTAATAGGGTTAAGAGGTAATATCCCCTCTTTGTTGTTTTGAATTGCATTTCCTTGATAATTAGTGATACTGAGTACCTTTCCTTGTACCTGTTGGCTATTTGTATATCTTCTTTGGGGAAAAATTTTTTTCTATTCAAGTCATCTGCCTATTTTTGTTTTTGTGCTATTGAATTCCTTATATATGTTGGACATTAGCCCTTTTTCAGATAGGTTTTTCTTGTTTGTTTGTTTGTTTGTTTGTTTTGAACTGCATCCCTGTCTTTACCCTTCTCTAGTGAGTATGCTTAAGGGCTCTTGATTCATTCAGTCTTCCAAGCTTTTCCTTTTGGTATATAATAGGGTACTTTACATTTTGATACTATCATTTTCCCGAGTCTCTCCCTGGTAAATCTTCAGTTCTGTAGAATGATGGGGAGGGGAGTTTGATGATGGCAGGGAGATGAAGCCTCATTTAGCAAACAAAACACAAACATTTTTCTCACTTTTTCAGAGGTCTTCCCTGACCATCCAAATTAAAATAGCATCCTCGTCAGTTTCTCACACATGCCTTTGACTTATTACTTACTTCATGGCTTATATCACTATTCAAAATCATCATATTCATCTATTTTTTACTTGTTTATTATCTGTATTCCTTCAACTACCCCCCCCACTTCTAACTAAAAAGTGAGCTCTAGATAAACAGAAGTTATGCCCTGTGTTTTTCATTTTTCAACATACTGTCACATGGCAGTATAATCAATATAATCTATAATCAATACAGAACAACCACTTTCTAAACAGGTTTTTTAATTTACTAAATATTATTAAACCAGGATTTTTTTTTTCTTTGCCATGGCATGTCAGTTGTTAATCATTCTAGGAAAAGTCCTCATTCTAAGTGCACTTGTATCTTAACTTCTTATTTTCACTGAAAATAACTGAGTGATTCTTTACTTTCAATTACTTACTAGATTTAATTGCTCATCATTTTATGCTTTTTTATGAGAATATGATGTTTGGAAATGTGTGTTTCTCTATCACTTCTATTATTTATGTGTGTATTAGATAGCTGGCGTGGGAGGTAGACAGGAGGGCAGGAAAGGCAGGTAGAAAAAGGATATTTGAGCTATGATATTACTTGAAGTTCAGACTTCAGAGGATATCCTCACTATAATTCCTAACCATTTTCTTAGCACTTTTAAAATTATATCTCTCATATTTAATATATTAATCTCTCTTATAATGAAGAGTCTGGGGACCAAAATGGATACTGAAATTAATCTAGTTCTAAGACTGAAAAAATGATTGTTTTCAATTTCATAAAATAATTCCATCAAAATTTGATACAATTTTTTAATTTTTATTTAACTTTATTTATTTTTAAAGATTTTATTTATTTATTTGACAGACAGAGATCACAAGCAGGCAGAGAGGCAAGCAGAGAGAGAGGAGGAAGCAGGCTCCCTGCTGAGCAGAGAGCCCGATGGATGTGGGGCTGGATCCCAGGACCCTGGGATCATGACCTGAGCTGAAGGCAGAGGCTTTAACCCACTGAGCCACCAGGTGCCCCGATACAATTTTTTTTTAAATGGAAGTTGGAAGTCCTCTATAATTGGGACAGGTTTGAAGGTATAGTAAGATCTATTTTTTATTTTTTCCTTATTTTCCTGTGAACATTATTTAGCAAATTTGTCTTACATCCAGTACTTTTGAACTTTTTAGGGCTGTTTAGCACATGATTATAGCAAGATGGCTTCCTTTCCTATACCACAACATTCTAGTATAATCTCATTACCCACAAATAAAAGTGAACACTACAAAATAACTCTTAAGGGATCTGATTAAAAAAAAAAAAAGATAACTGTGCCTTCATCAAGGCATTTCATCCTCCATTGTTCAGATTACCCATCTGCTGATCCATAATTCCCACTTGAGGTAGCAAGGTTTAAAGGAAATGTTTTTATTTGCTGATAGCAATAGCAATATTGATAACTGCTAATATCTTTTGAAAGGTCTCTATGCACCTGGGTCTATACTAAGCTCTAGGTATGCATACACTAAGTTTTACAAATCTGAAGATGGAAATTCCTACCTTTTTTATATCAATAGGAGAGGTTAGGTATTTTTATTGATACAAGTAGAAAGTGAAGCCAGAACCAGAATCCAGGCAAGAGAGGAGACGGGGCTAGAAAAATATCACAGTGAAAGCCAATGAGAGCTACAGAGAAACATTAGGAAAAGCCATGAATATATTCAAGAAAACACTATGGGGTGCCTGGGTGGCTCAGTGGGTTAAAGCCTCTGCCTTCAGCTCAGGTCATGATCCCAGGGTCCTGGGATGGAGCCCCACATTGGGCTCTCTGCTTGGCAAGGAATCTGCTTCCCTTCCTCTCTCTCTGCCTGCCTCTCTGCCTACTTGTGATCTCTCTTTCAAATAAATAAATAAAATCTTTAAAAAAAAAAAAAGAAAACACTGAAAGAGTTTTCACCTAACTTCATGGCCAAGCAATTGAAACCTGTACTCTCATTTTAAACTAATTCAGTCATCAGTCAATGAAAGTTCATGAAATCTTTGAACTTGTATATATAAACAAGCCATAGTTTTCTATCCATGATGCTAGCTAGCAGTCTTGAACATAACTTCAGTCAGTCCGAGTTAGTAACATCACAGTTTGGCAAATCAACATGGTTGTTTCCATGGAACCTAAGATCAATTTTTAGAAAGTATTTTTTCATGAGCTATAGGTTCTTGAAAAACCCAGTTCTCTCTTGCTTAGTCAATTACAGACAACTGAATAATTTTCCCAAAGGACCTCATGCTTTCTCATTAAGTGGAAATAATGTTTTAAGCATCAGTCACATTCTCTCAAAGATCTTTAAATAATAATAAAAAAAACCCACTCTGGAATTAATTGGAAATGAAAGTCAGTGGAAGATTTTTTCCCCCCTCATATCAATCATCTAATCATCCAAAGACATTTCACTGGTAATTGATACAAACGAGTCATAAAAAGATGAAGATTAACCTTTTATTTATACTCTAAAGGTTTGAAAAGTATCTTTAAATTGAATTATCTCACGCCAACTGAAGTTCTGCTAATGTGTTTCTTCAATTATAGTTGCTGATCAATAAGCTATTTTATGCTAAATTTTTCCTTACCTCTTTCCACAGTAGAAGGATTTAATAATGTGCTAATAAACTACCATATATATAAATTTGGACAGACTTGAATTATTGTGTTTTTCTTAGGTTGAAAAATGTGACAAATAAATAAAATCTCACCAGATACAACAAGATACAGAGCCTAAATCTTTAAATTTATGCATAGCCAGGAGAACATAGATTATGTAAAGCCTACTAGGCAGATATTTTGATTTCCTTTTTGTCTTGAAAGTGAAACAAAATTGCATTCATGAAGCAAAGATGAAGAATTTATTTCTTGCATAAAGATTTCTCATCTTTCAGAACCTTGTCGGAAAAGTTAGCTTCCTCATTATCATTTAGACATTTATTTTACTTTTCTTAACCTTGAACTTATCCCATTAGAGTCACAAAATCTAACAAAGTAACCTAAACAAATTTGTTGCAAACAAGTCTTTGACATGCGAAATGGATTTTTGTTTTGCCCTACCTAAGTCTTATGTTTCATTATTATTAAAAATGTCAGTAATATTTTGCCTGCTGGGAAAACTGATTTTCCTTCAATTTTTCAATCTTATTCAAAACACTGTATTGAATATTTTACAAGTTGCAATAGATCTGTGGTATTGCTTTTTTTAAAATTACAAACTGTGAAGCCTGTTTTGGCATTTTGCTAAATGGTTTTTGCACATGTAGACTTGTCAAGAATCTACAGAAAAGCGGGGTGGGGGGACCATTCTTGGATGATTATAATCTTGCATGTGACCTTCAGAATCCAAAATAATAAAGTTTCATCAAGGGAGCAGGCTGTGTCCCTCCCCCTCCACAATCCACACACATTCTCAGCTCATGAGCTCTTCTTTTATTGTGTGACACATAGTCCATCAAATACTTCAAATACTGTCAACTTTGCCTCCTTCTACTCTCCTTTCCTGTCCTATGTTCATGTAACATTGACAAACGTATTGATTAGGGTCTTGGAGAAACAATTTATGTGCTGAAAGTCTCCTGTGATTCATTTTGCCTTATCTATTGGTTTATTATCAATTCATAAATTTTTAATTTATAAATATGTGTGCTCAGGATGCTATGGATATTATAAGAAATGTTAAATTTTAGTTGGAAGAAATTAAAGCAAACTCATGGGAAAAAATAAAGTATTTTGGGAAAAGGAAGTGAGTAGTGGAACACAGATTTTAGAAACTTAATTTTATTTGAGGTTTGTTCAATAGTTTTAATAAGATTGAAGAGCATTAAATCAGATGAGTATTAAATTATATTACATTTATATTTCTGTATCTATCCCTTTATTCATAAATTTCAATCTAAATATATATTGTATGTATATCCATATTTATATCTAGGTATTAAAAAAACACACATTCACACTAAGACCTCCAATTTCTTTCTAACATGATGATGTTTATTACAGCTTCTGATTTTCCCCAGTGTTAACTTTCTTCTCTAACAGAGACTAAGTCTCACTATTCACAATAGATTTCGATTAGAAATTCAATTCTGAAATATAAATCAAGTCAATTCAGAATGCCTAATGCATACTATTGTGGAAAACTAACAAGAGTCATTTAAAACAAATAACAAATAAACATTTCATCTTTAGCCTGAGGGCCTACAGTAAAAATACTGTGTTCAAGGGTTATTTTCCCATCCTTAACTTGTTATTCATTTGAAATCATTATATTCATGTGTTTCTGTTCATATTTTATTTGCCCCACAATTTTGCTGATTTATTATTTATTTTTTTCAAGTATGTGAAATAAAATATGGTTATAAAAGCCAGTTATTTGAAAAAAATGTTCTACTCAGAGAAGTGTTAACTAATCAATTTCCTTTGATCTCAGTCCTCAAACTCTATTCAACCGTATTCCCATTGCCCATCCTTTTACCAGTCCCTACAGACACCTTTTGAGAGCCAGTCTCATGCATTTCTAATTTGTTCTTCCTGTGATTCTTTTGCATGAATGAGTAAATACATGTATGTGTGCATATATATATATATATTGTATATATATATATATATATATATCTACTTTTTTTTTTACACAAAAGATAAAATACATAGATATTATATATATATATACTATAATATATATAGTAACTCCTTTGCAGTTTGCCATTTGCAATGAGAAATATATCCAGGTAATAACTCATCAGTACATGGAGAACCTCCCCTTTTTCATAAAGCTACATAGTGCTCCACAGGATTTATACATGATAGTTCATTCAACTACTCTTTTATAAATGAACGTTTAGTATGTTTCCACTATGTATAAGCAATGCTGCAATGAATAAGTATGTGTGTGTAGTATTGTTTGAAGTATATTTGAGCAGGGGGAGCAATTCATCATGGAAAAAGAATCAGACTAGCCAGTAAGACCTTCAGCCTCAGCTGCAGGTGTTAGCAACACCAAATGGAAATATCCTTTTGGAATCAGTTTTTCCCCTCCTTAGCAACAGCCTGTGCTTAAATGCAAAAAATAAGAGTATCTTGTTAAGTGAGATGAGGAAATGTCACAGCAGAGAAGATTAAGGGGCTAGAATGAGGATACTGTGACAGAAGACATAGTTACAACCAACATATGAAAAAATTATACTTAGAAGAGCTTAAGAACAATTAGGAGAGAAGGCTGTCTCCACAGTTCCTGGTGTATGCTTCGTTCTCCCATGGCAGAATGAGTTATTGATCTTTTCTAATTAGAAATTGCTTTTCTCAAGGATCCCTACATTTGAGATCACAAGAATTTTGCCATGAAAACAAATGAATTTGTGTTGGCTTTTTTTTTTTTTTCCTTATTTCCTTTTCATTTATTTATTTATTTATTTATTTAATAAACATATAATATATTTTTATCCCCAGGGTACAGGTCTGTGAATCGCCAGGTTTACACACTTCACAGCACTCACCATAGCACCTACCCTCTCCAATGTCCATAACCCCACCCCCTTCCCAAAACCCTTCCCCCCATCAACCCTCAGTTTGTTTTGTGAGATTAAGTTACTTATGGTTTGTCTCCCTCCCAATCCCATCTTGTTTCATTTACTCTTCTCCTACACCCTTACCCCCATGTTGCATCTCCTCTCCCTCATATCAGGGAGATCATTTGATAGTTGTCTGTCTCTGATTGACTTATTTCCCTAAGCATGATACCCTCTAGTTCCATCCACGTCGTCGCAAATGGCCAGATTTCATTTCTTTTGATGGCTGCATAGTATTCCATTGTGTATATATACCACATCTTCTTTATCCATTCATCTGTTGATGGACATCTAGGTTCTTTCCATAGTTTGGCTATTATAGACATTGCTGCTATAAACATTCGGGTGCATGTGCCCCTACGGATCACTACGTTTGTATCTTTAGGGTAAATACCCAGCAGTGCAATTGCTGGGTCATAGGGTAGTTCTATTTTCAACATTTTGAGGAACCTCCATGCTGTTTTCCAAAGTGGTTGCACCAGCTTGCATTCCCACCAACGGTGTAGGAGGGTTCCCCTTTCTCTGTATCCTCACCAGCATCTGTCATTTCCGGACTTGTTAATTTTAGCCATTCTGACTAGTGTGAGGTGCTATCTCATTGTGGTTTTGATTTGTATTTCCCTAATGACGAGTGATATGGACCACTTTTTCATGTGTCTGTTGGCCATCTGGATGTCTTCTTTGCAGAAATGTCTGTTCATGTCCTCTGCCCATTTCTTGATTGGATTATTTGTTCTTTGGGTGTTGAGTTTGCTAAGTTCTTTATAGATTTTGGACACTAGCCCTTTATGTCGTTTGCAAATATCTTCTCCCATTCTGTCAGTTGTCTTTTGGTTTTGTTAACTGTTTCCTTTGCTGTGCAAAAGCTTTTGATCTTGATAAAAACCCAATAGTTCATTTTTGCCCTTGCTTCCCTTGCCTTTGGCAATGTTCCTAGGAAGATGTTGCTGCGGCTGAGGTCGAAAAGGTTGCTGCCTGTGTTCTCTTCAAGGATTTAGATGGATTCCTTTCTCACATTGAGGTCCTTCATCCATTTTGAGTCTATTTTCGGGTGTGGTGTAAGGAAATGATCCAATATCATTTTTTCTGCATGTGGCTGTCCAATTTTCCCAACACCATTTATTGAAGAGGCTGTCTTTTTTCCATTGTACATTCTTTCCTGCTTTGTCGAAGATTAGTTGACCATAGAGTTGAGGGTCTATTTCTGGGCTCTCTATTCTGTTCCATTGATCTATATGTCTGTTTTTGTGCCAGTACCATGCTGTCTTGATGATGACAGCTTTGTAATAGAGCTTGAAGTCCGGAATTGTGATGCCACCAACTCTGGCTTTCTTTTTCAATATTCCTTTGGCTATTCGCGGTCTTTTCTGGTTCCATATAAATTTTAGGATTGTTTGTTCCATTTCTTTGAAAAAAATGGATGGTATTCTGACAGGAATTGCATTAAATGTGTTGATTGCTTTAGGTAGCATAGACATTTTCACAATATTTATTCTCCCAATCCAGGAGCATGGAACATTTTTCCATTTCTTTGTGTCTTCTTCAATTTCTTTCATGAGTACTTTATAGTTTTCTGGGTATAGATTCTTAGCCTCTTTGGTTAGGTTTATTCCTAGGTATCTTACAGTTTTGGGTGCAATTGTAAATGGGATGGACTCCTTAATTTCTCTTTCTTCTGTCTTGTTGTTGGTGTAGAGAAATGCAACTGATTTCTGTGCATTGATTTTATATCCTGACACTTTACTGAATTCCTGGACAAGTTCTAGCAGTTTTGGAGTGGAGTCTTTTGGGTTTTCCACATATAGTATCATATCATCTGTGAAGAGTGATAGTTTGACTTCTTCTTTGCCGATTTGAATGCCTTTAATTTCCTTTTGTTTTCTGATTGCTGAGGCTAGGACTTCTAGTACAATGTTGAATAGCAGTGGTGATAATGGACATCCCTGCCGTGTTCCTGACCTTAGAGGAAAAGCTTTCAGTATTTCTCCATTGAGAATGATATTTGCGGTGGGTTTTTCATAGATGGTTTTGATAATATTGAGGTATGTGCCCTCTATCCCTACACTTTGAAGAGTTTTGATCAGGAAGGGATGCTGTACTTTGTCAAATGCTTTTTCAGCATCTATGGAGAGTATCATATGGTTCTTGTTCTTTCTTTTATTAATGTGTTGTATCACATTGATTGATTTGCGGATGTTGAACCAACCTTGCAGACCTGAAATAAATCCACTTGGTCATGGTGAATAATCCTTTTAATGTACTCTTGAATCCTATTGGCTAGTATTTTGGTGAGAATTTTTGCATCTGTGTTCATCAAGGATATTGGTCTGTAGTTCTCTTTTTTGATGGGATCCTTGTCTGGTTTTGGGATCAAGGTGATGCTGGCCTCATAAAATGAGTTTGGAAGTTTTCCTTCCATTTCTATTTTTTGGAACAGTTTCAGGAGAATAGGAATTAGTTCTTCCTTAAATGTTTGGTAGAATTCCCCCGGGAATCCGTCTGGCTCTGGGCTTTTGTTTGTCTTTGTTTTGATGACTGTTTCAATCTCCTTACTGGTTATGGGTCTGTTCAGGCTTCTATTTCTTCCTGGTTCAGTTGTGGTAGTTTATATGTCTCTAGGAATGCATCCATTTCTTCCAGATTGTCCAATTTGTTGGCATAGAGTTGCTCATAGTATGTTCTTATAATTGTCTGTATTTCTTTGGTGTTAGTTGTGATCTCTCCTCTTTCATTCATGATTTATTTGGGTCCTTTCTCTTTTCTTTTTGATAAGTCTAGCCAGGGGTTGATCAATCTTATTAATTCTTTCAAAGAACCAGCTCCTAGTTTCGGTGATTTGTTCTATTGTTTTTTTGGTTTCTATTTCATTGATTTCTGCTCTGATCTTTATGATTTCTCTTCTCCTGCTGGGTTTAGGCTTTCTTTCTTGTTCTTTCTCCAGCTCCTTTAGGTGTAGGGTTAGGTTGTGTACCTGAGACCTTTCTTGTTTCTTGAGAAAGGCTTGTACCGCTATATATTTTCCTCTCAGGACTGCCTTTGTTGTGTCCCACAGATTTTGAACTGTTGTATTTTCATTATCATTTGTTTCCATGAATTTTTTCAATTCTTCTTTAATTTCCTGGTTGACCCATTCATTCTTTAGAAGGATGCTGTTTAGTCGCCATATATTTGGGTTCTTTCCAAATTTCCTCTTGCGATTGAGTTCTAGCTTCAGAGCATTGTGGTCTGAAAATATGCAGGGAATGATCCCAATTTTTTGATAACAGTTAAGACCTGATTTAGAACCAAGGATGTGATCTATTCTGGAGAATGTTCCATGTGCACTAGAGAAGAATGTGTATTCTGTTGCTTTGGGATGAAATGTTCTGAATATATCTGTGATGTCCATCTGGTCCAGTGTGTCATTTAAGGCCTTTATTTCCTTGTTGATCTTTTGCTTGGATGATCTGTCCATTTCAGTGAGGGGAGTGTTAAAGTCCCCTACGATTATTGTATGATTGTCGATGTGTTTCTTTGATTTTGTTATTAATTGGTTTATATAGTTGGCTGCTCCCACGTTAGGGGCATAGATATTTACAATTGTTAGATCTTCTTGTTGGACAGATCCTTTGAGTATGATATAGTGTCCTTCCTCATCTCTTATTATAGTCTTTGGCTTAAAATCTAATTGATCTGATATAAGGATTGCCACTCCTGCTTTCTTCTGATGTCCATTAGCATGGTAAATTGTTTTCCACCCCCTCACTTTAAATCTGGAGGTGTCTTCGGATTTAAAATGAGTTTCTTGTAGGCAACATATAGATGGATTTTGTTTTTTTACCCATTCTGATACCCTGTGTCTTTTGATTGGGACATTTAGCCCATTAACATTCAGGGTAACTATTGAGAGAGATGAATTTAGTGCCATTGTATTGCCTGTAAGGTGACTGTTATTGTATATTTTGTCCGTTCCTTTCTGATCTGCTACTTTTAGGCTCTCTCTTTGCTTAGAGGACCCCTTTCAATATTTCCTGTAGAGCTGGCTTGGTGTTTGCAAATTCTTTCAGTTTTTGTTTGTCCTGGAAGCTTTTAATCTCTCCTTCTATTTTCAATGATAGCCTAGCTGGAGATAATATTCTTGGCTGCATGTTTTTCTCGTTTAGTGCTCTGAATATATCATGCCAGCTCTTTCTGGCCTGCCAGGTCTCTGTGGATAAGTCTGCTGCCAATCTAATATTTTTACCATTGTATGTTACAGACTTCTTTTCCCAGGCTGCTTTCAGGATTTTCTCTTTGTCACTAAGACTTGTAAATTTTACTATTAGGTGACGGGGTTGTGGACCTATTCTTATTGATTTTGAGGGGGGGTTCTCTGCACCTCCTGGATTTTGATGCTTGTTCCCTTTGCCATATTGGGGAAATTCTCTCCAATAATTCTCTCCAATATACCTTCTGCTCCCCTCTCCCTTTCTTCTTCTTCTGGAATCCCAATTATTCTAATGTTGTTTCGTCTTATGGTGTCACTTATCTCTCGAATTCTCCCCTTGTGGTCCAGTAGCTGTTTGTCCCTCTTTTGCTCAGCTTCTTTATTCTCTGTCATTTGGTCTTCTATATCACTAATTCTTTCCTCTGCCTCATTTATCCTAGCAGTGAGAGCCTCCATTTTTTATTGCACCTCATTAATAGCTTTTTTTATTTCAACTTGGTTAGATTTTAGTTCTTTTATTTCTCCAGAAAGGGCTTTTATATCTCCCGAGAGGGTTTCTCTAATATCTTCCATGCCTTTTTCAAGCCCGTCTAGAACCTTGAGAATCATCATTCTGAACTCTAGATCTGACATATTACCAATGTCTGTATTGATTAGGTCCCTATCCTTTGGTACTGCATCTTGTTCTTTTTTTTTGTGGTGAATTTTTCCACCTTGTCATTTTGTCCAGATAAGAGTATATGAAGGAGCAAGTAAAATACTAAAAGGGTGGCAATAACCCCAGGAAAATATGCTTTAACCAAATCAGAAGAGATCCCAAATCGTGAGGGAGGAGAAAGGTGACAAAAAGATGTTCAGAAAGAAAAAAAAAAAAAATGAAACAATTAAAAAAAGAAAATGAATAAAGAAAAAATGTCAAAAGGAAAAATATATATATTTTAGATAAACTAGTTAAAAAACATTAAAAAAGAAAAGGGTAAAAGTTAAAAAAAATATTAGCAGAAGAAGAGAAAAAAAATTCAAAAAGAAAAAAAATTAACTGCAAGGCTAAAGAATCATGGGGAGAAAGCCATGAGTTCTGTGCTTTGCCTTCTCCTCCTCTGGAATTCTGCTGCTCTCCTTGGTATTGAAACTGCACTCCTTGGTAGGTGAACTTGGTCCTGGCTGGGTTTCTTGTTGATCTTCTGGGGAGGGGCCTGTTGTAGTGATTCTCAAGTGTCTTTGCCCCAGGCGGAGTTGCACCGCCCTTACCAGGGGCCGGGCTGAGTAATCCGCTCGGGTTTGCTTTCGGGAGCTTTTGTTCCCTGAGCGCTTTCCGTATAGTCCGAAGGACGGGAACGAAGATGGCGGCCTCCCAGTCTCCAGCCCGGAAGAGCCGAGAGCCCAGGGCCCCACTCCTCAGTGCGCCTTCAGAGAACAGCGCCCAATTGCTCCCGTCACCCTGGCCTCTGGCCGCGCTCCGAGCTCACCGAGCCTGCGACCGGTTCAAGGTAAGCCCGAGCTTAGAGCTCACTCCTCGGCGCTGTCTCTGTAGCCGGCTTCCCCGTTCTAATACCTGCAAGCTCTGTGACACTCAGCCACCCCCAATCCTTCTGTGACCCCACGGGACCTGAGGCCACACTGACCCCGTGTTGGCTTCACCCCTGTTAAGCCTCTGGAGCGATGTCCCTCAGCGGAACAGACTTTTAAAAGTCCTGATTTTGTGCTCCATTGCTCCGCTGCTTGCCAGGAGCCGGCCCCTCCCCCCGGGGTCTATCTTCCCGTCGCTTTGGATTCACTTCTCCGCCAGTCCTACCTTTCAGAAAGTGGTTGATTTTCTGTTTCTAGAATTGCTGTTCTTCTTCTCTTCAATCTCCCGTTGGATTTGTAGGTGTTCGCAATCTTTAGATAAGCTATCTAGCTGATCTCCCGCCACCTGAAGTAGTCTCTGCCTGCTACTTCTCTGCCATCTTGACTCCTCCCCCTTTGTATTGACTTTTAACTGACATATAGATTCGGTTTTGACAATCCTGCTGGGCCCCATTCTACACTATTCTTCATTTCCACCCCAATCTGACCACACTGCCCCAGGACAGGGCTATCATGTAGAAACATCCAAAGTAAACTGTGCAGTTGCTTATAAAGGTACCCATGGCAACCAATGGGCACCACCAAGTCTGGATAGGACTTGTGCCCCAATCTGATGTATCCCCACAGTCATCATTAAAGTCCAATGTGGAAATTCAGCTCCTAGCAGATGCCACCTTTTAAGCCTTCCTACAATTGTGAATCTTTTCTGGTTTAAGCTATTTGGAGAAAAAAAAAAAAAAGAAAGAAAGAAAAAAAATTGCCAGAATAAAAAGTCACTGTAGGGAAACAAAATATCCTTCATAGGAGGCCTGCTGCTCTTATGGTTAAAAGGAGTGTTAGAAGCAGGTCACAATAAATTTAAATGGTTGGAAGAAAAGCAAATGGTAGTCAGAATCCTATCATTCATCTGTAGTTATGAGCTTTTAGTCATCTTGTGACTTTTTCGAACAACCTGACAGTATAGCAGAGGTAGCTAGGAATTTGCACAATCATCAGTGTAAACAACTCACAGCAGCTAGACTCACCCTATATTTACTTTGTTAGCTAGTTATTAAATTGAGCAGAAGAAAAGATGTATTGCTAATGAATTCTGCAATTACTTAGAGAAAAAGGCCATAAAGGATACAAAAGAAAATCCCAAATGCATTGAATTATTTATTTATTTAACACCACTCCTTAATCCAGAAAGGGCAGCCATGGAATGTGATCTCATTGTGATGGGTGGGCTATAATTCCTCTTCCTGATTCCCAGTGCAGAATAGAAAACTTGGGTAGATATAAATTTCACAGTATTACCATGAGCTTACATTATGTGGTGTGGGTTACAGGGAAAGTATCTGAGATATCTTACAGGTATCTTGATTCCAACATGCCAAGACAGAGGCGTAGTTGAAGATGTCTTGGAAAACACAACGCCCACCTGGTCTGGGTAATAGACATTAAGTGGTCCAATATGCTGAGTCTGCACACATGCTTTATTTCAACGTTGTCTACAACCACAGTCTCTAAAGCAATAATTTATTCTGAAGTGCAGTCAGTGATAACAGTATGGGAAGAACAGGTGAACTTCAACTAGTCCCTGCATCTGCTTGCACAGATGGTAACCAACATGATTCTCACACACAAACCAGTAACTCATGCATCACAAATACGTGCCATGACCAAAGACCCATCTCAGATGTAGAGCAGAGTTAAATAACAGGTAAATTCAGTAGGCATATTTCTATTACTCAAGGTCAATTATACCTTTTTAGGGAGAAAATCTAGTTTAACTAAAGATACTAGTGTTACTGGTAAAGTAAAATGTATTTCTATCTCCACACTTTTGTTTTGATTTTATAACTTTTATTATTTTACATCAAGAATCTACTTACACTATTTTTCACTTAAATTATTGCTCACTATAGAAGGGAAAGCAACCCTAACATTCAACTTCCTAATATCCTTTTAATTGGTCAGTTATTAAGGGTTCTTCATTTTGTCATTCCTAGTTAAATGACAAACTGGACAATCTTTTCTAAAAATATCAGACTTGTTGGAGGTAATTAAAAATGACCAAAGTAAGACTGTAAATGAAAGTACATCTAATGGAGAAGAGTTTGTACCACTCCTATACTATTACAAATAGTGTTTTAGCTCTCCAGGTGATTTATATGTTTAGGCACAATTTGTTACCTTTCTTTTACATCTTTGTGAGCAAGATTTGCAAGTGTATCACTGGCAGATTTGATCAGTGGATTCATATCCTCTTACATAGTCCTTTGTCATCTTAGTTGTCTTTCTACAAATGCATTTATTTCCACATAAAACAGTAAATGACTTCAGTTTAATTATAACAGAGACAAAGGGCATAGAATCACAGAGATTTTGATAAGCAGAGAGCCTTATTCCTGAAGATCCCAAAGATTAGGCCTTTACGAGGATTTCCACACTGACATTTTGGGCTCACTTTTTATGAGTGAAGTTTCTCACCTGCCTTCATTCTCATCAGGGCAACGTCATCTCAGTGTAGAGCTAACTGATTTCTAGCTACTCAGTATGCAAGAAAGAAGTCAAATCATTAGGCTTTAGAGTTCTGCTGAGACATCAACCCCTAGTCTCCGGTCATTCTATTCCCTTCTGCATGGAGTGCACTGCCACCCACTGATTTGTAGACACTCACTGTAGAGCAGCATTCCTGGGAGTCAGAACTCCCAGAAAGATCTGGTCTAGTCAGG
The DNA here is from genome assembly GCF_010015895.1 of Lontra canadensis. Classification (NCBI taxonomy): domain Eukaryota; kingdom Metazoa; phylum Chordata; class Mammalia; order Carnivora; family Mustelidae; genus Lontra; species Lontra canadensis. Next base: position 10,683,188 of record NW_022630997.1, read on the forward strand.
ACCTGCTCTCAAGTTTCCTGCTGGACTACATAAAAAGTATTTTTATTTTCTGGTATTGTCATTTGCTAAATGAAATTTTATAAACACAGAAGATTAAAATTGGAACATAGAAAATTATCATTGTGTGTATCCTTTTCTGTTCTCTTTATCCCATCAGCCTAGAGCACACACAGACTAGAGCCCTCAGTTATAACTCAGCTTCCTTGCTTTCATCTCCTTCCATGAACCTTTCAGCATTTACACTTCTGCTCAATACACTGAGATGGATGGCGCTGTCCCCTGAAAGACACCAATGTTGGCTCCTCACGCACTGGAATGTTTGCTCTCCTCACTAATTTTCCTATAATACCAAAAGTTCATTTTCCCTGCTCATATCCTTATAGTGTGCTAATTTTTCAAATATCTATCTTCCAATATAGTGTTTTCAAGGTAACAGCATTTTTCCAGAGGACTTAGCTGGTTAGTGCTCAGCAGGATGTTGCAACTGTTGGCAACTCCGCTTGGTTACTTCCAGCTTTACAGCTTGTGAAGTTAGCCCCACTGCCCACTCATCAAGAGCTGAGAAACTGCAGAGGAAAGGGCCAGGAATTAAAAAAAATATTAAGAAATAGTATAAGCTGGGAATATGAAAGCCCTCAGAAACATTGTTAAGATTCTTACTTCTCTAGTAGCTACTTTGAGTTTATCATAATAGGCTAGTTCAGGAGATCTGCCTTAAACATGAACATAAGTACCAGCCTGGAGCACAGATGATTTTCATAAAGTCCAACTCTGTGAACACTGAGTAGACACCATCAAAATCATTCACAGTAAATGTCAAGCTAAATAAAAGAACAGATTCTTTAGCTAAGGCATGCTTAATCTTGGACCATGGCCAATATGGGGATTCACTGAAATGCACAGTTTAATAAGATACAAGAGCAGGAGATGCTCTTGGATTCAAGACTCCAGTGGGCACAAAGATCTCTACCTATGGTCCTCCAGTTGCCAATTATAACAGATATTCACTGAGCACTAAGTTAGAAGCATTATGCTAAGTGCTGTGTAATTGCTATCTTACTCAGTCTTCTAATACCCTGGTAGAGGAGGGAACTGATGCATGGAAAAGTTAATAGGGATCTTGCCTAAAGTGATATCACAAGAAAATAAGAAATCTGAATTAAAGTACAGTACTGTAGCTGGCAAATACAACTTTTAACCATCATGCTTAAGTGGAATATGCGTTATGCCTATGTACAAGTGTGGAGAAGGAGAAGGAAGGGACAGAAAACAACAGAGGGAGAGAAAGGGAGAGATACAGAGAGGGAAAGTATCATGAAACAGTGCATGGCACTGCCTCTTACAGTTGCTTTTTCTGACCCTAGAAGGGATAAACCCGACTCTGTTGTTCACTTCCATAGAGTGCTACACAAATGTTCCTTATATTAGGAGCATGTTGTTATCCTATATATCATCTTGGTGCTTAAATATATTAATTATCCATTCATTATGGTCTCTAAATACAACCCAAATAAATCATCAATTCTAAAAGCAAAGGAACCGTTATTACTCTGGTGTGAAACTGCATTGTGGTGATCTCCCTGAGAGACAGTATTATGTTTTCCATCACGGCTTCTTTCTCAGCAGTCTTCAGGAGCAATGGTAGGTTGATCTTCAGGTACTGGCTTTAGAACTTTAAGAGTTCTAACTGTGAGATGCAGTTCCTTTCTGCTTCTAGAATCTTCTGCTGACCAACAACTCAGAAGCCACACATCATCACAGGGCTTTTATTTATTGTTGTTGTAATCTTTCATAATAAGGAAAATGTATTGTGAGGAGTATAAGAAGTCCAGGTTTTGAGAAAAATCTTTCAATAAAATTAGAGCAAAAGCAATTCAAGTTGCTGCCTAATGATAGGAGATTTTTAGATGTCTACAAGTATCCTAAACATTTTAATGACCCAGTGTTATTCTGTATATTTCCTATGTGAATGTGCATATTCACAGAAACATGAATACATGAAATACTTGTCATATAAGGATGTAATAATGAAGGTAAAGATGGAACAGGAGAGTGAGAGGCTGGGCACAGCCAAGGACAAGGACAGACAGATGAGAATCACACACGTAACTTAGTTTTGTTCCCTTTCTTGTCCACTTGCCTACATCTTAAAGGATTTTTGTGGTTGATATGGTTTGCTCTTTCCCTGGAAATACATTATAATAAAACACTTTCACAAGCATCCCCTTCTGAGGGTCTGCTTCTTAATCCCTACTCAGAAGACAATACCCTTTACTAGATGTCATCTAGTCCCTCTCTCATTTATGAAATCCCTGGACAGTGTTTCTTTAGTCTTCAACATAAACTTCTTTCACTATTGCTCTTTGTCTAGGCATGCTTGTGAGCAACCCAAGATAAATATACTAAATGAACTCAGATAACCAGCACCAAGCTAGTATGCCCTTTGTGCAAGTCATCAGTATTTATGCTTGCATTCTCCTGCACCACTCCCTCTAATGAGGTAGAAGGGGGCTCCTGACTCACCGACTCCAAATCTAATAACCATGGTGTCATAATCCTGTTTACTTGGTGGGAATTGTTAAGATAATGGGTGTCCTTTCTGTTAGATTTTGGATTACTTTATTTACAGAAGATTTACTTTCCTAATTACATTTTATTCTAGCTAATATGAAATCACTTCTCACCCAGACATCCACATTTGACTGAAATGGTTGAAGTTGACCCAAAACATGTTAGGTGGCTGGCAGAACTAGCCAGGCAGTTAGTTATACTACAAGGGAGAGACAAGATACATACAACAGTTACATCTTGAGAATCCATAATGTGCTAAGAGCTGAGTCCTTCCTACAGTGCATCTCCAAGTGTTCAGTACATACTGGGACTTTGGCCACAATACGGAGACTCACATCTCTCAAGACAGAAACAACTAGCTATCTGTCTCTTCCCTGACAGAGCTCCTTATTCATTTTATAACGCTCTACCAGTTATTATTATTATTACAATTATTCTATCAAATTATTTCAAGCACTTATTTTAAAACGGTAGATAGTTCTCATGTTATTACCAACAATAAACTCAGTCCTTTCTTTTTCTACCTCTCTCCACACCCCCCCCCCCACTTTGGTTTCCTAGTGACAGCTACTTTCAGTTCAATAAGCTGTATTTTCATGTAGCTATTTAAAATAGAATTCCTCTTTGCTATCATCTTTCCTTCCAATCTTCAAGAGAAGAACAGTGTTGTGCTCGAAGACATTGGTCATGCTAACCTTAATGTTCTCCTCAGCTTAAGGAAACTTTAGACAGGTTTCTTCTTGACAGTAAGCCCTTGATCTCTCTGTTCTCAAAGCACTTGCTTTAGAAAACTTGCAACTATAAATTCTCTTTGTGTCCCTGTGAGATTTAAATCTTCTCCCAGTCTCTGCCCAGCTTTCTATCCCAGGAATGTATTTCTCAGTGACCTGGTAATTATCTCTTTCAAATGTTATCATCAAGGAAGATAGGGTCCTTATCTCCCAGAGTCTGGGGAAGATAGGAACCTAACATTGATGAGCACCAATTAACAAAACCAGATGTTCTAATCCCACAGACCAACCTCCTCTCCAATATTGGCCAGTATTTTTCTACTAGTTTGCCTTAGCACTGAAAAACCCTTTTACCTTGTTTCAGTGAACTTGAGTTCAGTCTCTCTTACCTTACCTCAATAGTCATAAGTCAGTCTACCTTGTCTAACTCTGTCCAGTACAATTTTCCCATGATGATATCCATCCTCATTTTGTTGTGATAACTCAAGCCACTGAAGATAGAGAACAAAAGAACAGAGAAACACAAAGGAGTGTCTGGAATGAGCAGTGCTGCATAAGGTCAAAAATTTCTTCCCCAGGGCATTGCTGGAGTCAGCCTTGGGGAAGTAAGTAGACCTTCCTCATTCAACCTTTGGGCCTTATTTTCATCCCTCTTGCATTCTGCCCCACAATCTCCACCTGGACATCTCACTGCTCATCTCCACTTCCCCCACTCTCTCAGCCATTCTTTGTTATCTTAATATGAATTCAGACTTCCATACCAAGTGGGGAGTCACCAATCTTTACTAGGCCAAAAGGCAATATGGAGGCTTTGGAGTGTCAATCTTGCTTTGCATTCTGACTCTGCCATTATGAAAAGGATGAACTTTAAGATGTGCTTTGAACTTTGTAAGCCCCAGTTACACATTTTCCCAAAATGTAAATATTATTACTTAGATTTCATGATTACTCTGAAAGTAATGGAAAGTATGTAAAGCAACTGATACACCCTGAAAAAAAAAAATTAAAACATAAGCATGAGGCAAGCATTACTTTTCCCTGCAATGAAAACTGGTTGTTGAAAAGAAACAAAAAAGCATTGCAAAGTAGCAATAATTTCTAATTATGATAGTTCAGATCTCAGCTATTAGAATCCTACTGCTTCTTTGCAACCTTGACACTAATTTGCTGTGAAAACTTCTGATTTTTTGATGACTGATTTATGAGAGAAAATCTCTTGTGTGTATAAATAGGGATCAGTGAATATTAATAGCCATCCATGCAGGGCACATGGTGAAGTTAATTTCTTTTTGTGGCAGGTCCTGAGATTCCCCATTCTAAGAATCTCAGTGCTTTCAGATGAAAGTGATAAAGAACAGTGGTTATGTTTCCAGATTCATTTTAGAAAGACAGCTCCAAGTGCCTGGGTGGTACAGTCAGTTAAGTGTCTGACTCTTGGTTTGGCTTAGGTTGTCATCTTAGGGTCGTGAGATTGACTCCTTTGTGGGCTCCATGCTCAGTACAGTCTGCTTAAGACTCTCTTTCCCTAGTCTTGAGCAAGATGGTGGAGGAGTAGGAGACTGAAATATCATTAGGTCCCAGGAGTTCAGCTAGATAGTTATCAAACCATTCCAAATACCTACAAACTCGACAGGAGATAGAAGAGGAGAAGAGAAGCAATTCTATGAACAGAAAATCAACCACTTTTTGGAAAGTAGGACTTGTGGAGAAGGGAATCTGAAGTGACGGGAAGATAGACTGCACGGGGAGGGGAAAGCTCCTGGCGAGCATTGGAACAATGGAGCACAAAATCAGAACTTTCAGAAGTCTGCTCCACTGAGGGACGTCAATCCAGAGGCTAAGCAGGGGTGAAGCCCTCACGGGGACAGTGTCATCTCGGGGGGGGTGGGGTCACAGAAAGACTGGGGGTGTCTGAGTGTGGCAGAGTTGCCAGTTATTGGAGGGGAAGCTGGCTATAGAGACGGAGTGGAGGAGTGAGCTCTCAGCTTGGGGTTACCGTAAACCATGATCCAAGGCACAGTCGAACCACTGCTCTTTGAGCAGGGACCCCACAAGTGGCAGATCTGGAAAGACCCCTTCCTTCCTCCTCTGGGAGGATCAGTGCAGGAGTGTGTGGCAGGAATCTGCTGCATTTGGAGACTCCCAAGGGGCCGTGCACCAAATATAGAAAGGCTTGGTCACAGGCCGGATGAGCATGAAGCAAGACCAGAGACCAGGGAGATGGGAGGGACTGACTGCTTTTCTCTGAAGGCACACTGAGGAGTGGGGCCCTGAGCTCTCAGCTCCTCTGGACCAGAGATTGGGTGGCTGCCATTCTCATTCTAGTCCTCCAAAGCTCTATGGAAAGTGATCAGGAAACAAAAGCTACTGAGAGCTAACCCAAGCTGATTACTTAGTCTGGCCCCAGTCAAGGGTGGTGCAATTCTGCATCTGGCAAAGACATTTGAGAATCACTGCAACAGGCACCTCCCCTAGAATATCAGCAGGAACATCCAGCCAAGACCAAGTTCATTAAACAACGAGAACTGCAGAACGCCAGAGCTAGGGGAAAGCAACACATAGAATTCATGACTATTCCCCCATGATCCTTTAGTCTTGCAAAGGTAATTTTTTTTTAATTTTAATTTTTTTTCTTATTCTATTTTTTAACTTTTCTTTTTTTCTCTTTTAATGTTTCTTAACTATTTTATCTTACCAATATCTTTAAAAATCTTTAAAATTTTCATTGTTATAGTCATATTTTATCCTTTCATTGATTTTAACCTTATTTTTTGTATTCATATAGTTTTTTTTTTTCATTAAAATTTTGGTGTACAATTTCTTCTAATAGACCAAAATATACCCTAAATCTATCACAGGGTTTTGTTCTAGTCTCCAGCAATGAGCAAATTCTCTCCACTTTCTTTTTCTTTCTTTTCCCAACCAACTTATCTTATCAATCCTTTTTTAGATTTTTTTTTAAAATTTTCATCTTTACAGTCATATTCCATCCCTTCATTGTGTTTATCCTTATTTTTTGTATATATATAAGTTTTCTTTCTTTAAAATTGTGGAAATTTGCTTCTTCTAAGAGAACAAAATACATGCAAAATCAAGTGGGTGGCTCTGTTCTATTCACCAGTCTAATGTATGTATATATATATTTTTAATTTTTTTTTTAATTCACCCCCTTTTTCTCCCCTGATTTTGGGTCTCTTCTGATTTGGTTAGCATACATTTTTCTGGGGTCTTTGCCACCCTTTTAGTATTTTATTCTCTTGTTTATATATTCTTATCTGAATAAAATAATAAGGCAGAAAAACTCACCACAAAAAAAAGAACAAGAGGCAATACTGAAAGCTAGGGACATAATCAATACGGACATTGGTAATATGTCAGATAGAGTTCAAAATGGCGATTCTCAAGGTGCTAGCTGGGCTCGAAAAAGGCATGGAAGATATTAGAGAAACCCTCTCGGGAGATATAAAAGCCCTTTCTGGAGAAATAAAAGAACTAAAATCTAATCAGGTTGAAATAAAAAAAGCTATTAATGAGGTGCAATCAAAAATGGAGGCTCTCACTGCTAGGATAAATGAGGCAGAAGAAAGAATTAGCGATATAGAAGACCAAATGACAGAGAATAAAGAAGCTGAGCAAAAGAGGGACAAACAGCTACTGGACCACGGGGGCAGAATTCGAGAGATAAGTGACACCATAAGACAAAACATTAGAATAATTGGGATTCCAGAAGAAGAAGAAAGAGAGAGGGGAGCAGAAGGTATATTGGAGAGAATTATTGGAGAGAATTTCCCCAATATGGCAAAGGGAACAAGCATCAAAATCCAGGAGGTGCAGAGAACCCCTCTCAAAATCAATAAGAATAGGTCCACACCCCGTCACCTAATAGTAAAATTTACAAGTCTTAGTGACAAAGAGAAAATCCTGAAAGCAGCCCAGGAGAAGAAGTCTGTAACATACAATGGTAAAAATATTAGATTGGCAGCAGACTTATCCACAGAGACCTGGCAGGCCAGAAAGAGCTGGCATGATATATTCAGAGCACTAAACGAGAAAAACATGCAGCCAAGAATACTATATCCAGCTAGGCTATCATTGAAAATAGAAGGAGAGATTAAAAGCTTCCAGGACAAACAAAAACTGAAAGAATTTGCAAACACCAAGCCAGCTCTACAGGAAATATTGAAAGGGATCCTCTAAGCAAAGAGAGAGCCTAGAAGTAGTAGATCAGAAAGGAACAGAAACAATATACAATAACAGTCACCTTACAAGCAATACAATGGCACTAAATTCATATCTCTCAATAGTTACCCTGAATGTTAATGGGCTAAATGTCCCAATCAAAAGACACAGGGTATCAGAATGGATAAAAAAACAAAACCCATCTATATGTTGCCTACAAGAAACTCATTTTAAACCCGAAGACACCTCCAGATTTAAACTGAGGGGGTGGAAAACAATTTACCATGCTAATGGACATCAGAAGAAAGCAGGAGTGGCAATCCTTATATCAGATCAATTAGATTTTAAACCAAACACTATAATAAGAGATGAAGAAGGACACTATATCATACTCAAAGGATCTGTCCAACAAGAAGATCTAACAATTGTAAATATCTATGCCCCTAACGTGGGAGCAGCCAACTATATAAACCAATTAATAACAAAATCAAAGAAACACATCGACAATCATACAATAATAGTAGGGGACTTTAACACTCCCCTCACTGAAATGGACAGATCATCCAAGCAAAAGATCAACAAGGAAATAAAGGCCTTAAATGACACACTGGACCGGATGGACATCACAGATATATTCAGAACATTTCATCCCAAAGCAACAGAATACACATTCTTCTCTAGTGCACATGGAACATTCTCTAGAATAGATCACATCCTTGGTTCTAAATCAGGTCTCAACCGGTATCAAAAGATTGGGATCATTCCCTGCATATTTTCAGACCACAATGCTCTGAAGCTAGAACTCAATCACAAGAGGAAATTTGGAAAGAACCCAAATACATGGAGACTAAACAGCATCCTTCTAAAGAATGAATGGGTCAACCAGGAAATTAAAGAAGAATTGAAAAAATTCATGGAAACAAATGATAATGAAAACACAACGGTTCAAAATCTGTGGGACACAACAAAGGCAGTCCTGAGAGGAAAATATATAGCGGTACAAGCCTTTCTCAAGAAACAAGAAAGGTCTCAGGTACACAACCTACCCCTACACCTAAAGGAGCTGGAGAAAGAACAAGAAAGAAAGCCTAAACCCAGCAGGAGAAGAGAAATCATAAAGATCAGAGCAGAAATCAATGAAATAGAAACCAAAAAAACAATAGAACAAATCACCGAAACTAGGAGCTGGTTCTTTGAAAGAATTAATAAGATTGATCAACCCCTGGCTAGACTTATCAAAAAGAAAAGAGAAAGGACCCAAATAAATCATGAATGAAAGAGGAGAGATCACAACTAACACCAAAGAAATACAGACAATTATAAGAACATACTATGAGCAACTCTATGCCAACAAATTGGACAATCTGGAAGAAATGGATGCATTCCTAGAGACATATAAACTACCACAACTGAACCAGGAAGAAATAGAAGCCTGAACAGACCCATAACCAGTAAGGAGATTGAAACAGTCATCAAAACAAAGACAAACAAAAGCCCAGAGCCAGACGGATTCCCGGGGGAATTCTACCAAACATTTAAGGAAGAACTAATTCCTATTCTCCTGAGACTGTTCCAAAAAATAGGAATGGAAGGAAAACTTCCAAACTCATTTTATGAGGCCAGCATCACCTTGATCCCAAAACCAGACAAGGATCCCATCAAAAAAGAGAACTACAGACCAATATCCTTGATGAACACAGATGCAAAAATTCTCACCAAAATACTAGCCAATAGGATTCAAGAGTACATTAAAAGGATTATTCACCA